>NC_045608.1:88565933-88888790 GCF_009762305.2 Zalophus californianus | reverse complement strand
GAATGAAAAATGAAAATGAAGACAGTGGATGTCTTAATAATGGTTTGTTGCAGGCATTTTGATCGTTTAATTATGATGTTGTGTGAAACATAAGTGATGTCCCCTTAAGACACTTAAAGACATCCTTCAGGATTGACTTCAGTTTCCATAAGGAAAATTAATAAAAGTTTACAATAGTATCCACAATTTTAGAATCACGCCAACATTTTTTGAAAAGTTCCAGAAATCATATTTGAATGTTGGATGAAATGAAATAAAAATGCCTAAGAATTTTTAAATCCCGAACACCTCCTTTTAAGAGATTTCAATGTACTTACAAAATCTGGACTAAAATGTGTTCATGATGGGGGCATATATTTTGAAGCTATATATTAACTCGACTTTATTGCAGAGCAATCTGTCAGCTCTCATGGGTGTAGCAAATTGAGATACTTTTCCTGGGCTTCATTGTGGAACAGATTTGATTCCTGCAGTGCCTGTTAACAGGGCAGTGACTCTGGGAGGCAGCTGGTAGGAGCGAAGGAGGGATCTTTGCCATTTGGAGCTAAACAAAGCCATGTGGCTTATAAATTCATCACAATCACTTTAGAAAGTAACAATCTAAGACAATTACCCTCTTGACTGAAAAATAAGGTAGAATATAATTGTATACACACAAAACATCCTGTGCGCTTTCATTCATTCTTCCACTAATATTTGCTCAATGCTATAATTTCAAGCTAGTACTAATGTAAATAGCCAAAAAGAGACAGTAATAATATTGAGGGGAAGGTGAGCAGAAGAGTAATCAAATTTAGGGTAAATGGTGGAAAGCTTTTTTTCTTTTTTAATGGGGTGTTTGAACAAGGGTATGAACAAAGAAACGTAAATTGGATCAAAGGAAAAGGCATTTCATTTGGGAATAACTGCATATGCAAAACCTTGGAGGTAGAAATTACCCAGTTTCGCATGAAATCATTGTTTACAGTAGAGATTTTGTATTTAGAAAAGCAGGTTTTATATTATTCAAATGGAGTTACACTCTTAAATACCTCAGTGATTATTCACATTGGAATTTTTCTTCCTGGCAAAGAAAGAAAGAAAAACTTACATAAGGGGATATAGGTATGCTTTTATTCATAAGTTTTCTATATAAAAAATTGTTCCTGTTAGCATTGTGAGTGTTTTAGAAAAACCTAAATTAGATGCTAATGATCTTCTATAAATATTCTGTGAGGCCATAAAATATAGATCCACTTAGGGGGATTTCCTAACAGAAATTAAAAGCAAGAGGATGAGAGAGCAATCGAAAATTTAAAAAAAAATTACTAGTCAAAAGAAAGCAGATGATTATATTTCAGCGTCAGAGGTGATTAATTCTTGATTTTCCATTAATTGAAAATAGGTGTCCCCACCCACTCAATGCCCATGCTGTAAATGTGGACAAATGGCTACCTACATAACATTGGTATAATTATTAACATTTGTTTTAAACAGTTTACTGATTGACAATATGATTTGTTATATGAATGAAACAACTAAACATAAAATCAAATTAGTTTTGGATTAGTATCTTATCTAAAAAATGAAGTGCACTAAAATTAATGATATCTAACTATAATGAAAATTTCAAAGAACGAAAAGGAATTTAACCTGTTTTCAAAATCCCCATAGAGTTCACTATGGTAAAACAAGATCTATTTTAGTGATAGATACCTACACATACGTATACCCATGTGCACATATACACATCAATATAGACTGTAGATGTACTGATATATATCCTGTTTAATAGATGCTTAGTCTGAAGATATTTTGGCAAACATTTCTTTAACAAGAGTATACAGACTTTGACACTAACCTGGCAAAGCAAGAATTAAACAAACTATAATATATAACATAATATATACTATAAATATAATTATATATATTTATATATAATGCTATATAATTCATATGTATATATAAAGCTTGGCATTGTACAAGGTTTTGCTCCAGAATTTCGTAAAGAAGTTCACATTTTTCTGTGTGCTCTTTCTAGGCTACCTTTTGTCCTGTCACTACAGTTTTATTTAGGCACGAGGCTTCTTTGTTTAAGGTATGACCCCTTTAGAAATGAAAGTACTCTGCAGAGGGCCTGCCCAATCCCTCAGTCATTTTTCTCTTTGCTCTTCTTAATAAGGACACTGTCTCATGTTTCTCAAAATTCAAAGGAAAACAGACCATTTCTCCGACTAAATGTCCTAGAATGTCCTGTTCCCCAAATGAAAAACAACAACGACGAACAAATCTGGGCCATCATTTCTCACATTCTAAAACTAAATGTGAGTGAGTTAGTAGGAGTTGAAGTTTGGATAATTGAAGGATTTGAAAAGAAATGATAGAATGCTCTCACTGCTTGAGTAATCAGAGCCACTGGGTCATAAGCTCAGCTTGCTTGCCGCGTTTGTTACAACACTTGTGATGTCTATTTCTGAACAGTCTATATTTTGCACTATCTTGGGAACAAAATAGAGATGTGAGCCACCAAGTCACTTGCATGGGTAGAGAGCTCATAAGGAATGAATCTTTCCTCCGCGAGTGGACCTTCAAAACAGTTGTGACTGGAGTGGTAATGGGTTGGGAGAAGGCATGGAAGAAGAGGAGAAGGGAAGGTCAAGAGGGAGAAGAAGTAGGGGAGGGGGTGGGGGAGGAGAAAAGAGGGCAGGGCAGGGCAGAAGGGGAGGGGGAGTATATGCATTTAGCGCTCTCTCGGCCAAGCTTTACATACATTATCTTTGTTAGTCCTCCCTACAATTCTACCGTAGTAGTTACTATTATTTTATACATAAGTATACAACATTTTAAAATAAAGTGACCAATATTACATTTATAAGTCGTCAAGCTAGGGTTCAACAGAGCTCATACTAATACCAAATCTATAGTCCCAATTCCGGTGTGCCCCAATCTCTTAGTGATATTTCTGGATTCCAGAGAAGAATGAGTAGCCTCAAGTAGACACCGAAGCAGAGAACAAGACCAATTCATTTTCCGCTATTTGGGGAAATGAACTTGTCTTCTAGTATAATGGTTCCACTGTCTTCTTCTGACCTGATTGCAGATAAACGTAGAGACAATTGGGATTATTTTACTCAACTTGGATTCATACCACAGCAAGCAGTATTGGAAGTGGGATGTGGTTACTATAAATATCTCAGATAAACTGACACTCTAATGCTGGGATTTCATTCATGATGATGAGACATAAAACCAGACTGAATAATTCTGTAAAACACTCTCTGCATGTTCATAACATTATACTCAAGTCTACTAAGTGCAAGGAATCCAAAGTAGATTGCTGGTAGCCTTGTGTTTCCTCTGTGCCTCTAGCTAATTCATTTAATAGTCTGACAACCACCCTAGCTGATCTTCATGTTTACAACTATAATGAGCCAGGCATCATTAATGCCCTTTGAGGACTCTTTTTAAACCTTTGCTGTCTTGGAGTTTTCAAAATTATTTTGCTACAGCTGGTAACAAGGCCAAATATGAAATTAAACAAAGTGCTTAAACAAAATCTGAAGAGGTTTTTGAGAGTTAATGAAGACCACATAAAAGTCCACGAACTGTGGGGGTTTTGTAGAGCTTCTGGGGTGGTGAACCAAAATGCATCCACATGCCAGGAGGATGATGTACCCCAAACTCCACTGGGACAGAAGCTTTTGTGTTTGGGATCATCTGGACGTTGCCCAGTATATCCCTTCACCTGGCTATCCATTTGTATCCTTTCATATCTTTTGTGATAACCTGGAAATCTAGGAAGTGAATGTTTTTCTGGATTCTAAGAGTTGTTCTAGCAAATTAATGGAACTCAAGGAGGCGGCAGGGGAATCTCTGATTTATAGCCAGTCAGGTAAGCTTGTTGGACTGAATGCTTAACCTATGAGATCTGCACTAACTCTAAGTAAATAGTTGAATCGAATTCAATTGTAGGACATCCAGCTAGTGTTGCAGAATTGCTTGATGTGTGGGTTTCCCCACACAGTTGGTGTCAGAAGTGAAGAAGTGAAGTATGTTGTAACAGAGTAGTTAGAGTAGAGGAGAAACATCAGAGAGTTTTTCGAAAAACACTAGATCACACAGTAGTTCTATTTTAATTTTTTTGAGGAGCCGTCATACTGGTTTCTGTAGCACCTCCACCATTTTACATTCCCACCAATAGTGTATGAAGGTTCCAATTTTTCCACACCCTCTGCAACACTTATCTTTTTTTCTCTTGGTAATGGCCATCCTAACAGGTGTGAGATGATATCTCATTATGGTTTTAATTTGCCTTTCCCTGCCAATTAGTGATGTTGAGCATCTTTTCATTTACCTGTTGGCCATTTGTATGTCTCCTTTGGAGAAATGTCTGTTCAATTCCTTTGCCCATTTTTAAATCAGGTAATAATAATAATTATTATTATTATTTGCTATTGAATTATAGGTTGTAGAAGTTCCTTATATATTTGGGATATTAATCCTTTGTCAGATATATGGTTTGCAAATATTTTTTTTTCCCCATTCCATAGGCTGTCTTTTCACACTGTTAATCGTTTCCTTTGCTATGCAGGAGCTTTTTAGTTTGATGTAGTCCCATGTATTTACTTTTGTTTTTGTTGCCTCTGCTTTTGGTGTTATATCCAATAAATCATTGCCTATGTTCCTCTCATATGATTTACCTCTTACTTCAGTTTTACTGCCAAGACTTCCAATGTTGTGTTTAGCAATCTCTGGGTAAGCAGAGATGAGTAGTATTCCTAATGTTAAGGGAAAAGTCTAAAAATATGTTTATCAGGAATGTTTTTTGGGCATTTGTTTACATGTAGCTTTGATTAGGTTGAGTGATAGCCCTAATTTTCTAACTTATATGAGAGCATTTTTCTGTAATCATGAGTAGGTGCTAAATATTACTGAATGATAGTTTGGAGCTGTTGATATGACTGTAATTTTTCCTTTATTCATAAACATATGACTTATGTAAATAAATTTCCGATGTTAAACCATCCTCGAGTTCCCATTTCATCATGATGCACATTTAAAGAAAAACGGTGGTTAAATTTCATATAGGTTATATTGTATGAAATTTTTTTCAGTGTCTGTAAGTTTATCTCCGGTAATACTGCCCCATCTGACTTCGGAAAGAAGTCCATACTGTCTTCCTAAAATAAGTTGAACAACTTTCTTTTATTTTTTTCTGAACAAGTTATAAAAGTAATAGGTATTACCAGGTTTTTGAAAGTTTGATACAATAATTTATAAAGCGGGCGCCTGGGTGGCCCAGTTGGTTAAGCGACTACCTTCGGCTCAGGTCACGATCCTGGAGTCCCGGGATCGAGTCCCACATCGGGGTCCCTGCTCAGCAGGGAGTCTGTTTCTCCCTCTGACCCTCTTCCCTCTCGTGCTTTCTATCTCTCATTCTCTCCCTCTCTCAAAAAAAAAAAAATCTTTAATAATTTATAAAGCTATCTGGACTTGGGCTATTTTGAGGAGAGCTATCTTATCACTATTTTTTTATTATTAGTCTATCCCAAATTTTATTTATACAAATTCCACTTTATTATATGAACTAGAATTCATCAATATGTATTGGTGCACAATGATTATTATACAGTAGTTTTATAATTTTTAAAATTGCCATTATGTCAGGATTTATTTCTTCTCATCAGTTCTGCATTTTCCTTATTTGTAATTTGTCTTTTTTACAAATTAGTCTTAGTGTAGATTATTCTGTTTCATTACTTTTTTCAAAGAAGTGATCTTTTTAAAGAAGATTTTATTTATTTTTATTTATTTATCTTAGAGAGAAAGAGTGAGAGCATGAGAGGGTGAGTTGCGGGCAGGAGCAGAGGGAGAGGGACAAGCAGCCTCCCTGTTGCCCGTGGACCTGGATAGGCAGGACTAGATCCCGGGACCCTGAGCGCATGACCTAAGCCAAAATCTAGAGTTCACCACTTAACTGACTGAGCCACCCAGGCGCCCATGACTTTTATTTTTAATTGTCTTCAATATTTCTGTAGTTGTTTTCCTGTAATTTGTCAGTTCCTGCCCTCATCTTTAATATTTATCCTGGTCTCTTAGAATAGTGTCTTGCACATGGTGAGCACTCAGTGCATATTACTTATTATTCTCATTGGCTAATCGCCTTTCCTTTTTCATCAGCGTCAGACTTTCAAAGTGATCAATGTGAACATTTTGGTATGTATTGACACAGGCACACATCTACATGCACACATGAAAAGTATTTCTTTTCTATAAAAAATTGGTATTATATTGAATATTACTTTGCAGCATCTTGTTTGCTTTTTTTTTGGCTGAGACATATATTATTAACAATCCCTTGTGGGGGGTGCAGCTGGGTGGCTCAGTTGTTAAGCATCTGCCTTCAGGTCAGGTCATGATTCCGATGTCCTGGGATTGAGCCCCACGTCAGGCTCCCTGCTCAGTGGGGAGTCTGCATCTACCCCTCCCCCTCCCCCCGTTTGTGCTCACGCTCTCTCTCTGAAATAAATAAATAAAATCTTGAAAAAAACAAAAAACAAAAAACCCAATCCCTTGGGGAGCGTATCTATATCAAACTGCCTTATTTTAATAGATGCATAGTTCTCTAGAATGGTTATGTATAATTCACTCAAACGTTACCTGTTCTTAATTTTTTTTGCCACTACACCCAATATTGCGTAAACATCCTCATAGCTGGTCTATTATTTCTGCAGAAATAAATTCTTACAAAGGGCAAGATTTCTGAGCCTAAAGATTTGTGCATTTGAAATATTGATATACACAACAAGATTCCTTTATGAATGTTGCAGCATTTTATTCTCCTAAAATCAAGGTGTCAGTCTCCTCTCCCCTCCGAGTGCTATGTGCCTGTGAAAAACTAAACTATCTGGGTTCAGATCTCAGATCCACCAATTATCAGATGTGTGCTCTGGTCAAGGTTTTTCACCTCTGTGTCTAAATTATCTTGTCTGTAAAGTGGGGATGACAATAGTATCCCATCCTCAGAATGCTATGGGGATTAATGCTGTAATATCGGTAAAGTATTTAAATGGTGCCTGGCATCATATAAAATATCTGTGTTTGTTAAATAAACTTAAAACCTATAAAGGTGTATATTTTGGCATCTAATTGCTTTTTAATATATATTTCCTTAATAAGTAGGAGGTTGAGCTTCTTGCTATTTTGATAGAGGCTTGGTGTTTCCTTTCTCATTCTAGTCTTATCCTATTTAATAGGAAGCAGCTCTTCTGACTCATATGAACACCAGGTCATGGTTCCATTCCTGATCTTTTGAGAGTTTTATGCTACCTTGGTATCCTGGTTTTATCAACTGTGGTTTATGGTTTTTAAGCAGTGTTAATTCTTTTTTTTTTTTTAAGATTTTATTTATTTATTTGACAGAGAGAGAGAGAGCGAGAGCAGGAACACAGGCAGGGGGAGTGGGAGAGGGAGAAGCAGGCTTCCTGCTGAGCAGGGAGCCCGATGTGGGACTCGATCCCAGGACCCTGGGATCATGACCTGAGCTGAAGGCAGACGCTTAACGACTGAGCCACTCAGGCACCCTAAGCAGTGTTAATTCTTTTATATCAGCATATTTTGTAACTGTGAGTGAATATCTGTGATAAAAACCAATGAAGACACCACAATTTGACTTGAACAGTTTGACTTTAACAATTTGACTCTGTATTTAAATAAGAACAGTCTTCATTTATTCTGATTCTTCCCAAAGCAGGATCGTCGCCTGTTTGTTCAATGAGGTGTTCCGAGTGCCTAGCACATAGCAATCGTTAAGTCAATTTTGCTGAACAAACATAAATTTCTATGTTCAATTTCTCTCTTGTTCCAAAGTAATTATACCAGTTTAGTAAAAAGAAAAAAACTGAAGAAGCAAATAATAAGTTCTAAAGCAAACCATGCTTCTGAACTCCCTTGCTTAGACTGTTTTTTTGATTATTCATATTATGGATGCAAACCTACCCGTCTTTGAGGTTTTCACGCTGGCCCTGGACCCTGTCCAGCCTTGGCGTAGAAACCCCTCCAAGCCCTATGGGCACCTTCGGCTCAGCTGCTGCTTTTGTTTGTTTCTTCATCTCTGCTTATTTTAATTACTTTGGCTTCTTCTGTATTTTAGTAGTAGAAGAATATAAGCAAGACAATGCAAAGGACATTATGCAACGGGATGAGGTCAAAGATGACTTGGGGACGAGAAGATCACTGAACAAAGAAAATCAATCTAAAAAGCTGGATTTGTGTTCTGACTCAAATAGGCTAAAACTCAAAAATTTTAAAACTGCATTATGCTTTTTATTAAATATTTATTGTCCTAAGCTGGAGAGCCATAGAGATTGTCCTAAGACCAAGAAATGGAGAAAAATTTATTCAGGACAATATGCTCTGCTTTTTTTTCCCAGAAGCTAATGTCTTTATTTTTATGAAAGTGCTACATGCATATGGAAAAAGTATAGAACATTATAGAATATTCTTACATGAGATACATATTTGTGTTAAAAGCTAGTCTCCTGCCCCCACTGTAGGGTTGTCTACAGAGGAAATACCTTTCCACTCTCCCTGTTTGAATTCTTGTTGCTGTTTCAACAACTTTAAATAATACATGTATGTATCAATTTTTTTTTAATCTAATGACTTCTGGCATACCTATTGCTTCCCTATTTCAAAATTCTTGCTTGTTAACTTTATCATACTCCAACTTTCTCTCCCTCTTCCTTTTAATGTTGGCTAGTTAAATTATTTTTAGTTATATTGTTTTCTTTTACTTAACTTAAACTTTTACTGAACCTTTTATTTATTGGTGCATTAACATTAGAAGGTATCTCTTGATTTTTTTTCCACTCTATGAACTATAATGCACTGCTTTTTAAATCTTGTTCTCTCTTCTTTTCAACAGTTTATCTTTAGCCCACTGTGAATTTACATTCATGCTTTAAAGACTGAGAATACTTAAATCATGGTCCATAGCCAACATTTTGTCTCTACATTCACTCTGAATGCTTGGGGTGAGGACCATTTTTATGAGTAGAACTTTATTTAGGCCCCCTGTTTTCAACCTATTTCCTAATAATAATTCCTTTGCAGACAAGAATGTTCATTCTCATTACAAAATACGTAATATCAGGTGGTCCTGTTAATGCTCATGCTAACTTTGGTTACCTGCTTAGTTTGATGATCATCCGATCTCTCCATTTTAAAGGTAAACTTTTCCCTTCATGATGATAAGTAATATTCCTTTGATTTCCTGCTGTCTCATATTATTGTAGACTCATGAAATCTTGCATTTTATCTATTTTTTAAAATATAGGGATTAGCAAAGTACAACACACAAGCCGAATGCAGCCCATCAACTGTTTTGTGGGGACTGTGGGCTAAAAATGTTAACATTTTTTAATGTTTGAAAAACATAGAAAAATACTACTTCATGACACAAGAAAATTATATGAAATTCAAAGAGGACAAGGGGAGGAAGTTGTGTGAGTTGAACCATGTTAGAGCTGGAGCAAAGGAGAAGTCCCCTGTCAGAGAAAGAGAGGGCTCCTGTCACAGAAGTGGGAATGAGGCTAAAAGGGACCCAGGGGGAAGAGCCATGTCCTCTCTCTTTGTTACCTGGCGATCTCCTCGCTTCGCATCCCACTGGCCAAAAACAGCCGGGAGCCAGCTGCCAACGGGGTCCTCAGAGTCAGTCTCCAGAGCCCATAGCAAAACTGTGCACACAAGATGTGGTTTGGGGGCTTGGTCCAAACGAAGAATAACCACTGTGAAAGACAGCAATTTCTATAGAAAAATGACCTAAATGGTGGTCTAGCTCAGGTGTGAGTTTTGTAACAAAATCAATATTACATGATGGTACATGTAAAAAATACCGATTTCTAGTCTAACATGAAACAACATAGAACAAATATAGAAAAAGTATTTTGTTTTATTTATTTGTTATTTCAGCAAACAGTTGCAAGCTGGAAAAATTCAAAGTGTTACCCAGCACTTCAGGATATTTCAGAACAAAAAATCTGAAAAACTGAAAAATTTCTATCTAAAGAGTTAAATTTTATGGAGGGAACATCTATCATATGTCACAAGTGATTTATATACATTATCCAGACCATTGAGATATTATTATTGTTGTTCTCATTTCCTGGAAGAAGAAGTTGAAAGAAATGATTAGTCCAAGATTTCATAGCTAATAAATGCCAGAGCTTGTTGAAACTCAGGTCTGCCTATCTCCAGCAATTACATATTACAGTCACCTTTCTCTTTAAAATGACATTATTCCAAGTGACTGAGGCTCATATAATGATAAAAGCATGACTGGTTGGGAAATGTAGTAATAAAATGATTCACTTTCACTAGATTTGAGGTTCAACCACATTTGTAGTGGCACCCATATTTAATATTTATTTGCTATCTATCCTTTTCTTACTTAGAAAAGATTGTTAAAAATCATGTTCCACCATAGATGGGGCTCCTGGGTGGCTCAGATGGTTGAGCGTCTGCCTTCGGCTCAGGTCATGATCCCAGGGTCCTGGGATCAAGCCCCACATCAGGCTCCTGGCTCAGCGGGGAGCCTGCTTCTCCCTCTCCCTCTGCCTCTCCCCCTGCGCATACTCTCTCTCGCTCTGTATCTCTGTGTCTCAAACAAGTAAATAAAATCTTGAAAAAAAGATCATGTTCCACTGTAGGAAATATTTCTCCCAGGGATTTCATAAATGAACACTAGTTGGCTAGTTTTGTGCTCTTCAAAAACGTGAAAGGACCTGTTGAGAGAAATAAATAATAGAAGGGAATGCATCTAGGTGAGTGTGGATCCCTTTTGGTTCTGTTACCATATTTCATGGTTACTTTAATTATTTTTCTGTGAGCAAAATTTTGAGTAATTCTAAAACTTAAACATGCAATTACTAAGTGTCAGTCTTAACAGTTGTTCTCAAGGCCCTTTTCAAGTGTAAAGCACATCTATGCATACAAAGAGGCTTGTCACCTGCCATTTGCCATGACTAACGTAATATGCCCTGCCATGTATTTAGGGAAAAAAATCCTGCTTCTCCTTACAATATGTTGTCAAGAGAATGTCTCAGTGAAAGTTGTATAACATGATTCCTCTAAATCTTTTTTTTATGTTTGATTTCTACTCTTGTCCTCTCCTAAAATGCCAACCAACGCTGCGAATGGCAGCCGCTCTCCCAGACACCACCTGCTGCCTCCGTCCACTGATGGCTTGCTTGACGAAAGCACCAATGTTTTCCTATGCTTGGGGGAAAAAATGTAAATCAGCACAGTGACCTCCCTCAACCCTCCCCACAGCAGGGGAAACAAATTTGTTTCACAACTTATTTTGTGCCAGAGAAATGATTTTTATTCTTTTCCTTGCGTTTCTAAAAGAGTCTGTACAAAATACTACATTTTACTTTAAATGAGGAACCCTGTGTATACTGACTTTGAGGAAAAAAAAAAGATTGGCTATTTTTTAAATTTGAAAACAAAATACAGCCTTGATTTCTAATTAATATCACATCATTGCAATAGAAAATGAGCTAATCCACAAAACCATGAACTTGTTGATAGCTCCGTGCCCCAGCAATATATTTTATCTCCCCTGTGGCGCATGGAGCATGTATAATAAAGCCATAGTTTTCTGAGCACATTCAACCAGTTAATTGTTTACTAACGGCAGACAGCAGGAGGAACCAACTTTCTTCATCTATCACAAGCTTTTCTTTTCCTCCACTGAGCTGTTCCAGCTTTGGAGGAACCACACAGCTCAGTGTAATGCAGTGTCTGGAACCAAAGTAGTTTTATCTTAGATGGCTCAGTTGTTTCAGTGAACCCACAGGTATGTGGACAAAGCCTAAGCTATAGAGCAATTCAAGGAAAAACCTTAAAGGTTTATGCGGAAGTCGCCGTAATTTAATGGGAAATTATACCGCATGTTGACAGAAACCTGCAGTGTAGACCTGGTCATTATCTAAACCCCATAAAACATACTATTGCAGAGTGAATGGGAGCCAGACATTTCCCCTCTGTTGTTAGCTTCTGTGTTCATATTTTCTTTTTGCAACTCACAGAAAAAGGACTTAGCTACAGTCATCTGCACAAAACTGATTAGTCCTCATGGAGGCTGGGACGTTTTCAGGGGGAGTGATGGAAACTTTCTTTAGTAAAACCCGGCTTATAGATTCAGCTACATTCCCTAGGATGCAGAGAAAGCCATATCTAATTTAATTACCTAAAGATCCTACCTCTGTCTTTGAGCATGTCCCTCTTGGAACTATAACAATTTGCCAGCACCAGATTAGGTCGGATAAACGCAATTTGGGAATGTGAGGTTGAACGTATGCCATTTTCTCTTGTTTAACTCCTTCAAAATTCTCTCTTTAGGTGTTACATCATTCCAGTTTTATTTTTTTAATTATATGTTTTCCATCCCACTAAGTTCTCAAGACTTTTAGCCAATTAGAACCATTTGGGGGCTTTTTAAAAAATGCCAGTTGCTGCACCTGATATCCAAAGATTGAGTTCATTGATTGGAGGTAGGGCCAGCCCTCCTCAGGAGACTCTAATGCACATTCAGGCTGAGGACCACTAAATATCCTGTCTTTGGATGTTATTTTCTACAGTTGTGGGGTGAATTGCTGTCCCTCAGTACAGGGAGCGGTGGACTCTTACTGGAGCCCTTCATTCCCAGTTTCTGGTGCCTCTCGGGAGTCATCCCTCCTTCCGTCTGTGTGCTTGATCTCCTCTCTCACTCCCCCCACTTCTCTCTCCCTTCCTGCCTTTTTCCCTCTCTTTCCCTTTCCCTCTCTTCATTGCTATTGAGGAATTAAGATGATATCCAGTGGTTGGGTCGCTTGTGTACCAGTTCCACACTCCGATATTTTCATTTCATTCAAGAAGTATATAGAATAGACAGCTATCATTCACAGAGGGTGTGAATAATTCAAGGCAAGAGAAAAGAATGTAAATAAATAAGTTCAGAAATACATTCATGAGATTTTGAGGCTTTCATTCTAACATCTTTTAGAAATAGTAGTCACCACTTGTCACTTTTTCCCTTGCTGCACATTTGATGGCTTTGATATTAAAGGTAAACTTGTCATCCCCAGTCCGTGCTCTAGCTTCTGCAGAATGCAAACATATGGACAAAGTCTCAGCTATACAGTTATTCAAGTGTGTGTGTGTGTGTGTGTGTGTGTGTGTGTGTGTGTCTTGATAGCAGAAGATAGAAAAAAACAGATATTTTATAAACCTCAGATTCAACTGGTTTCATTTGGGTATAGGTTTTCTGCATTCTTCCTCTTTTTATTATTTTTGGAAGGTAATCTTAAATCTCAGGGTCCTAATATAGTTGAAGCAAAATATTTTAAAAGCTTGTGTATATTTATCAAGTATAAGTAAAAGTAAAACTATATTTTTGACATCTGAAGACTTAAATTTTGCTCCCACACCTCCCTTGATAACAGACAAAGAACAAGGAAGACATGGAATCCAAAGCATTGGGTCCATCAGAGAAAGTAAAGAAGAAGTGAAAGAACTAAGAGATGGTCTTTAACTTACTAAGCAGTCACCGGGAAATAGCACAGATACTAGATAAATGGAAAATTCTACTATAGGTCTGTCACCTAGTTTAAAGCATAATGAGTAGAAGAAATATACGTGGTGACAACAGTAATGTTAAGATGGGTGGGTGGTAGGTGGTGACAGTGTGAGTCAAATCTTCAAATACAGGTTAGAGACTCAGACATATTATTAAGACTTGTTCAAAACAAAAACCATTATGAAAGATAAAGGATTCTCTCCAGCAGCAAGGCCAGTACAAAACATGATGGCTAGAGTCCATTTATTTTTATTAAAAGCAATCTCTTATTATTTTACTTTTTAAAAAAATATTCATTTATTTTAGATAGAGAGAGGGCATGAGCAGGAGAGGCAGAGAGAGAAAGAGAGAATCTCAAGCAGACTCTCCCCTGAGCATGGAGCTTGACACGGGCCTTAATCCCAGGATCCTGAGATCATGACCTGAGCTGAAACCAAGAGTCAGACACTTAACTGACTGAGCCACCCAGGTCCCCCTATTTTAATTTTTAATTTGTGAATGTATTATTTTTAAAATCTACTGTTGATGCAATTTAAGTGTTTGCAATAATTTTACTACATTTTCTTTCTCCTATTTTATTTACTTTTTAAGATTATTTATTTGGGGGGGGGCAGAGGGAGAGAGAAACTCCAGCAGACTCCCCGCTGAGCATGGAATCCATTATGGAGCTTGATCTTACAACCCTGAGTTCATGACCTGAGCTGAAACCAAGAGTCAGTTGCTTAACTGACTGAGCCACCCAGGTGCCCCTTTCCTATTATTTTAAATCTTAATGTTTCAGTTTATATCTTGGAACCAAGCTCTACTACTCTTTTACTTGGTTTTTTTTTGTTGTTTTGTTTTGCTTTGTGTTTTGTCCCATGCAGCAGCATTTTGAATATTAGGAAGAAAGTGGCATAATTATTACTGCTTTATGTGGAATACAGATTAATAAAAAATTAAGCTTCCCACAGAAACTGTTTTTTTTAAAGAAATGGCTTTTCTTCCAGAATTCTTTTTTTTTCCTTTTTAAATGTGAAATGTTTCATGTATGCAGAAAAGTATATAAAATATGTGTTGGTACTTATTTAAAAATAAATACTTTAAAAATATATAGCTGTGTAACCAACAACCAGATTAACCAATAAAATATAGCCAATGATTTCAACTAGTGATTTTATTATATTGACAATTTTTGATTAGTAAAGAGGTTGAGAATATTGTCTTAGAATTATTGGCCATTCATGTATCTTCTTTTGGGAAATGCCTAATTAAGTCTTTGGCCATTGGTTTTATTTGACACCCAAATTTGCCGTCAACCCACGAACTAAACATTCTCACATTATCATTTCTTTGGAAGTTAAACTTAGATTAAAACACAAATAAATTCACATGAAAGAGTTCCTCATCGTGTCATAAGTGATTTTAGCTCCAGCAAGATTTTCATAATGGTTAATATTATAGGAGAGAGCTTGGACAGGTAACAGCTTGATGTTCATTGAGGTAGACGTGTGCCTTTGTGCACATCCTAATTTTGCCCGAGATTCAACTTTGCCCCATGATTCAAACTCAGAATTGCATAGGTTGCAAGTAAAAATAGCCAACCTTCTTTTCTTTTCTTTCTTGATTTTTTTTAAATTTTATTTTATTATGTTATGTTAATCACCATACATTACATCATTAGTTTTTGATGTAGTGTTCATGATTCATCATTTGCGTATAACACCTCTTAATAGTTGTGCTTTCTGAAACCTCATATTCCTAATATCTATAAAACTTTGTGTTTTCAAATCACTCATTCATTTAGTCCAACTTCCCATGTGTCAGGCTCTGTGGTGGACACTAGCTGGGTGGGAAAACAAGCATGACCTTCCTTTAGCCAAAACATTAAAACATTAGATAAGTCAGCAAGAGAGAATAATTTTAGAAGGAAAAAACGTGTACGAGCTTTCTTTACAAGGCCTCAAAAATAATCTGTTGATTCAATGGTCAATGTTCAATCAACATATAACCTGCTTTATGTGTGCTTCTGTTTAAAAACACCTTGTTTAATATACATTGTTGATTCATTAACATCAAACTCACTGAAAACAGGACCATAACCAATGCCTACATGGAGTTTATCCAACACACTTATTTGCTCTGTCAGGCCCATCACAGCCTTCGGGTACTTAGGAACACCAGATAGCCGTACATCTATGGGCCTTTCTAAGTAGTGAAATCACCAACAAAAAGCACAAAAATACAAAAACACCTGGCACTAACCACCACAACGGGACACTTGTTTACAGCATGAGAGCTGAAACAAGAAGGCAGAGTGCCACCTTTTTAGATGTCAAGTGGGAAGGTGCATATGGGGCCAAATTTTCTACCATTGTGCATGTCTGCAAATGATGCCCAAAAGTGTGGCAAATATCATTTGTGGTTACACATACATTTTGGTAAGGAGGCAAATTCACAAACACTGAATCCAGGAATAATGAAAATCGACTTATTTTCATAGGTGTGAAAGCATAAATGTGTCCTTCTATTTAAATTTTAACTGAATACAAGTTACTTCCTAACTACCGGTCTCCATAGGTGGGTCAAAAAACCAGAAATGGCAAAAGTAAAACCAGGAGATCAATAAAATAGTCCTCAGCAAGAGTTTATTGCGCATATAAGTACATTTTGTGAACTGGGAGTTTTCAAAGCCAAAACTAATAAGCTCAATGACGTGACATCACAGATAGCTTATAAAGTGAGAATAAGGAAGTTATTTAATGTTCACAATGACTGGTAATTACCATGGGAGTTCCCAGACAGCAGGGGATTGGTTAAAAGTGATTATTTTATATCATTTCTGAAGATGACTTACATTTCTTTTATGATTATCAGAGGCTTTTATAAGAAACAACCTAAGGTAAGCTTTGTTTATGTTCATGAATTAAGCTACATTTAGTTTTGTTTAAGTGGCTTACATGGTTCTATCTGCTCAGGGGATTCTCAAGTTTGTTCTCTATTTTGTGTTTTACTTTAACAAATGAGACGATGTGAAAAAAATTCTGTAGCCAATGTGACATACGTTAATGGAAGAATGTTATAATGGGTAATATTTGATTGTTGCTTCATGTGGTGGAATTCTCATTAGCAGCCTGGAATTTGAGAGCATATTAGTCGTAATTCCAGACTGAGATGCATTTTGTGTGTGTGTTTTCTTTGCTTTCCAAATGTTCTCTAGTCAAAGAACAAACTTACTTTGACTTTTCATTTTCCGTTATCTTAATATTTCATATTGTCATCTTATTGTTGAATTATAGCCACAGATTTTCCACTTAAAAAATTACTGAATAAAAGTATATAAATCCACAACATTAAGATGTGTTTCTAGCTTTTTCCTGGCAGAAGTGATCATATTACAGAATTGACTTATAAAAGAATGAAAATTTGAGGAGTTGTAAGTATTTTGATCACCAGGAAGTCCAAAATTGAGTCTATAGTTTCCACTGTGGTTTGGAAGCAACGATGTGTCAAGTTAAAACAGAATAGGGACACTTGGTACTTTCTAGAAACAGGCTAGCTTTACTGTTCTGTGAACTGGCCCTATTATTCAATTTGAAGATTCTTGAGTTTTTAATGATTCATGCCCAAATGACAAAAAATAAAAACAAACTACTTGATTATGGGTATCATCTCTTTCTTTTCATTGGTATAATACATAAGTGGAGATCAGGCAGAAACACTAATTTCAGAACATGTACATGCATTTTATTTTTGTTTTCATTGTGAAAGTGAATGTAGATCAAAGAGTACAAAAGCTGTTTCCTAATCTTGTAGACTGTTGTTTGCTACAGCATGCCTTCATCTTCATTATTAATTCACTGATCCACAAGGATATACCAAGTCCCAACTATTTGGAGATACGTATAAGCTTAAAATAGATAATTCACTGCCATTACAAATTTTGTTTTCTGTTCTGGGGAAGAAAATTTGCTGATTAACACTGAATACGTGTTTGTTTTTAAACGTTTCATTATTTGTCCTCATCTCTCAAGTCATTAATGCATAAGCAAGACTAAGGCAGGCACATGGTGGGAAGTTGCCAGTTTTTTTAAGTAACTTCAGAAGCCAATATGACTTAATATATTTGTTATTTCTGATAGATTATTTTTTAATTAACTGTGAATGCAGATAATATGCAAACAGAGTAATATTTGGTATTTCACATTATTTTGGAAATGGTATTCAGTAATTCCACCCCCCCAATAGTGTTTGCTTATTGTCAAGCTATCAGAGAACATGGCATATACTGAGGACTTAAAGCCTCATAGCCTTGTTGTAAGGACAGCTGGCAGCCTTTCTCCCACGGAAATGAGAGCTGAGATATTACAGCTTGACTATTAAATGGTAGGTTGGCCCCAGGGAGCAAAGAGTTTTTGTTTGCACGGGAAAATTGCCTGGTAGTGACAGAGATTCATTTCAAACCTTTCATGAAGTTTGTGTGATTTCCCAAGAGATGTCTCCAAGGGTCAAAGAAGAATGGGGAACACAAACCTGGCCCTTCTATTCTTGCTGGAAGGGAAGAAAATTAATATGGGGGAATTTGAGCTGTATCCATTCTACTCCTGGATACAAACATTTATATTATGAACTGTTTTTGAGATGCTTTTACCTCCACCCACGTGTACTGGCATCACTCTGACAATGAATACAACCAAGGCTGATCATAATATGAACATGACCTTTTGTGTTCATGGAATACCAGCGCGTGTCCGGTCAGCTAAAGGGATCAATCACGTTTCCAGTATCTACCTCAATGCTGGGCACCAAGTAAATGGTCAAGTAATTCTGATAAAAATGTAATAACCTTCAGTGTAAGCTAATAAACACATATAGTAGTTTAATAATTATTTAAAGGAGAAAGGTATAATACATAAAAGACTATTAGCAAAGAGCTTCTATGAGAAGGTTATTTGGAGAGGTTGTCCATGATTATAGTGCAAATGCTTTCCCCCGGAATCCCATTTCTAAGAATTTATGTGTAGGATATTTACAGCAGTACTCTTTAAAATATTAAAAGATTAACAATCGTATAAATATCTAAATGCATCATAAAAAGTAGTTAGTTAAATTGAACTATAATACTTTGATGATATATTGAAATGCTGTGCAGCTGTTAGAAATTGTAAGGCAGTTCTATGCTTGTACTTTCATGGAATCTCTAAAATATAGTGATAGCTGAACAAGTAAGACACAGAAAACTAGACTTTGCTCACATTTGTGAAAAAAATAACAGAGTTGTGTGAGTTTATACATATTCATATAAATGCATTTGGATTTGTGTTCACATATAAAACTCGAGATACCCAAGAGAAGTGGCCCCTGGAAAAATAACTGAGCGGCACATGGTTGCAGAATGAGATGAGAAGATTTCCTTTTTAATTCTGCCCCATTGGAATGTATTGCTTTATCAAAAATAATTAAAATTTATTTGAAAATTATTGTAAAAGCAAAACTACAAACCTAAAAAGTTGTGATCAATGGCTTTTCATTAATTTTATCAGTGTATAAGTTTTGTGGTTAAATATATATAAATATATAAAATAATTTGTGCAATTATTTTGTTTATTATTTGTTCCATCTAAGACATTTCAGAAACTTTCAGGATCTTTTCTTTGAAGCATTAATTTAGAAAACTCAAATTTACACAGTTCATTTGTTGAAAACAACAGAAGTAATTCAGTGGGTGAATGTATTTATGTCCCTATAAATATATCTAAACAGAATTAGCAATTTGATTAACATTTTGAATTGTTTAAATAATGTTTGTTCTTATTTTAACAGCTCATGATTCACAACCAATTTAAAAGATCTCTCTCTCTAAGTTTGTTTAAAAATTTCCCTTAAATTACTATATCCACCCAATAATTTGTGATTTTTTTTATATTTACTCTCTTGAGTCATACTCTTGAGTGCCACATGGTAATTTCAGTGAGGCCATTTCAAGGAAAATCATTACACTATTAGAAAACTTCACCCTTTATTCTGCAATAATAAAAAGCCTATTCATTTAAAGTGGCATATAATTTAGATTGTTCACGAAATTAATGTAACATAAAAATAGAAAAGGAAGAAAAAGAAAACAATTCTTTATACAATATAATTTCAGCTATTAAATAAAGAGGTAATTCTAGAATTAGAAGAATCACTTTGGAACCACTACTATAATAATTGATTCAGGTGAATATCATCAACAGATACTAACAACAGGAAGAAAGATGTCTAAAGAAGTTATTGAAGTGGGGCGCAGATATCACCCCTGTGGCTTACTCAGTAATGACAAAGGGCCACATTCACCTGCACAGTGGAAAGAACTGGGGGTCACTACCTTAACCAAGGAACAATCTTCTTCCAAATGGGATGCAATAAGAAGAACTATCTCCTGGTATTGTTGAAGAAGCTTTGCTTATCAGACCTAATCCCGAGGGAAACAGACATATCCAGAATCTGGGAACAAAATCAATAAAATAGCATGGCCTTGACTTTCAAAGTAGTTAATGTCACAAAAAACAAAAATTGGGTGACTTTTACAGAGTGAAATCTGCTAAATGCCAAACTATGGAAAGAGCCCAGATGTCCATCAATAGATGACTGGATAAAGAAGATGTGATATATATATATATATATATATATATATATATATATATATGATGGAATATTAGTCATCATAAAGGGGGGAAAATAAAGGAGGAAATCTTACCATTTACATCAACATGGATGGAACTGAAGGGTATTATGCTGAGCAAAATAAATCAATCAGAGAAAGACACCTACCCTGCATTTATTCTCCAATCTTCTATGCCCAGTAATGCTAACCCCTGGAGACTGTAACATTGGAATTCTTTGCATTGAAATCTTTAAAAGTTGATTTGTATTATAATATAAAGCAGAATTGTTTAATCTTTTCTGGACATCAGAGTCTTGATTATACTTATAATTGCAATGGCATTATTGTGAAGATAATAATGTGCCAAGCACTGGGGAAGTGTTCTGTGAGTATAGGATACTCTTGTGGTTCACCAATCAGAGTTACGGTGTTCTGTAGCTACATATTATTTGAGGACCACTTAAGAGTTCATTGAAAATGAGTAAATTTCCATGATGAAATAAAAAGCATATGCATTTTGCTTTACATTAACTCTGATATAAAAATGTCTCTTATACATTGTATAGAGTGAGAAATACAGTGCTAGTTACCCCTTACCAGAACTAAGTCAGAACCTTAATTCTGTATGGCCGAGTGTCTATATTAACCTGCTTCAAATTAATTTCCTCTCCCACTTGACTTTATGCACACTCTGCAGCTCCCTCTTCATACCCCGTCACTGTTGTCCATTTCCTTCTATGCTGAGAATGACTGTCTTTGTAAATATAAGAATCCTAAGGCTAACTCTCGGCTTAGACTTACTCAAGGTTCTCTATAGATTGTTACCATAAATTGGATTCTAAGGAGATTTTCTTTTAAAATCTTCTTCATAGGGGCACCTTGGTGGCTCAGTCGTTAAGCGTCTGACTTCGGCTCAGGTCATGATCCCAGGGTCCTGGGATCGAGCCCCGCATCGGGCCCCCTGCTCCGTGGGGAGCCTGCTTCTCCCTCTGCCACTCCGCCTGCTTGGGGTCCCTCTCTCGCTGTGTCTCTCTGTCTCTGTCAAACAAATAAATAAAAATCTTTTTTTTTAAAATCCTCCTTCATAATGTCAGAAACCTACTTCACTTGGGAAGGGCTGCTTTCAGCTGTAAATTTGTCCATCTCTAACCTCTGAATGGTAATTGAGATGTTGATGAGAAAACAATATTGTGCAATTCTGAATAATTATGTCCCAGGCTCTGATTTGAGTCCCACTGGCTTTTGGACTTGAACCATTCACATACTCTGTGCTGCCATTTCTTTACCTATAATATGGGAAATGAAATGATACTTACCTCAGAGTCTTGTTGAAAAGATCAAATGAATAAATACTTCCAAAGAGCACAGAGTGGCAAATGGAAAATAGAAATCACTTAATAATGTTGTTATTGCTGTTACTAGTAGTAGCATTTCTTGTACTTGTTTCACTATCATTATTAGGCAAGTTAATTTCTTTTTTTTTTTTTTTAGATTTTGTTTATTTGACAGGGAGAGAGAGACAATGAGAGAGGGAACACAAGCAGGGGGAGTGGGAGAGGGAGAAGCAGGCTTCCCGTGGAGCAGGGAGCCCGATGTGGGGCTCAATCCCAGGACCCTGGGATCATGACCTGAGCTAAAGGCAGACACTTAACGACTGAGCCACCCAAGCACCCCAAGTTAATTTCTGAATGGGATTCAAGGTGAAATCAATTTCATCATAGAAGAAACATATGGATGTAGTGACATTGCAACTTCATTAAAAGTTTCCCTCTGGGGGTGCCTGGGTGGCTCAGTTGGTTAAGTGTCGGACTCTTCACTTCAGCTCAGGTCATGATCTCAGGGTTGTAAGATGGAGCCCCTAGTTAGGGCTCCATAGTCAGCTTGGGGTCTGCTTGAGATTCTCTTCTTCTCTCTCTGCCCCTCCCCTTGCTCACATTCTCTCTCTGTCTCTAAAATAAATAAATAAATAAAATCTTTTAAAAAAAGTTTCTCCCCTACACCTCACTAAAACTATTTAGGATGAGGCGCCTGGGTGGCTCAGTTGGTTAAGCGATTGCCTTCAGCTCAGGTCATGATCCTGGAGTCCCGGGATCGAGTCCTGCATGGGGTTTCCTGCTCAGCAGGGAGTCTGCTTCTCCCTCTGACCCTCTCCCCTGTCATGCTCTCTCTCTCTCAAATAAAATAAATAAAATCTTTAAAAAAAAAACTATTTAGGATGTTTCCTGAAACATTTTATGATATCGTGTCTATATTACCATAGAGTGAATATTGCCTTACAAAACACTGAGGCTCTGTTCTGTATATGTGCACTTATTCAAACATGCATTCTTGTAAAAATAAGACAATCCCACTAAATGCACTAAAATATTACTCATTAGTATTGAGATACTCAAGAGAAAAATATTTTAAGTGCTTCATTAGGCATCCTGATATCTGTATTTGAAATAATCAAATGAAACCGTGATTGCCGTGCAAATACATTTTGAATAATGACGCTCAAATGCTGTTTTAAACAATGAATATATTTTAAAGAATTTACTGTTTTTTCCTACAAAATAACACACACCCCTGAGTTCACTTGCTATATGAAGTGAAACCATTAAACTTCTAATTAATGAAAAGGTCAATGCACAATGAATAAACCAACTTCTATCACTGAAAGATGTTTCTCTATCCATCTGCTGATATTAAAACCTTTCAGGCCTTCAAACCTGTTTCCAACATGTTTATTTTAATCCAAGTGAAAAATTTTATGAATTTCTAGGATGGATGCCAAGAGGTTATATCTAAATATCAAATAACTCTCTAACTGGTGAAATTTTTAAGGCTAATCATATTTGGGAAAAATCAAATCACTAAATTGTAGTATGCCTGATTTTGAATTCCAGCAAAGCAAACTTAACCTGTTGATGTTTAGAGCAGATTATTTTGAATACGTTCTACCCAATATGACAAAGTTGTTTTTCATAATAATTATAAAACATATAACATATTTCAAAAGAGCTACAGGCATTGTTTTAATTGTTTCCACTTTTGCCTTATTAATTAATTAATATATTTATTGGTTGAGCTCCACCAGATCAATACTTTTTGTGTTGACAAGGGCATCTCACCTCAAATTTTTAGGGAATTCACAATAATTAAGAGCTAATGGCTGGCTTCATAAATATGTTGAAATAACTGCAAGTTCCTCCAATTTCCTGCAGGATAAAAAGCATGACTCTTTAATCTATAGTTTCTATGTCTGCCCAAAAGTTTGAACTTTGATCTTTTGGTTTCAGTGAACTATTATGTTAGTTTACATACATATTTGTCAAGTGATTAATAGTTTTACTTAAAGAAACCAAAAATCTTCAAAGTTACAAGTTTGGGGGGCACTTGGGTGGCTCAGTTGGTTAAGTGTGTCTTCCTTTGGCTCAAGTCATGATCCCAGAATCCTGGGATCAAGTCCCACATTGGGATCCCTGCTCAGTGGGGAGTCTGCTTCTCTTTCTCCCTCTGCCTCTCCTGGCTTGTGCTCTCTCTCTTGCTCTCTTTCTCTCTCTCAAATAAATAAATAAAACCCTTTTGTAAAAAAGAGGAAAACAAAGTTACAAGTTTGGCATCTAATTGATTGTGCCACTAATGTAATGTTTAGGTTCTGAGTCACATGTTTGTTTTGAGGCTAGCAACTCAAAATTAAAGTAGAAAAATCTATTTCAAGTTTGAAAATATTCAAATATTTAGTCAAATATTATATATGAATTGTACCAATCACAAATTTTCACGCCTCATAGTTCACACTCTCTTAAAGTTTAAGCTCAAATAGAAAGCGACAATATTGATTTGAACTCTTACAAGGAACCCCATTATTATCTGCTCTTAGTATGATACACTAGGGAAATGGACATTTATGATATTGTGCTTTCAGAGCTGAAGAGAAAGATTTTAAATTAGTGACGTTTATTTCAGCATAGTAATGCAGTCTTTCCCAACTGATTACTTTCGTACATGTGAAGAAAACTGAAAGGAAGAAAATAACGTTGTCATACCAAACAATACACTAATGATCAGACATTAGAATTTCTAAGGAGTTCATTTTAATTTTAAGGTAGATGGAATAGAATAAGAAAATCTAGAAAGTTTTCATCACTCATTGAACTAAGGTTTAACCTTATAAAGTAGTAATTGAAAATAAGTAGAAAGATGTTTTCTCCCAGCTTTCCCTTCACCTAAGATTTATTAGTTGCCCCTTCCACCTTCCACCTTTCTTTTGACTTTATCTCCCTAACACCCTCCAGGAAGAGTGTTGGTCAAGCAGTGATGAGTTTATCAGCCTTCAGGAGAAGGGGAGAACACACATAGCAGAAAGGGGGAACTGAAGGGCAAAGGTTTTGGGGCTTCAGGGTGTGGATTCAAAGGGTTGAAGGTGGCTTTTTCACATCAGGGGAGTTCATTTGGAAAGATGTTATGCAACTGTTTAGACGCAGCAATATGAAAGTCCAGAAGCAAGTCTTGATAAGGAAAGAGTCGTTCATAAAAATCTGTTTGTGCAGGTGTTTATCTGGGTAAATTGTTTTGCAGAAACTTCTGAAGGAAACAGTGAGGCTAATGATTGGTTTCCAGGGCTTTCTTCCCTGACAAGTACTTGTTGGAAACCAGTGCAGTCATGTTGACACACGTGGTCTCTGGTCTTGGCCATGGCTGTTAAGCTCTGTGGACCTGGGGATAGTCAGCTTCCCCTATTCTGCCCTGTGAAAAGGGGTGGCCACTGTGTTTGCTACTCACTGTCTCACCTCCATTCCCCTTGTCAAATTTCAAGCTTTCAAGCTGAAATTCTAAATCACTGTAAATGAAAAGAGAGGTTGTTAATAAGGCTTTCTTCTGTTCTAATAAAATGTTAAAGGTGGGGCAAAATGAGGAAAATACCAGCTGCAAGCTGAGTTTTATTCTTTTTAATGAAATTATCAGTATCACTAAATAAAAAGAGGAGATTTAAGGGAAAATGTTCTCTCAAAACATAAATGAGGTACCTTAGAGAAAAACATGCTAGTCTGGGAACGGTTAGGGAAATTTGCTTAAGGGGACCTGTCTTCAGTGGCAGATCAGAGTAGCCTAATAACACAAAACGTATAGCCACCAAGATACAGGAAAACCTTCCCCCAGCTCTGATGATTAACACCTGATTTTGTCTGATTGTTCCTTAGTTTTATAAATGAACAAATTAAGGCATGGATCTTTAATATTGCAGAGCAAAATGAAAGAATGCTTTTGATTTCAACTGGTAACAGATTGGTACATGGGGGAAAGAATGCAGATGTTTGGATCCCTTCAATGAATACCACACAATAAATTTTATTTAACTTATGCATGAATATCAAATTTTTTTCATGTATGTGAAAATAGACTTAATGCTTTGAGAATAAATATCCTTGATTAGTGAACATGGATCATTCATTTATTATGTGAAAAAATCATTAATAAAAAAATTTAAAAAGTAAATTTCTAAAAGCTGAAATTATATATGTATATGCCTACTAGAAAATAACAAAATCATATGTATATAAATTCATATATTTAAATCAAAAACCTTTAAATTAAAAAAATCACTCTCCTAAGACCCTACTACTGAGACTATAATGATGTAAACATTACCTACTAAAATATCTGGAATGACAAAAACTTGTACTTAGTAGATACACCATGCTTCAGATTTCAAATAAGAGATTACAAAAATATTCCACTCTAGACAGTAGAAGGAATGTTGAGACCAGCGCTGCCCTGCAGCAAAAGCCATTATAATGCTCACAACATTTTTGAGATGGTGAACTTAGAAATTGATAAAGGACATAGTGACAGCAATACATACTTTTCTACAAAAACATGAATACCTGTCTAACTTGTGAAGTTATAACAAAAATAACAGTATATGATATCTTTGGGGAAATTAGGGTTAGGTAGTTTTAATAGTCTTGAATTATTATTATTCTTTTAAGAGAGAGAAACTGGAGGGGGAGAGGAAGAGAGATAATCTTAAGCAGGCTCCACACCTAGTGCAGAGCCCCACGTGGGGCTGGATCTCACGACCCTGAGATCACGACCTGAGCTGAAATCAAAAATTGGTCACTTAAACGACTGAACCACCCAGGTGCCCCACCTTGTATTATTTAAAACGGGAGTAGAAGTAAAGATTGATTTTTAGCCTTCACTGATTTAAGCATAGTAAAATTTCAAGAGTAACTACTTTAAGAATTGAGGTAGAGTTTATGTTACAAGCACCGTGGGGAAACATGAAATAAGAATGTAAAGCATTGTAAACTCAGTTGATCAAAAGGGGCCAGAGGAGGGGAAAAAGTGAGAAAATAAACAATATAATAAAAACAAAGATATCAGTAACAAAAACACATAGAATTATTATTTCCCTAAGATGGTATTGACAAATTCACCATTATAGTAGATGACTTTTTTTTAAGTTGGCAAAAAGTACTTAAGGTTATAGAAGATTTAAACAACACACAAAGTGAATCTGAACAAACATATATAGAAATATATAGTGCTGGCGCCTGGGTGGCTCAGTTGGTTAAGGATTCAACTCTTGATTTCAGCTCAGGTCATGACCTCAGGGTCATGAGAGTGAGTCCCCAGGGCTTGGCACTCAGTACAGAATCTGCTTGAGATGCTCTCTCTCCCTCTCCCTTTGCCCCTCCCCTGTTTGCACATGCTCTTTTTCTCCCTAAGTAAATAAATAAATAAAATCTTAAAAAAAAAAAAAAGAATTGTATACTGCCAAGGTAGAGAACATGAATTTTTCCAAAACTTGCATACACAAGTGGACACAGGTCTTAACAAATTAAAAAAAAAGAGAGAGAGAAAGAGAAACAGGGGCACCTGGATGGCTCAGTTGGTAGAGCATGGGACTCTTGATTCCTGGGTTGTGAGTTCAAGCCCCACACTGGGTATAGAACTTACTTAAAAAAAGTTAAAAAGAAAAAATAGATTAAAAAATAAAGGTTGTACAAGCAAATCCGTTTGATCAGAATGCAATTAGTCAGAAATCAATAACTGGAAGATAAAGTTACAATTGAACATGGAAAGAAAACCAAACTTTAAAGTGTTTCATGAATCTAATAAGAAATGATATAGAGGGCGCCTGGGTGGCTCAGTTGGTTAAGCGACTGCCTTCGGCTCGGGTCATGATCCTGGAGTCCCGGGATCGAGTCCCACGTCGGACTCCCTGCTCAGCGGGGAGTCTGCTTCTCCCTCTGACCTTACCGCCTCTCATGTACTGTCTCTCTCATTCTCTCTCTCAAATAAATAAATAAAATCTTTAAAAAAAAAAAAAAAGAAATGATATCAGAGTTACAAAACAGTGTCTCATTAACTCCACCCAAACTCAACCAGATACCAGGCTTGAAAAATTGTCTTAAATTTATGCAGCCTGGATCCTAAATCCTTATAAATTTTCTTCCTTAATTTCCCCAATTTAAGAGACTTTTAAGATTCTGTTAAAGTAGTGTTCCTCTCTTACTGCTAAATCTAATATATTTCTTGTTTCTTGATTAACATGTTTTTCTGAAAGCATGTAGGGAGTCAACACTTGACAGGAAGCATTTCATGTAGAATTGCATTAAGGTACTTAAGCAGATGAGCATGGGCTGGGACCTTGATTTCTGCATTTTCACTGAATTGGGATGAATAAGAGTCACATGGTTAGTTTTTCTGTTTTGTTTTGTTTCTGTTTTTTGTTTTTTTTTTTTTTACTTATGGACAAGACAAGGAATTCAAGTCTTTCTTCCACGAAATAGAACTAAAAGGAAATAAAAACACTACCTATCAAACTTCAGTGATGTAGTTAAGGATCGTATTATGGAAAATTAGAACTTTAGGTGGGTACCTTTAAATAAAAAATAATTCAAGCTTAAACATAATGATGCAAACATCTAAATGAAGCAGTTAGAGGAAGATGCAAAAAATGCAGCATATTCTCATTGGACAAAAGGAAATAAATGGTAAAAAGTAAACCAAGTGAATTCAAAATCAAAAGATATATTAGAATTAAAAGCCGGCACTCTGCAAGCACTAAACATTTTTCAAGGTAGACAATTTTGCTTTTACAGATTGATAACCCAGTCAAAAATGAGAAATATAAATGAAAAGGGGCTGAAGTCAGTCAGCCTGGTTTGGGCCTTTTAGGTAAGTTTATTCCTCCTTGGATAGAGGCCACTCTAAGAAATTTTTAAGGTGCACAATTAAATTTCTCTTTTTAGAGAATGTGGTTAATCTCCACTGGTAGAAATAAGTGGGTGGGAAAGAATATGCTTCTCCTCTTTACAACTTTTCTCCTTCTGTAACTGAAATGAAACACGGAAACACTGACAAAACTATGATACCTTGTTTATCATTAGACTTTTCCCCAGTTTCATTAGATAGTTTCCCAATTCCAGCTCTGAATTCTATGTTCCTGACATAGAGAATGGAAAGAAATTGGCTATTCGGTATGATTATGGTAGATTCTAGGTTTAATTCTATCATCCACAGGGTGTGTGTGTGTGTGTGGGAGGGCATTTTTATCTGTAATTATCTATCTATCATCTATCTAATCAGTCTATTCTATCATCTATTTAACTTTCATCATCATCTTTTATCCCTTTTTGTTATTTAAACCCAAGGATGTATACACTGCAGAAATGAGTAACAAAAGACACTCTTCAGTACTAGATACTCAGAGTGACAATAAAGCAGATGTTTTTAACCTCAGTTGACAAGGAACCAGCTCTTATTGTTAATCTACATGTGCTATTAAAATCACAGCATTTTACTCTCTTGGGCAAACTCAGTTTTAATCTTCTCTGGGCTTTCCATTTGTTGTTGCAGGGAGCAAAACCTTGACCTGGTCTCCTTTGGACTCCTGAGGTTTGGAACTGGTTGAATTTTTTTTATTGGTCTGAAGATTTTCCCTATGGGTGCCCAAATATAATTCCCAGATTATGTTTAGTAAAATTCTTTAAGAGTCATGAGCTCCTCCTCAGATACTTAAATAAGCCTTACATTTGCACATCAGTGGTATGGCAATATTCAGTGTCCTTCGGTGTGGTGTAATTTTTCATTTCTGCAAACAAGCGTGAAAGAAAGGTCTTGGTCTTAGGCAGATGCACAGATATTACAAAACAGCCCCGAAATTCTTTCTGTTCTGCAAACAGTCCGTGGATACATTTAAAAACATCTTCATAGCCAAGTGTGGCCTTTGATTTTGATACTGCATTTCTGAAAATATGAATGGTTTTAAGTACTCTCCCTATATTTTCAGAAATTTCCAAATTCTTTTCCTAATTTCTGTGAAGTGATTGTTCATACCCCTAAATTCTCTACAGGATATATTTTCTTTTTTATTATTTTCTATGAGCTCTTTGTAAATTAAGAATGTGACCCTTTGTCTTATGTTTTGCAAACCTCTCTCAGTGTCTTGTTTTATTTTGTTTTAGATATTGTAATTTTCTCTATATGAAATTTAATTTCCATGGAGACAGTTTTATTATTTTTTTTTGTTGATTTCATTTCTTCCTGGGAAAGCCATTGACATTCCAGAACTGAAATACATTTATTCAAGTTACTTCCAGGATTTTGAAGGTTTCATTTTATTTAATTTTAGCTACTTGATTGATATGCATATTATTTTGCGGCCAAGTGAGCCCATCTTGTTTATAAAGAGTTTCATAGTTGTTTTTTCTGTAACTAGAAACATAGGTTATTGAATGTCCCCTTTCTGCACTGATTTGAAATACTACCTATAATCTAGAATACAGTGCTATGACAGATTCTCTCTTCTTTCTTTCTAAGATTTTATTTACTTAACAGAGAAAGAGAGACAGCACACAAGCAGGGGGAGCAGCAGAGGGAGAGGGAGAAGCAGGTTCCCCGCTGGGGAGGGATCCCAACATGGAGCTCAATCCCAGGACCCTGAAATCATGACCTGAGCCAAAGGCAGATGCTTAACTGACTGAGCCACCCATGAGTCCCAGATTTTATTTCCAGTAATAACCACACAAATCTGTCTCTCTCTCTCTGTTCTTTTATGTGATACTGACATTCCTCCATGGAGAGAGGGGGTATCTATCCCGTTCCCTTCAACCCAGGCAAAACTTCATAACCAAAGTTCTTTTATGTAGGTTGTAAAAGGTGCTAAAGCTTCCCCTTTGGCTAATGCGCCTTGGGAGTCCTGAACTTACAAGTTCAGTCCACCTATCCTACAACCACCCATGCAGAAGACAAGAGAGATCACAAATAAAGAGAAAGATACCCAAGGGGACTAAGTGTTCCAGCCCCCAACAGTTTGAAACTTTGTAGTGCGGGAACCAGACAGGTGGGTCAGAGCTCTGTCAGATGACTCCAGCCCCAGGCTTACAGACACGCAGATGACACCAAGAGGATCTGATGAGCACTGCGTGTTATATGCAACTGATAATTTATTGAATACTCCGTCTGAAACTAATGATGTACCAGAAGTTGGCTAACTGAATTTAAAAAAAAAAGGATGTGGGAGGAGCTGCCCCTTCTAAGCCCTGCCCAAACCGCAGTTGTGTTTTTGGAAATTTTGAGATGGTGTGTTTTACAGCAGTAACTAACTGGAATGATTCCCATATATCTTTCATTTCCTTTATTCTGCTATAATTCATCGATCTACATTTTTATTTCCTCCATAGGTAACATCTTTTAAAAATTACCTTGAAAAATAAAATGTGATAGAAAAAAATTCTCCGTATTACTCAAAATATCTTGGATTTGTTCTGTCTTTTGTTTGCTTGTTGTTTCTTCCAGAAAAGTGAATTAGTTATTACCCTCAAGCCAAAAAGCAAAACCCACCACAACAAAACAAAACAAGCAAACCTTGTTTAGTTAATTGTTACCCTACTGAGTGTTGAGAATAATTAAAAGATAACTGTTAGCTGCATTTCATCAGCTCTATGAGCAAGTTATGCTCTAGAGTTTATTTACATCTTATTTTTTGATTCAAATAACATTTTTAAAAATTTTCTTTATGTAAGTTGTTTCAATATAGACTATGTCCTGGCAATAAGAGATCTTAATAATTTAGCTATTATTATAGGCTTGTGGCTTTTTTTTTTAATTTTGTAAGACAACTTTATTTTCAATGTGTTCTTTTACTGTGTAAGTAGGATTTTTAATTCAATTTTTTAAACAGTTATTTTACTATTAATTTTTGCATTTTAATATAATTTAATTTTATTTATTTTTTAATTAACATATAAAGTATTATTTGTTTCAGGGGTACAGGTGTGTGATTCATCAGTCTTACACAATTCACAGGGCTCACCATAGCACATAGCCTCCCCAGGGTCCATCACACCGCCAGCCCATCCCTCCCACTCCCCTCCACTCCAGCAACCCTCAGTTTGTTTCCTGAGATTGAGAGTCTCTTATGGTTTGTCTCTCTCTCTGGTGTCATCTCGTTTCATTTTTCCCTCCCTTCCCCTATCATCCTCTGCCTTGTTTCTCAAATTCCACATATCAGTGAGATCATATAATTATCTTTCTCTGATTGACTTATTTAGCTTAGCATAATACCCTCTAGTTCCATCCATCATTGCAAAAGTCAAGATTTCACTTTTTTGATGGCTGCGTAATATTCCATAGTATGTATGTGTGTGTGTGTGTGTGTGTGTGTGTGTGTGTGTGTGTGTGTATACCACATCTTCTTTATCCATTTATCTGTTGATGGACATCTAGGCTCTTTCCATAGTTTGGCTTTTGTGGACATTGTTGCTATAAGCATTGGGGTGCATGTGCCCTTTAGATGACTACATCTTTGGGGTAAATACCCAGTAGTGCAATTGCTGGGTCATAGGGTAGCTCTATCTTCAACTTGTTAAAGGAAACTCCATACTGTTTTCCAGAGTGGCTCTACCAGCTTGCATTCCTACCAACATCCTCCTTCCCACCATCTCTGCATCCTCACCAATATCTGATTGTTTTCTTTGCTCTGCAAAAGATTTTTATCTTGATGAAGTCCCAATAGTTCATTTTTGCCCTTGCTTCCCATGCCTTTGGCGTTCTTTCTAGGAAGAAATTGCTGCGCCTGAGGTCAAAGAGGCAGCTGCCTGTGTTTCCTCAAGGATTTTGATGGATTCCTGTCTCACATTTAGGTCTCTTATCCATTTTGAGTCTATTTTTTGTGTGTGGTGTAAGGAAATGGTCCAGTTTCATTCTTCTGCATGTGGCTGTCCAATTTTCCTAGCACCATTTGTTGAAGAGACTGTCTTTTTTCCATTGGACATTCTTCCCTGCTTTGTCGAAGATTAGTTGACCATAGAGTTGAGGGTCCATTTCTGGGCTCTCTATTCTGTTCCATTGATCTATGTGTCTGTTTTTGTGCCAGTACCATACAGTCTTGATGATGACAGCTTTGTAATAGAGCTGGAAGTTTGGAATTGTGATGCCGCCAGCTTTGCTTTTCTTTTTCAACATTCCTCTGGCTATTCGGGATCTTATCTGGTTCCATACAAATTTTAGGGGGTTGTTTGTTCCATTTCTTTGAAAAAAGTTGATGGTATTTTGATAAGGATTGCATTAAATGTGTAGATTGCTCTAGGTAGCATAGACATTTTCACAATTTTTGTTCTTACAATCCATGAGCATGGAATGATTTACCATTTCTTCCTCAATTTCTTTCATGAGTATTCTATAGTTTTCTGAGTACAGATGCTTTGCCTCTTTGATTAGTTTTATTCCTAGGTATCTTATGGTTTTGGATGCAATTGTAAACGGGATTGACTTTTTAATTTCTCTTTCTTCTGTCTTGTTGTTGGTGTATAGAAATGCTACTGATTTCTGTGCATTGATTTTATATCCTGCCACTTTACTGAATTCCTGTATGAGTTCTAGCAGTTTTAGGGTGAAGTCTTTTGGGTTTTCCACATAAAGTATCATATCATCTGCAAAGAGTGAGAATTTGACTTCTTTTTTGATGATTTGGATGCCTTTGATTTCTTTTTGTTGTCTGATTGCTGTGGCTAGGACTTCTAATACTATATTGAATAGCAGTGGTGATACTGGACATCCCTGCTGTGTTCCTGACCTTAGGGGAAAAGCTTTCAGTTTTTCCCCACTGAGAATGATATTTGCTGTGGGTTTTTAATAGATAGTTTTTATGATATTGAGGTATGTACCCTCTATCCTTACACTGCAAAGAGTTTTAATCAAGAAAGGATAATGTACTGGGCGCCTGGGTGGCTCAGTCATTAAGCGTCTGCCTTCGGCTGAGGTCATGATCCTAGGGTCCTGGGATCTAGTCCCACATCGGGCTCCCTGCTCAGCAGGAAGTCTGCTTCTCCCTCTCCCACTGCCCCTGCTTGTGTTCCCTCTCTTGCTGTGTCTCTATCTGTCAAATAAATAAAATCTTTAAAAAAAACAAGAGGGCGCCTGGGTGGCTCAGTTGGTTGAGCGACTGCCTTCGGCTCAGGTCATGATCCTGGAGTCCCTGGATCGAGTCCCACGTCAGGCTCCCTGCTCAGCGGGGAGTCTGCTTCTCCCTCTGACCCTCCCCCCTCTCGTGTGCTCTCTCTCTCTCACTCTCTCTCTCTCAAATAAATAAATAAAATCTTTAAAAATAAATAAATAAATTAAAAAAATAAAAAAAAAGAAAGGATATTGTATTTGTCAAATGCTTTTTCTGCATCTATTGAGAGGATCATATGGTTCTTGTTCCTTCTTTTATTAATGTATTGTATCACATTGATTGATTTGCAGATGTTGAACCAAACTTGCAGCCCAGGAATAAATCCCACTTGGTTGTGGTGAATAATCTTTTTAATATACTGATGGATCCTATTGGCTAATATTTTGGTGAGAATTTTTACATCAATATTCATAAGGGATATTGGTTTGTAATTCTCCTTTTTGATGGGGTCTTTGTTTGGTTTGGGATCAAGGTAATGCTGGCCTCATAAAATGAGTTTGGAAGTTTTCCTTCCATTTCTATTTTTTGGAACAGTTTCAGAAGAATTTAAAGAACATTCTTTAAATGTTTGGTAGATTTCCCCTGGGATGCCATCTGGCCCTGGACTCTTATTTGTTGGGAGATTTTTGATTACTGCATCAGTTTCCTTACTAGTTATAGGTCTGTTCAGGTTTTCTATTTTTTCCTGGTTCAGTTCTTGTAGTTTATATGTCTCTAGGAATGCATCCATTTCTTCCAGCTTGTCTAATTTGCTGGTATATAGTTGCTCATAATATGTTCTTATAATTGTTTGTATGTCTTTGGTGTTGGTTGTGATCTCTCCTCTTTCATTCATGATTTTATTTATTTGGGTAATTTCTCTTTTCTTTTTGATAAGTCTGGCCATGGGTTTATCAATCTTATTAATGCTTTCAAAGAACCAGCTCCTAGTTTCGTTGATCTGTTCAACTGTGCTTTTGGTTTCTATTTCATTGATTTCTGCTCTGATCTTTATTATTTCTCTTCTCCTGCTGGGTTTAGGCTTTATTTGCTGTTCTTTCTCCAGCTCCTTTAGGTGTAGGGTTAGGCTGTGTATTTGAAACCTTTCTTGTTTCTTGTGAAAGGCTTATATTGCTGTATACTTTCCTCTTAGGTCCACCTTTGCTGCATCCCAAAGATTTTGAACAGTGGTGTTTTCATTTTCATTGGTTTCCATGAATTTTTTAAATTCTTTAATTTCCTGGTTGACCCATTCATTCTTTAGTAGGATGCTCTTTAGCCTCCATGTATTTGAGTTCTTTCTGACTTTCCTCTTGTGATTGAGTTCTAGTTTCAAAGCACTGTGGTTTGAAAACATGCAAGTCTTTTGGTACTGGTTGAGACCCTGATTTGTGACCTAGGACGTGATCTATTCTGGAGAATGTTCTGTGTACACTAGAGAAGAAGGTGTATTCTGTTGCTTTGGGATGGAATGTTCTGAATATATCTGTGAAGTCCATGTGGTCCAGTGTGTGCCATTTAAAGCCTTTATTTCCTTGTCAATCTTTTGCTTAGATGATCTGTCCATTTCAGTGAGGGAGATGTTAAAGTCCCCTACTATTATTGTATTATTGTCAGTGTGTTTCTTTGATTTTGTTATTAATTGGCTTATATAATTGGCTGCTCCCATGTTTGGGGCATAGATATTGACAATTGTTAGATCTTCTTGTTGGATAGACACTTTAAGTATGATATAGTGTCCTTCATTATCTCTTATTATAGTCTTTGGTTTAAAATCTAATTTGTCTGATATAAGGATTGCCACCCCAGCTTTTTTTTGATCTCCATTAGCATGGTAAATGGTTTTCCACCCCCTCACTTTCAATCTGGAGGTATCTTTGTGTCTGAAATGAATCTCTTGCAGACAGCATATCAATGGTCTTCTTTTTTAATCCAATCTGATAGCCTGTGTCTTTTGATTGGGGCATTTAGCCCACTCACATTCAGGGCAACTATTGAAAGATATGAATTTAGTGCCATTGTATTGCCTGTAAGGTGACTGTTACTGTATATTGTCTGTGTTCCTTTCTGATCTATGCTGCTTTTAGGCTCTCTCTTTGCTTAGAGGACCCCTTTCAATATTTCTTGTAGGGCTGGTTTCGTGTTTGCAAATTCCTTTAGTTTTTGTTTGTCCTGGAAGCTTTTTATCTCTCCTTCTATTTTCAATCACAGCCTAGATGGATATAGTATTCCTGGCTGCATATTTTTCTCATTTAGTGCTCTGAGTATATCATGCCGGTCCTTTCTGCCCTGCCTGTTCTCTGTGGATAGGTCTGTTGCCAGTCTAATATTTCTACCATTGTAGGTTATAGATCTCTTCTCCCGAGCTGCTTTTAGGATTTTCTCTTTGTCTCTGAGACTCGTAAGTTTTACTATTAGCTGTCGGGATGTTGACCTATTTTTATTGATCTTGAGAGGGGGTTCTCTGTGCCTCCTGGATTTTGATGCCTGATTCCTTCCTCACATTAGGGAAGTTCTCTGCTATAATTTGCTCCAGTATACCTTCTGCCCCTCTCTCTCTTTCTTCTTCTTCTGGGATCCCAATTATTCTAATGTTGTTCCGTCCTATGGTATTGCTTATCTCTCAAATTCTGCCTCGTGATCCAGTAGTTGTTTATCTCTCTTTTTCTCAGCTTCTTTATTTTCCATCATTTGGTCTTCTATATCACTGATTCTCTCTTCTGCCTTATTTATCCTAGCAGTTAGCGCCCCCATTTTTGATTGCACCTCATTAATAGCCTTTTTGATTTCAACTTGGTTAGATTTTAGTTCTTTTATTTCTCCAGAAAGGGATTCCCTAGTATCTTCTATGCTTTTTTCAAGCCCAGCTAGTATCTTTATAATTGTCATTCTGAACTCTTGTTCCAACATCTTACTAATGTCTGTATTGATTAGGTCCCTGGCAGTCAGTATTGCCTCTTGTTCTTTTTTTTGAGGTGAGTTTTTCTGTTTTGTCATTTTGTCCAGAGAAGAATAGATGAATGAGAAAACAAAATGCTCAAAGAGTAACAATAACCACAGAAAAATATACACTAAACAAATCAGAGGAGACCCGAAATGGGGGAGAGGGGTAGAAAGAAAAAAAAAAAGGTATATGATCAGGCTGGTGAAGAGAACAGAGCCATACACTAGATTTTGGGTGTATTTTGGTCTGTTAGAAGAAAGTGCCTCCCAAAATTTTAAAGAAAGAAAAACTTATATGTATACAAAAATAAGAGTAAATACGATAAAGGGATGGAATATGAATGTAAAGATGAAAATGTAAAAAGATTTTAAAAAAGGAACTGATACAGATAAGAATTTGGCTAAAAAAAAGAAGAAAAATTGAAAAAAAATAAAAAAGTTAAAAAGGAGAGAATGTGATCAGGCAGGAGGCTAGAACAAAGCCATACACTAGATTTAGGGTATGTTTTGGTCTGTTAGAAGAAACTGTATCCCAAAATTTTGAGGAAGGAAAAATATATACAAAAAAAAAAAGGTTAAATACAATGAAGGGATCAAATATGATGGTAAAAATGAGAATTAAAAAAGATTTTAAAAAAGGAATTGATAAGATGTTGGTTGAAAAAGGAAGGAAGAAAAATTTAAAAAAAATAGAAAAGGAAAAAATAAAGAAAATTTAAAAAATTAACTTTGAAAGACTAAGAATCATGGGAAAAAAGCTATGAATTCTATGTGCTGTATTCCCATAGTGTTGGAGTTTTGCAGTTCTCATTGATTGGTAAACTTGATCTTGGCTGGGTTTTCTTGCTGATTTTCTGGGGGAGAGGCCTGTTGCAGTGATTCTCAAATGTCTTTGCCAGAGGTAGAATTGCATTGCCCTTGCCAGGGGCCAGGCTAAGTCATCTGCCCGGGTTTACTCTTGGTAGCTTTTGTTCCCTGAAAGCTTTCTGTACAGCTTTGGAGGCCAAGAGTGAAAATGGTGGCCTCCCAATCTCTGGCCCCATAGGAGCCCCGTCTCAGGGCCCCACTCCTCAGTGAGCCCTCAGAGAAAAGCAGTCAAACACTCCTGTCTCCCCGGTCTCTGGCCCTACGCCATGCTCACCTGGCCTGTGACTGAGCATTTCTGTCTCTGGCACACAACCCGGTTTGGAGTCTCCAAACCCAGCAGACTCCTGCGGTGCGTTCCCATGCTGCTCCTCCCGGGGGAAGAATGGGAGTCTCCCCAGATCTGCTGCTTGTTGGGTCCCTGCTGCAGGAGCAGTGGCCCGACTGGGCCGCGGATCACAGTTTATGGCAAGCCCGAGCTGAGAGCCCGCGCCTCAGCTCTGTCTCTGCAGCCAGCTTCCCCGCTCCGATCCCTGGGAGCTCTGCCACACTCAGGCACCCCCGGTCTTTCTGTGACCCCGAGGGTCCTGAGACCACACTGTCCCGCGAGGGTTCCACCTCCTGCTTAGCCACTGGAGCGACGTCCCTCGGCAGAGCCATCTTCTAAAAGTTCCGATTTTGTGCTCCACGGCTCTATCACTTGCTGGTAGCTGGCTGACGGAGGCTCCTTCCCCCGTGGTCTATCTTCTGAAATGTCGCCTTGGATTCACTTCTCTGCACATCCTATCCTCCAGAAAGTGGTTGCTTTTCTGTTCATAGAGCTGCTGCTATTCTTTTCTTTGATCTCCTGTTGAGTTTGTAGGTGTTCAAAATGGCTTGGTAACTATCTAGCTGAATTTCTGGGACCAGATGAAATTTAGGTCTACTCCTTCGCCATCTTGTTCCTCTCACATTTTAATTTTATAACTAGACAAGTCATTACATTGTCTTTCCATTTATACGATTTTAGATGATTTTATCTATGTTTCTATTTATAAAATCAAGACATATAAAACCATAAAGCATTCTTTTCTTTCAAAAAATGTATATATCCATTGCTGTTCTGTAACAATTGTATTCATTCTCGTTATTGTACCCTGCTTCTTGGCAGTAACAAGGGCAGAGAAGTATTCTATGCAGCAGGTCATGCTAAAATCAGCAGAATATGGGCTTCCACAAACCTCTTGAAATCGTTATTTTCTAGCCAAGTTCTCTTTACTAGTGATGCCAGTGGTGTTAAAGGCTGAGGCAGTGTGTTATGCACACCATGATGCTTTCATTGGTTCTGAAAATGTGGCAGGAGGAAGGAGGAGCCTGCAGAGACCTGAGATGATCCCCAAATGCATGCTCCGTGCACCCCTGCACCACGAGATCAACTGCCTGCAGAGCTCTCCCTGATCCACTGAAAGAGCCACTCACAAAGTTCTCTGGTCTTCCTACAAGGCAGAGTTACACAGAATGCATCTTGCATCAAAACAGCAATCATTTGTGTGAGGCTCTTCTCATTAGAGAGCTGAGAATGGGGAAGAACCACAGACTGGGAGCTGCGCCCCTGCAGTCCCTCCACATCCGGTGCCTGTGCAGTCTGGCTGACCTCTGACCACAGCATTTCATCTTATGGTCTCAGGTGTGCTGACATAGTGGGCTGTCTTTCTCCAGATGTCAGGTTTTCTTCAAGGCTTTCCTCCTTACTGTTCAAGCACATATCTTTATTTTATTATCTTCTTTCTCTACAGAGTGTGAATCAAAGGTGTTGCTTATAGAATTGTGAATATACCTTCATATTGTAATTTCTCACTTAATATTTTTATGTTCTTACACTAAATGTCTTTTTTTAATAATATCCTCAACTTATTAAGTATTTACTGGGGGAACCACTTTAAGAGCATGATTTAATTTGATTCATACAACAATCAAGAGGTAGATACTATTATTAAATGCATTTTCCAGATGAGGAAAGTGAAGAATGGAGAGATTAAGTAACCTATACCAGGCTAATGGGGAAGCCTGTAGTCCCCGTCAGGCCGAGTGACATAAGAAGGAACAAACACGCACTCTCCAAACTATCTCGCCTCTGGAGATTCCTTGTGGGGTGTAGTAGGAGATGAATTTTGTCAATTGCATCTTAGAAATTTATTGAATGATCCTTTTAAATTTTAACCTCCAATGATAAATACATATGGATGCTTATGCTGAAGAATCTCTGTATTCCAGAGATGAGCTATAATTTGTCAGCTTTTAATATAAGGCTGAATTCTCTTTATAATATTTTATTTATATTGTTTTGCATTACTATTTATAATTGCGATTGGTCTGGAGAATTATTTTTGTGCCTTCTTTATCAAGCATAAGTATTTGAATTTTTCTGGGTTGGCAAAGACAAGTCTTTATTCCCCCTCATATCCTCACTCTTAAAAAAGTATCTGAATTCTTTCTACCATAAGACTGTGTCTAACTGGATGCAAGACCACCTTAGGGCAATGTTTTGTATATATGCTTATGCTGTTTATGCTACCTCTAGCAATAATGATTGTTGGGATTTAGAATAGGGAAGTCCTCGATAGTTTTCAGTACATGGAGTCATGCTTTTGTGTGTGTGTGTGTGTGTGTGTGTGTGTGTGTGTGTGTGTGTGTTGGTGGTGGGAGCAGGGTTACTTTGCTGTGATTTTTAAATACCTACTTTCCCACACTCATGCCCATATTGTGGGGAGATTAGTACTTAGCACAGTGCCTGACATATAATAAACAGTGAGTAAATATTAGCTATAATACAATTTTAAGTACACAAATTTTAGTATTTTGGAAAAAGACTGATATCCACAAAAGTGTCTTGCTTTGGTTTTTGTTTTTGTTGTTGTTTTGTTTTGTGATTTATCCCTTAATTGTGGTGAACTAAACACAAAGTGCATTACTTAGATAATTAGATAATTAGTCTGCTTCTCCCTCTCCCACTCCCCCTGGTTGTGTTCCCTTTCTTGCTGTGTCTCTCTTTGTCAAATAAATAAATAAAACCTGAAAGAAGAAAGAAGAAAGAAAGAAAGAAAGAAAGAAAGAAAGAAAGAAAGAAAGAAAGAAAGAAAGAAAGAAAGAAAGAAAGAAAGAAAGAAAGAAAGAAAGAAAAGAAAGAAAAGCTGCTGAGGCATTTCCCACCATGGCTATACCATTTTACACTCGAGAAAGTGGTATAGGAGTGAGCTAGATGCCCCACATCAGTATTTGGTATTACCAATATTTTTCATGTTAGCCATTCTGGTAGATGTGTAGTGATATGTCATTGTAGTCTTAATTTGTGTTTTCTTACCAGGTAATGATTTTTAGCATTTTTCATGTGTATCTCTGCCATCTGTATCTTCTATGAAATGCCTATTTATGACTTTGGCCCATATTCTAATTGGATTTTTTTTTTTTTTTTACTGTTGAATTTGGAAGTGTTTTTCCTCCTATATTCCAGATACTAGCACTTTGTCGCATATGTGGTTTGCAAATCATTTTTCCTAGTCTGTAGGTTGTCATTTTATCCTCTTAACATGAGCTCCCACAGAATAGTGGTGATTAACTTTGCTAAAATACGGCTTATCAATTATTCATTTTATGAATTGTGTTTTTGCTTTTCCTCCATCTTTCAGAGTCTTCTTATGTTTCTTTTACAGTTGACGTTCAGGCTTTTTAGTTGACATAGTGGGAGGAATAGGGAGAGGCATGTCTACTCCATGTTCCCATTTTAACATTTTGTTATTATATCATATTATTAAAAAAAGTGAAAGCCCATTTTCATACTATTTCAAAAGAATTTTAGAGAATGTTTTACTGATTTTAGTGAATCTTCACTTATTTTCGTGTGACAAAGTTTTTTGATTCTTCAGCATGCTTGATATTCATCATTTTATGTGTGTTCCCTCTACTTCCATGTGTTAGGTTATTTCCCAAATTGGTGTTTTGATTTTAGCAATGGTATAATCAACTTAGAGACATGGTAGGAGAGATCTTTCTGTTCTTCTCACAGATCTTTCTCTGGCATGATAGAAAGATCAGGAGGTAGGAAGGCCTTTGTTTGGAAGTAATTCCGCTGCTTACTCTGGTCTTCTGAAATTTGCATTAACAGTTTGAGCCTCTGGTTCTGCATCTACTAAATGGAATAATAATGCTTAGTATAGGGAGAAGGGACATTTCTACCCATTTTACTAATAGATCCTTTATTACTTTATCCTGGTTTCCTTCTTATAGAGAGTAAGATAAAATCTAACTTGATTATTTACTGCTCAACCAGTATTTTGGTGGCAATTATAGTCATTCTGTCTTAAAAAACCCAAACTCATCTTCCTTACTCTTTCTCTATTTTAAGAGTAGTCAGACCCAGGCAGAGTCTAGAACCTTGGGGAAGACCAAATATGTGAACCATACTTCTGATAGGTTCTCTGTAGCTGGGTGGATCTGTGGACTTGAGGTCCTTCTTGGATTTTGCTCATCTCTCTTCTTCTCTCTGTCTCTGTATCTTTGTCTCTCAGTGTAAGGTGTAAGGCTCCCTGCTTACTGCAGGAGAGAAGGATGTTTAGAAGAATGGTCTACTTACCCAGTGATGGCTCACTGTAATGAGAAGATCTAAGTCAACATTGCTGATGTTCAGAGGTATTTGTTATTTCCTGGAGCATCTGTGTAAATTCTGATACCATCAGAAATTGAGTTATTTCCTATTTAATTCTAATAAATCACCAATTTTCTCTCTGCTTCATGCAGACATCTAGAGCAGAGATTAGAAAATGAACAAAATTAGATTTGGTTGCAATTTAGAAATTTTATCATCCATAGAAAGTCATGTCTTAATTATCTCATTTGTGATATTTTGTGTCATTTTGTTTCTGATTATGGCTAGTGAATGGCGAAGCATTTAGGTTGTTTTATTTCATTCTGGGATTGCTTCTATATTTTGGCAGTCTGAATTCCTTTGAACTTAATTTTTAACTGTTAGAATGATGCTAAGATAGTTCCAAAAACTTTCTTTTAATAGCCGTCTTGTATATATTAAAATATTTCCCCGTCACAAGGCAAAGTCAGTTACTTGATTCTGCAAATGCCCGATGTGAATTTCAAGTGAAACCTCATGCCTAATTCATATAAGATTCAAAATGTTTTAAAATGGTGAAGAGTTGAATGTTTATTCTAATCACCTCCATTTTTATCAGCCATTCTGTAGCTTGTAAGCAATTCCATACTGCATACTCTGTGACTAGTCACAGGGGCAGCATGTAAAGTAACCCAATGGTTAAGTGTAACCCACTCAAGATATTCTTACTGACATTGTGCCTCCGATTTTGAATGCAAACATTAAAAACACAGGTGTTGGGCTGTCAACAGTTACACATTTTTGATTGATTACTGCATTACAATGCTACTGTATAAGAAATATCTCCAGACAGGCAATTGCCTTGTGAGATGGATCTAGACTCACAGGTGAACACAACTTTTTAAAAGGTGGCATAGCTGTCGTTCTTTACATGCCACAACCGTCATTCCAACAATTTCTTCAAGGATTATTGCCTACTCCATAGTCTGCGGCTTGTACCCTGAAAAGTATATCGATGTCCAATTACAACTCCCTCCCATGTTAAAATACAGTAGCTGCATCCTTGAAAATTGCACATTGATTACCTGATTTTCCTTCTCCCCCTGAAGCATTTTGTCCTTGTGCTTCATCTGTAGTGCTGTTTTCCTTGCTCAGAAGAATATGGGCTTCATTCTGTGCATTTCCTAAAACCAGTGGATGGATGGGTGATGTGCTGAGGTGTCTAAGTGTTAGGTCTCATTCACCCAGGAGCTGTGCAGGCCTGCTCCTGCCAGTTCAGTAATATTCTCACCATATACAACTTGACTCTGACAAGGAATAAGCGCCGAGGCCACACCTAATTCTTGATGACTCTTCAGCTACTTTCTGAGTTCTCTACTCTTGTTAACATCTCCTTTCAATGTTACCCTTCCCTACACCCCTTCTTTAATGATGACCTCTCCCCAGGTGTTTAGGAAATCCATGTTATAAGACTAATGTCTTACCTTTTCTCAAGTTCTGCATTGACAGAAAAAAATCACCCCAGTGTCTCTCTGACACATAATTCTTAGCAGGATAAAAATCCAAATCGTTTTTTTTTCTTTTTTTTTAAATTTAAATTTAATTAATTGACATGTAGTGTATTATTAGTTTCAGAGGTAGAGTTCAGTGATTCATCAGTTGCATAAAACACCCAGTGCTCATCACATCACGTGCCCTCCTTAATGCCCACCACCCAGTGACCTCATTCTCCCACCCACCTCCCCTCCAGCAACCCTCAGTGTGTTTCCTATGATTAAGAGTCTCTTATGCTAAGCAAAATAAGTCAATTGGAGAAAGACAATTATCACATGCTCTCACTCATATGTGGAATTTAAGAAACAAAACAGAGGTTCATAGGGGAAGAGAGTAAAAAATAAAACCATAAAAATCCAAATCGGTTTTATTCAGATTTCCTATCTCTTACAGGCTTTGTATGTGGTCTCTGTTCCTTTTAACCGTGCATCTTTGGTGTTTTGCAAACTTTCACATTCTCTCCAGTGCTCTCTGTTTAATGCTTCAAAACACTGATGATTTTTAATGACTTTGTTTCATATATTTATATTATCTTTAACCCCCTAAACTTCCAAACTTACCCAGGCCCTTGAAACCCAAACCAGGATTCTTTTTTCTTTCTTTTTCTTTTTTCTTTCCAAATTAGGATTATTTCAGCCATAGATACATGATACTATGATAGGTTAGGCTTTATTGTGGCTAAAAAACGTCTGAAATCTCAACCCTTACAACAAGAGCTTATTTCTTGCTGAAACTGCAAATCCATAGTAGGTTGGCTGTGGTTCTCCTTTATCTTCTTCATCATGGGCCATCATTATCTTTGTTTTTTCTCATTAATACACTTTTCTAAAATCCTCTGTATAAAAAAGGACTCTCTTTCTTTCTTCCTTCCTTCTTTTCTTTTCTTTCTTTCTTTCTTTCTTTCTTTCTTTCTTTCTTTCTTTCTTTCTTTCTTTCTTTCTTTCTTTCTTTCTTTTTCTTCCTTCCTTCCTTCCTTCCTTCCTTCCTTCCTTCCTTCCTTCCTTCCTTCCTTCCTTCCTTCCCATCATCTGTCTCTCTGTCATTTATCTATTCCCTCCTCTCTCTCTGCCCCTCCTCCCCTACTTTCTATTTTCCTCCCTCCCCTCTCTCTCCTCCCTCTTTAGACTTCCCTGTCCTAAGGACTGGCTTTATTCTCAAGCAGGGCCCTTCACAGTGATGTAAAAAAATGGCCACTGGCAATTCCCACCTTACCTCCTTCCCACTTAGCAAGGCAGGATGAATAAAGCATCTTTTTCTAAATTCCAGTGGCAAAATCCTCTGGTAAAATTCTCTTCAACTGATGATGTGCCACATACTAACTGCTGAAGTGACTGGGCTCCCAGGTGCGACCATGGGAGTGAGAATGGCCCTATCTAAACAATGATTCAGAATGGGAGACAAGTGGTTTCCAAAGTGGTTGCTAAGGAAGCCGACTTATGTCGCTGCCATAGATACAGTAAAGCTGGTGAGAGGTGGGTGCACTTCTGCTCTGAGTCCTTTCACTCTAGGTCCTAAAGTGTGGCCCAACGACGTGCCTTTCATATGCTCAGTGGGGAAAATGCCTGACAGAATGACTCTTTTTACTTTTGTCACTCTTTTGGAATATTTTTATTTTAAAATATCTTTGTTTCTCTCTTTGCAGCAGAACTAAGATTCAGCTGTACTTTTTACTTAAAATTCTCTGAATCCAAATGTCAGGATTTGGAGAGTAGTTTTCTATTAAGCCTACAATTGCTTTATAACATTGACCCCTGTTTTCTAGCACATTTCCCTGAAGTGCTGGTGTACCTGCACAAACTTTTCTTACCCAGAGTCAACATCCACTGAAACCACTGATGAGCTCGAATATCCAAATGTGGGGAGCGCCTGGTGGCTCAGTTGGTTAAGCATCTGCCTTTGGCTCAGGTCATGAGCTCCAGGTCCTGGGATTAAGCCCCGCACCACGTTGGGCTCTCTGCTCAGCGGGGAGTCTGCTTCTCCTCTCCCTCCCTGTGCTCTCTTTCACTCTCTCTCAAATAAATAAATAAAATCTTTAAAAATAAAATAAAATAAAATCCAAATGCCATATTTTCTACCCCTTCTAAAAGTAGAGCATAGACTGGAACAAATTGTAATGTATTAATAATTATTGCACTTCATTAATCATTGATTTACTTTTGTTAATTAATTTATAGATGTATTAAAAACTCAAACATAATATGAAAACAAGTGCGGTGGGGGATATAAAGAAATAACCTAGTCATCTTTGTTTCATAGGCACATGTGATTTAACTGAGGGGATAGTCAAATAGCATTGTCAACAAACAATGCTTCACATCCACCTGGGCATGTGATCAGGGAGATAGAGACCATGGAATTTACAGGAATTTAGATCATCATGAAAGAGTGTTTTCTGGGGTGTCCACATGAGGTAGAATCTTAATGGAACATAATGTAGAAGTTAGTGGGGAAGCAGGAGGAAAATGTCTACAATTTTGTCTGCACTTTGAAGATAGTGGGAAGCAGCAGAAGAATGTTCATAATTTTGCTCATTTTTATCAAAATGGAAAATTTCTTGCCACAGAGAAATTTACCTTGATGATAATGAGAAATAGTCCGGTTGACTTTATGTTTTGCTTAGCTGATCTGATCATGTTGTTTTTGCAAATCATACAAAGCGGATCTGATGACCCAGGTTTAAGAGCAAAAACACAGGAGCAGTTAAATAAACTATTACCTATATTTTGGACCAATACAGAATTAAATAAACATAATATTTTAAAATGTATTCAACTCTATGACCTATAGTCAGTTTTGGTTATAACTGTTAGTAAAAACGATGGTGGTGATAATAGCTATTAGCTAATAATGGCTAAGACTGAATGTTTACTATGAGAGGTGTTATTTTCAGCCATTTGTTTATATTAATTCATTGAATTATTTCATCAATAAGAAACAGTTATTAAGTAAAGATATAAAAATTGATAATAATGTTTTCATGAGATTACTGATTCTAATATGCTATTGCTAGAATTTTTCTTTTTTTAGAATTTTTCTTTTATTGTATAATTTTAATAATTAAAATACTTTTTTATATCTATTTTATAAAACAAGTCCATATTTTAGCTATCATACAGAAGCTACTCAATCTTCAAAATCCAAAAAAAAGGAAAAAATATAGATTGCTCTTTAAACCTTGATTTTGAAAAATTATCTTTCATTTCCTAACTGACATTGGACAAATAGTGAATTGCTAATTTTTTGGTTTTATTTTCATTCTGTTTCATGCTTTTAATTATTTTGCAAAAGTAGTAGTATCATATTTCAAAGAGAATTTCTTATAGTTTTTCTATAGTCAAGTGGGATTTTACAAACTAATGTATCACTTAAAAACTTACAGGAGAAATAGAAATTGCTTGTTTTTATAACCTTTATAAAGATCTTGCCATAAAATCTATCAAGTAAAATACAGTTGTTTCACTGATCAATTTACTGTTAGAAATGCTCTGTATATCCTTAAAAAATTCAGTAACTTATAATCACTTATTAATGCTTTTAATTTCATAATTTTTGAATTAAATAACTTGGTTTGTATCAATTTCATGTAAAAGAAACAAATCAATAAAAACCGTATCAAATTACTTATTATATAAGGGATGGGTATTCTTGTTCTGTATGGAGGACCTTAGTATCTTTTTTTTTTAATTTATTTAAATTCAATTAGCCAACATATAGTACATCATTAGTTTCTTAATATCTTAATTGTTCTGTTAATCAATCATACTTTTCTCTTTGAAAACAGCATAAAGGAAGTATATAGTATATGTGCTCATAAGACAAATGTAATTTGTAGAAATGTGTCTAAATCACTCATTTTCTTAAAAGAGAAGTGATTGTTATTACCCTACTTGTCTCATCACTTATTAGGTATGATTTTTATAGGTTTTATAACCTCTCACTGACCAATATTTATCACCTATGAAATGGGATTAATAAAGACACCTATCATATTTTTTGCATGAGAGTAAATGAAATTATATATCAATACCCTGAGGAAAATGCATGGTGCATGCATATACTCTACATGTTTAGATGTTATTTTTACAATTTTTAGTAGTACGTATAGCAATTACATTGTGTATTTTCACATACTTGTTTGATAGGGATTATAATTGGACTATGAGTAATTGTATAAGGTCTTATATTTTCAGGTAATGGAATCAAGTCAAAAAAATTTTTTGTATGTATTTGATCTATAAACTAATGACCCATCTGAATCTTGACTTCCAGGGTTTTCTTTGGAAATTTACTATAGAGATATTGGATAAGCCTCATACCATTCAGGATGTTAGAACCAGTGAGATCATATTTAAAACCAAAATAGTATCTTATTTTCCACTTAAATGACTTGTTTTGTATATATTTGTTACGTAATTTATAATGTTTTTTTTCTACAAATGCTTTTTAAAGATGTTTCTAACATACTACCTCCTAAATTTTATGCAACTTTGTCCATTAATGCCAAGAAATAAAATCTTTAACTACATTACCTCTGGACACAGTGTTACAGAATAGTCCTTGAAGAAGGCAAATTCAAGGAGCATGACTACCAATTAAGATAAAATATGAAAAGAGGGGAAACCCTGTCATGAATGTCACAACACAGTTATTCTCATAATACCGTGGAGTATTCCCACTGCCATCTGCACCACAGGCAGAACTGGAGAAATAGATCCGGGTGATCCTCAGTGTTCCTTGGAACAAGTATAAATAAATAAATGAATATTTAGCTTCCTGACTTTCCAGCAACACTGAACCCTCTTGGTTCCCCTTCGGCTTGACTAAACTTTAGACCAGTTTCTCCCTGACTCCAGGCCCTGACACCCCTTTTCTGGGAGCATTTACTTTAGAGAACTTGTAAATTCTTCCTCTGTGCCATTGCAATGAAAATCTTTTAAAAAATCTTTTGCCGGGGTGCCTGGGTGGCTAAGTCGTTTAAGCATCTGACTCTTGGTTCTGGCTCAGGTCGTGATCTCAGGGTCTTGAGATCAAGCCCCACGTTGGGCTCTCCCCTCAGCTGGGAGTCTGCTTCCCCTCTCGCTCCCTCTGCCCCTCCCCCTGCTCATGCACTCTCTGTCTCTAAAATAAATAAATCAATCTTTTTTAAAAAAATCTTTTGCCAGCCTTAAGACCCAGGGAATGTCTTTTCCAGTGACCAGGGGGATGCCCTTTGAAATGTCATCATCAAGAAGGAAGATGGCACACTCATTTTATTCTGTGTGGTAAGGTAGGTGCCAGTTTGATGAACACCCCATGCTCTGACTTGTAAAACCACCTTCTGTGATGGAATATGAGAAAGTTTACTTTTCCTTCGAGTAGAAAACTCAGATGGCCTAAGATTCCCCTACCCTGGCTCTTAGAAACTACCCAGCCTTTTTTTTTTTTTTTTTTTCAGGGAATTTGAGCCAGACCAAGTTCTAGTCTCCCCTATTACAATGGCCTTGTGTAAAGTCTTCCTTGCCTCTTTAAATTTGCTTGGTACAACTTTTGCTTTGACCACATTCCCTGTCTTTTTTCCTCTTTTTTCCTGTCTCTGTTGCCATCCCCACAAGCCATTTATTACATGTCCAAATAGAATCTGCCTAGATTTTCTTATTAATGTTTTCACAGTCTTTTCAGAAATGAGAAAATAAATCTAACTTTCTTTAGGAGCATGTTAATTTTAAAGATGTATAGACTTTCTTTGAGACTTGTCACTACATACATCAATAGGGTTTTCATGTGGGTTTACCCCATATGTGCAGTTGTTTTGATATGAACTGAACATTTTCATAACGAGAAATTTTTGTTTATCTTAAATGTTTAAGTCATATCTTGGAAATAATCTGTAGCTTACAGAAAGTATAATAATAGTACCAAGAATGTCTGAACATTTTTTTTACCCAAATACATTAATTGTTAGCATTTTGTCCTAGTGTTTTATCATTTGCTCTCTTTACACATATTTTTTTCCTCTGAGTTTGTCATTTGTCTTTTGACTCTTTATGATATTTTTCCCTCAGCAATTGCTTTTAATGTAAGATGTATCAATTTTTGTTATGGTTTTATATCATGGTTAGAATGTCTTTTTTCATTTTGACCTTTCTACAAAGAATTTATCTTTTTCTGTTAGTTCTTGTGTCATGTTTCACATTTATATTATCAATGAATTTCAAGTTCATTTGTGTGTATTGGGTGAGGAGTGAATTTTATTATATTTTTTCCCAAATGGCTATCTGGTTCATCCAGGATCATTGGTAAGAAGTTCATATTTACCTCAGTATTTTGAGTTATCACCTACATAATATACTTTATTTCTGTGTCTATTAATATCTGCTGGGTTAATCAGTTTTCAAGCTCTTCCTTTTCAGGGCTTTCTTTGATATTCTTATGTATTTATTTTTCCATATGAACTTTAGTATCAACTTGTGTTGCTCAATCAAATTACTAGTATTTTTTCTGGGATCTCATTGAACGTATAAATCACCTTTTGAGATCTGACTTCTTACTGATCTTGAGACATATCTTCCATTTTGGAAAGGTAAAATTTATACTCACTTAAAAATAGAGTAAAATAAAGAGTTTTGATTATAGGATCAGGATGACAAACAGAAACTAAGATGTTATCAGTTTGTAGATTAGATCTCTAAGAACACGTAATAGTTGTTAATTATGAAAAAGTTAGTAATTAGGGTTCATTCACTAGTTTTTCTTAATACTGAATGAGAGTAATTAACTTCTACTGCCAAATAACCTGATTATGAGGAAAAACTCTACGTAAGTTGGTGTTGATTTCAGTATGTCCTCATCTTGGTCAAGGAAGCTTGGGTTGGTACATTTGTTCTCACACACACTCACCCCTACCTATGTGTGTGCATGTGTGTGCACCTACTTGGTCGCAGACCCTGCACTAAACACTATGCGTGGACAATAAATGATGCATAAAAGTAGAAAAGGAAAGTCAGGAAGTCTCCTTTCTAGAAAGTGAGGTCTATATTGATCAAATAAGGATAAAATTGTGACTCTCAAGAGGACGTGATCTTTGAACTAAGAGGTGGCGGAGGAGTAGCAGATAAAATGGGGGCCGGAAGCAAGGGAGAGAGCTCTGGTCAACGTGAAGGCAAGTGGAACTAGGAAGACAAAGGAGGCCCGAAGGCCCCAGAGAGTGTGGCCTGAGATGCGTGGTAAGGCGGCAGCAGCCAGACCGGGCAGATCTGCGTGTACGTTGTTGCAGTCTTTCTTCAAGAAAAGGAAGCTGTTACATGCGATGAGTTCAGGTGAAGAGAGTCAGCTATAACCACATATTTAAATATTGAAACAATCATTTTGGCTCCTTTGTAAAGAACCAAGGAAAAGGTTGGGTGAGGAGAGGGTAGTTTGGTCATTACTGCTGTTGTCCGGAGAGAGGGGAGAGCTTGCCATAGAGTCTTGGTGAAGGAAATGTTGTGAAGGACACCTGAAGATCTTTTTTATTCATTTATTTATTTTTGATGAAATGGGCACTGCTTTGGTGCATTAGAAATGATGAGGGATGGCCCTGTATTCGGTCTTAGGGAATGAAAGGTGTTTGGCACCCATGACCAGTAAAGAGGATGGGAGGAGAGCCAGCTTTGGCTGGAGGGCGTGAAGATCACAGCTGGGGATGTTCCAGGGGGAGCGACTTTAAGTAGGAGCTTAGACATGTGAGTTTGGAACTCGAAGGCCATGCCTAGGTTGTTTGTAAAGTAGATATATCTCATATCCACATGTTTATAGGTCTGTTTATTTTAAATGCCAATAGAGTTTGTAGAAGGAGAGCCATTCTATCCACATGTACATGGTCATGATCTTCCTCTCTCTAGAGGTCTGTGTTCTTGGGTCACTTGTGCAAATATGGGAACAATGCACATGGAGATGCATAGGAGAATGTTTTTCGGTTAGACTTATCCCATGGCATAGAGACTGGAGAAGTATAGAGCAGAATTAGAAGCATAAATGCCTGTTTAGGAATAAAAGCAAAAACTACGTTTTTCTTAAATACTTATTTATTTATTTTAGAGAAAGAGAGAGAGAGCACAGGGGGAGGGGCAGAGGGTGAGGGAGAGAGAAAGTTTAGCAGACTCTGTGCTCAACATGGACCCTGTGAAGGGGCTTGATTACACGACCCTGAGATCATGACCTGAGCCAAAACTAAGAGTCATGTACTTTACTGACTATGTCACCCAGGCACCCCAAAATGCACTTTATTTTGAAAAAGAACAGGCAACTTGCTGGTTAGGGGGTCTTGGTGCCCCTTCAGGGTTGGGAAGAGCTGATGCTAGACTTTTGATGAGTCAGTTAAACTGAGCCACCAGTAGGCTATTGAATACAGTTTGTGAGATAAGGATTAGAAGAGATAATGTCTGAGATCTCTTTGCATTTTAATATTCTAGAAATACACTATTTCTGGTGTTCTTCAAATGTGTCCCCCACGCACACACACTTTGTATTTTAATTTTCAACTTAAATTATAGCATAGTCTGGCATTGCAACTGGTAGAGCAATCTTTCTTGTAAGATTTTCCGTTATTCATTTGCATAAAATGGAAATTATTGAGATTGCTTCAGAGCACCAGTTTTTCCCCTCATGGGTCCATGAGGAAGTAAAATGTTCTCAAAGGTATAATTCCCAAGAGGATAGTGCCTCATTATCATTCTTCAAAAGCTGTTAGGATCTTCTGAACCATAAAATGTGATTAAAAAAAAAAAGATAAGGCACTATTTTTTTTTGTAGGTGATATATATTTTTTTAAGATTTTATTTATTTATTTGAAAGAGAGTGAGAGCGAGCAAGCATGAGCAGGGTGAGGGGCAGAGGGAGAAGCAGACTCCATGCTGAGCAGGGAGCCTGACACAGAATTGACTTGATCCCAGGACCCTGGGATCATAACCTGAGCTAAAGGCAGCTGATTAACCGACTGAGCCACCCAGGTGCCCCAGGGATAATTTGTTTTAAGTCACATGAAATTATTACTTTTATATTGGTTCACCTAAGCTAAATTAATAAAATATTTAATAAATTAAAATTTTATGTATTACATTTCTATAAGATTAGAAGCAAAAGTGATATACCTTTTGATACAAAGGTATTGTAAAGCCCCACCTCACACAAATATATTTATGAAAAAACTGTGATCTCTAAGAAATCTTTCCCAATACTTTTTCCCTAAGTATTACAGACATTATTTTTGAATTACACATCATCAAATCTCATCAATGTTTTGTTACTCTCCCCAAATAAATTTACAAATAGCGGTTGCTCTAATGTAACAGAAATTTTATAAGGGGAAATAAAACACCTTAGTATTTAGTTTATATAGCATGTGTGGTATCTACCATACATTTTCCAGAACTATCATTATTTTTGTTCACATATCACATTCCCTAGATGGTCACTTGGTCACTAAATTGCATTATGCTTAGCTTTGTATACCACCGTGCCTAATATGTAGTAGGTGCACAGTAGATACTTAGAGGTACGAGCAAAGGATTCTGGGGCCAGGCATATTTTCCTGTCCTTCTGCCAAACAGTACCAGCCTGGGTGAAACACCAGCCACCTGCTCTGGGAAATGCTAGAAGATAAGATGTGAAAGAAACAACACAGCTTGCTCTCGAGGGCCCTTCAAGAAGTTTGCATTCCTGGGCCCACCAATCCAAATCTATTATATCCCAAACTCTGTCACATCCCAAACTGCTTTAAAATCATCCAAGGTGAGGCCTAAAACCCTGTGAATACCCTCCCTGAATTCTCCTGTTCTGAGAACATACAAAGACTTTAGCAAAGTGGTGTTCTTCCTTACTACAATATATCTAACAACATTTTCTGGATCGACACGTTTCTCTGGTGATCTTTTGAGAAATTGATGGTTGATTATTACAGAGATCAGAGACAGACACCCTTAATGTGCAGTTCCGACCCTTTCCTCAGACTCCACTCCATTCCCTGAGGTGCATGGAACTGCCATGGCATCCCTGTGACCACGTGGTCAGGTGTGCCTTGCATTTTCTCTGACCTCAAATTTCCTTTCTTCAGGCTCTCAAATGAGGATTTCTTTTAATTAACTGAAGTGGTGTGAAAACTCTTTTCTTTGGGGAAAACTTGTTTTGTAACCCACCTCTCTACAGAAATCTGTCCAAGTTTTATTTGTGGGTTTTGTTCCTTCTTATGCATCACTGTCTTTGGTGCTTCCTTCGATGAGCCTCTAAGAGAAAGTTCAGCAGAAAGAGTAGATCCTTGTCTCCAGCATGTCCAAAGAGCTGGTGACTTCAGGTCCCATTCAGTTGGCCTCTTTTGAGGACAAACTTAGTTTGAGTCACCTTTTCAATATAACAAAATAGCTTTCTCCAGCCTGAGGTGTCACCACGAACAGCTTCATTTAATTTTATCTACCATCTTGATACAAGAACGTGTCTTCAACAGACAGGGCTAGTCTTTGTTCATGTCCTGGAGATATATCCTTTGCACAAGGGTTTTTGTTATGAGCGATGGCTGTTTCCATGGATGTTCACTCTTTGGCCCCGTAGTCCAAACACCAGCCCCTTCATGTCTTAACCTATGTGTGTATGACCCAACAGGGATCATGCCAGCCAGGACAATAAGAAATCTCAGTGGCCACTTGGGGAAACCTTAACATAAATAGCACAGTTCATTTGAGAATCACGTAAAAGAGAAGTCACATACTCCATAAGAGATCTCGCCCTTCAATACTTACCCCCTTTTCCTTTATTTATTTATTTATTTTTTTAATCTTAGGGAACAGGATAGAGATGGATTGTAATTTGGGGTAATGACTTTGGCCTCTGTAACTTAGAGCTTTAATTCAAGAGCTCTTGAAAATATTTTGACATGTGGACACATACATTTATTCATATTTAAACAGTTTATATGGATCTGTAAAAATAAGAAAATATTTGGGCAGATAAAAGTGACTTGATTTTTGGCACAAAAACTTGATGTTTCATTCTCTCATTTTATCCCCATATAAAAATAATGTCAGTCTAATATAAAAGAACTTGGTTTAATTTCTCATGAGTTAAGCTTTTACAATTCAGACTTTATTTCTATGGGTCTGGTAAGTTATCATTATTTTCACAAATTGTTCAGGATTACAAGACTTAAAAAAATGTGCTTCTCTGAATCAAACTGTAAAACTAAGTATCTCAAAGGAGTTGATCTTATAAATGTTTATAACCCTTCCTGTACAAAGGACAAATGCATTAGATTAAATTATAATTTTTAGATCTCTATTCAACTTCAAGACTGTAAAATAGCATTAAATTATAGTAATTAATAAAACAAAGCTTTGTATACCTAGATAAACTCTAACAAGGGAAAATACATAAACACTGGTGATTGAACAATTTTTAACCCTTTGCTTATTTTTAGACATAGAATGGTTACAAGTTAACATGATGTGAAGTGTCTTTAAATAATAACACTACCCCCCCACACGTCCAGTTGTTCATTTGTAGCCTTAAATTTGTTAAAGTGATATAAAATGTATGCTTATGGAAAGACAGTTAGATAATTCCTGTTTCCTATCTTCTAGTTTTCTTTTGTGTTGTGTACTTTGGTTAAAGTTGGAAAAAATATAAATAGTTAAAACAATATTAGATAAGATGTTTAAAGAATCATGATCATGTATACGAAATAATATGGTTGGTTTCTTAAGGAAATTGTTACAGTTTATTAAAGTAGTAAATTCAATGAGACTCATTTATATTTATTTAATATGCTAAGAAAGTTAGTATTTTAGGCTGAAGTTCAAAGTTAAATTCTCATCTATCTGATTTATATTATACTTGTGTATGTCCAAGCACATACATATAAAGTATATTAAAATCAAATTAAAAGAACTGAGTGTTCGCCTCAAGAAATATTTACTTGTTTCTGGAAGATAAGATGGTGAATCAATTAAAACAACTGTCAAGTAAGCGAAGAGTGTGGGACCAAAATTCCACTCAAGATGCTGTTCTGTGTCCTGGTTTCATGCCCTGAACTCTGCCTGATTCCACACAATACCCCACCCAGCAAGCTCCACCTCAAGACCACCCAGCCCAGCCTCCCAACCACACAAATACTTTCTCCAAATTTTCTTGCATTGAGAAACTGCTAAGATTATTCAGGTGCACTCTCCCATATTATAGTAAGTCTAATAAACAGTTTCATTTGCTGAACAATTTCATCTGGTATTCTTTTGTGAATTCAAAAGGTAGTAGTATTGATAATAACCAAAGCAAAGACAATTTAAATGATACCTACAAATGGATAACTTTATGGGAAATAGTAACAAGAATTCTCCAAAAGATAATAGTATTTTGAAATTTGAGCTTCACCAAATTTTAACCTCAATAATATCTTTAAGATATGTCTAATATGCCATACATTAAAATAGTTTAGAGAACTATCTCTAATTGAGACAATACTTCAATAATATGAGAAAAAATAAAGGGTAGAGTTCTGCTTGAAGATATATTTTTAAAAATATAATGTGACTTCTTTGTTACTGATGGACAGATTAGCTGTGAATGTAAAATTTTTTACTTTTTCTTCTTAAAAAGATTGAACCGAAAGCGAGGTCATTCAGCGGCGCATCTGCCATATGCCAGGGGTGTGACAGAATGAGAACAGTTATAGCCCAAATTAAAATGTCTCATGGTAGTCTCCCAAGTGATTCTGAAATGGAAAAAAATAAAAGCCAAGGTCAGAAAAACGTCATCATTGGAACAAGTTGTCAAGTAACCTCCAAGGAAACATGTCTAGATGACTTCTATATACATAAAATAAGTTACTTAAGTGAGAGGATATAAGTTAAATGTGACTGCATTGAGCCTATCAGGATTGAAGAAAGACATCGTTCTCCAGCTCCCCTGGGAAGAAAGGGTTTATGTTTTTCTCCTACTCCTCCAGACTTCTGGGATGTGGATCAAGAAATTGCCTATGGTATTATGATTTCCAGCGGGTTCATAATTTGGCATAGGGCTTTAGGGGTGAAGGGCCTCTGGTATGGTGTTGACTTGCTAGGTCTCTTCAGTGGTAACCCTGAGACCACTTAATCCAGGAAGTTCTTACCCAGACAGTCTCCCCTCATTGACAGACCTGTCAGCCACCTGTTGGCTTGTAGGTCAGTTTCATACCTCTGTCCACATTTTGGTGTTAAGAAGCAAGTTAACGTGAACTGTTGATTTCCAAAATTTGCAAGACTTAGGGTCACAAAATTTTAACAATTGTCTTAAAAAGGGGATTCAATAATCTTAGAGTTGATTGTTTAAATGTTTACAAGAAAATGAAGATAGAAATACAGTATATTTTAAGGATTTTATGTATTCATTTGAGAGAGAGAGACAGAGAGAGAGCACGAGCAGAGGGGAGGAGGCAGAGGGAGAGGCAGAAGGAGACTCCCCGCTGAGCCAGAAGCCCAGTGTGGGGCTTGATCCCAGGACCAGGAGATCATGACCCGAGCCGAAGGCAGATGCTCAACCACCTGAGCCACCCAGGCGCCCCGAAATACAGTTTTTATAGCAACTGAGGGAGTGAGTGATAAATCATTTACTGATAAGGAAGCACATATGGTGCATACTACACTTCCTGCCCAACTTACTCAGACAGAAATTGAATAAGAGGTAAAGCAGCATAGGTAGAAACAGAGACTCAAAACGATGTTGGAACATATGACACCACAGCTACAGGTCCACTAAACTCCATCCCTACAGACAGTTCAAACCTCATGTCTGGGGGCGCCTGGGTGGCTCAGTCGTTAAGCGTCTGCCTTCGGCTCAGGTCATGATCCCAGGGTCCTGAGATTGAGCCCCGCATCGGGCTCCAGCTCCACATCGGGCTCCAGCCCCGCATCGGGCTCCCTGCTTGATTGGAAGCCTGCTTCTCCCTCTGACCCTGCTTGTGTTCCCGCTCTCACTGTCTCTCTGTCAAATAAATCAAATCTTTAAAACACACACACACACACACACACACACACACACAAAACCCTCATGTCTGGGCTACTCAGGCTTTAGTACCTCCATAAAAGTGCCTTAATTAAGTTGCCGTGGAAGGCTGTGCCTTTGTCTTTTATCAAAGGTTATTACACAAAACAGCCACATGAAGAAAATTTCCCCATCTTCAGCAAAATTGCAGATTCAGACATTACCCATTATACTAATGTCTTTTCTAAGATTTTGCACAATAAATTCTGTAACATTTAATGCCATATGTATCTACTTAACTTGTATACACACAGGCACAAACAGAGTCTGGTTTTCACGGTTGTTTTTTTAATGAAAACCACACAAAGACATATTTTGGTTTTACCTTATCTTCTTGGAAAAGCCAAATTCAACCGAATTGTTTTTTCCCTTTGGCTCCTAATACCATTTTCCCTAATACTATTTTATTGTTTTTACTTTTATTTGCTCAGCTTGATGTACATGGACTATGAACAAATGTAAATATTTTGGAAGTTTCCCAGTAATCAATAAATTTTCAGAGGCTCATTTTGAATCTGTAACAGTGACACATACACATTACTGATTTACTTGTGGATGAAGAAGCTGAGCATCGAAGACATTAATTAACTTGCCCACACTCAAAGGACTGGGAGAGTTTTGATGTCTCTGGGCAGATCTAGCATTCTTTGTCTTATGCCACACTTAAAGAAGCAAATCAAGCACCCTGATTTTTTTTTTTTAAGATTTTATTTGTTTGTCAGAGAGAGAGAGAACATGTGTGGGCACAAGCAGGGGGAGTGGCAGGCAGAGGGAGAAGCAGGCACCCCGCTGAGCAAGGAGCCCAATGTGGGGCTCAATCCCAGGACTCGATCCCAGGACTCTGGGATCATGACCTGAGCCGAAGGCAGAACCTTAACCGACTGAGCCACTCAGGCATCCCTAAGCACTCTGCTTTCAATATCTCCCTACTGCCTCTGTCATTGCCTCAACTTGTTTGCTATATCCAGTTGGGTTTTGGAGGCTTTCTCTATCTTAAATGTGTATTCCTTAGACAACTTTTTTAAGCTAAAGACATGTGCTAAAAGCTCTAGCTTTCAGAGACGCACTCAGGGAGGAAAGACATATTGAAAGCTACAAAAGACCAAAAGGTACATCTACTCCAAAGGAAGTTTTTCTCGTGTTTGTCACTCAGTGGTCTGCAAAATACACACATACACACACACATATTCCGGAGATTATTTTTGTATATTTTGTATCTATGTTATTAATATCATTTCGATTTCTTTTTAAAACACTTTTTAGGAGAATAAAATAGAAAGCATTCAGGAGCATTGATCTAGAAGCATCAACCGCAAATGAAAAAGAAACTCACTGTTGCAGACTACTGTTAATGATGATGAAGGGTCTGCAGTCACTGCAGGCGATTGGTATCATTGATGGTGAGCCTCGATATGCAGTTATTAGAGAGATTTATAGAGATTTCCCTCTGGTGCAATCTATTCTACACAAAACAGGAGAGATTTAAAATGTGCACTGTCCCGAAGGGGAAAAGTAAAGAAGAACTAGCAAGAGACACCTGCCTTTTGGCCTCAGGCATTCATGACATTTTGTGTTACTTGCAACATTAGAAAAGGAAACAGTGTATTTCAGGGTTCATGATCAAGGATTGCAGAACTAACTGTCTGGGAAATGGAAGACAACTGGCATGTATTATATCATCACCAAAAAAAAAGTGAAGTGTCCATTATGATGGCAGTCACCAAAGCAATGACATTTAAAAATGTGTAAAATTTAAGAAAGTAAAAGAAATAAGGACGGTGAAGATAAGATGTAATATTATAAAGTACCAAATGAAATGATGTTCAAATCATCCCCAAAGAAATGAAAACACGTCAGCAGATTTGAATTTCAATGAGGTACTAAGTGCTGTCTGCCACTACAAGGAAAGAGTGTATTTTCTGCCTGATGCACAGAGTACGCCACTCCATTTGGAATTGTGCACGGAGGAGAGATGATGCTGTAAAATTCAAATGGATCAACTTTGGGGAGAAATAAACAAGGCTATTGAAAGGATCCCAAATTAGATTCATATATTGTTAATTTAGAAGAATAAACCTGAGTATATACATATAAAAGAGTACACTTACATAGATGAAACTATGCATTTAGAAGAATCTGTTGTTGCTTGCACTTTCATATTACTGAAACACAGTATTTGGAGAAACAGGTGAATTAAAAATGGAAGCCAAGTTGAATTTCAAGTGGGAAATAGAATTGGAAAATATAAATTTTCAATAAGAATTTGCATATGAACACATGTATTAGTTTTCTATTGCTGCATAACAAATATCCACAAACTTAGCTTCTTAAAACAACATCCAATTATTATCTCAGTTTATGGCTTGGCAAGGTCCACTTCTCAGGATCTCCCAAGGACATGCTGTTTTCCCCTCTCTGACACTCTCTGCCCTTTCCCCTGCCCTAATTTCAGGCTTAGCACTTTTCATCATTATATACTGCATTAATAGACTTCCTCCCTAGTTAACTATATATCGTAAGAAGCAGGGATTTTTATCTGTTTTGCTCACTACTATATCTCTAACACCTAGTACAGTCCCTGGCATTTAATAGGTACTCAATAAATATTTGTGGAAAGAATTAAAGAAAGAATGAATGAGTCAATTGATTGTTGGCTTATGTTTGTTTGTTTTAAAGACTTTATTTATTTATTTGTTTGTTTGCCAGAGAGAGAGCGAGCAAGCACACAAGCAGGGAGAGAGGCAGGCAGAAGGAGCAGCAGACTCCCATTTGAGCGAGGAGCCTGATGTAGGACTCGATCTCAGGACCCTGGGATCATGACCTGAGCCAAAGGCAGGCACTTAACTTACTGAGCCACCCAGGGGTCTCTATAAATGTTGGGTTAGATGGGACCATAAGGAAGAGTTAAAAATGTATATGCTCTTTATTTAAGCATAGTAACTCTTGACTTCCCACTATTTAATTCTCTCTTGGTGTTTGCCTTAGTGTATAAAGCAAAAGGGATTTGTTAGGAGGGAATTCTGTTCTTCCTCTCTCCATGGTAAGCACATCATTGCTAATTCCATGTCTACCCAACCTACTGTCGGTCTCCAAGCTCCCAGGTTTAATCTGAAATTGACCCCCATACTTGGAGGACAGGGAGAGACCAAAGAAAGAAGCAGGCCATCCCAGGTAAGTAGATGGCAGGTTTAATGAGCATAGGAACTTACATACAAGACATGTCTCTGGTGCCTGCAAGATGAGGGGATCTCTCATTGCCCATCACATCTTGAAAGTTTATACGGCCTTAGCTGGATTCAGTCATCTATACTGTCCATATGGTCTCGGTACCACATCACTATCTCAAGGCTGTATTTTTAGCAAAGCTTCTGGAAACAGGGAAGACAAGTGGAACACATATTCCAAGGCCAAGGAAGCAGGTGAAGAGCCTCCAATTGCCCAAGTCAAGCTCATGGGTCAAGCAGAGATCACATGCTCTTGATGACCTTCCCCAGTACCTACCCTCCCCTGACACACTGAGGGCCAGTTCCTTATCTGACAAGTCAGCATTCAGAGCATCAAACAGATCATATTTACTACTCAGAGGGCCCCAAGCCTTAGCACCATAATAGTCCTGCCCACTGATCTTTCCCTTTGTATGTGGAACTAAACATAGGGCGACTAGAGTCATTCCCTGTGCCTTTCTTGAATACTGTACAGAAACAGCATCAACACGTAGATGTAGGGGAAGATGGAAGCCCTACTAAGAGTTCCAACCTAAGCCACAAGTTCAGATCAGTTTTTCCAGAGTGGGATCATTAGTAGCTCCTGTCCTTACCTTGGGAGCAGTACTGGAAGACGGTGTTTGTCAGAGTAGGACAAGGGCCATTCTCCCATATAATACACTGGCGGAACCATACCCCAGTCTCTAACAGGGATCTTTCCAAAACATTTATGTTATGAACGTAACATATGACATGCGCCCTAATTACATATTTGCATAGCATAAGAAAGGAGACCAATCAGCCAACAGTGGTTAAGAGATTTGTTTCTCCCTTTAAAATGTAAAAAGCTAAAGAAGTGTTTATAAATCAGGCACCTTAATAAATCAGGGGGCTTCTCCCCACAATGTATGGAAAATATTTGCTTGAAAAAAATCAAAAGAATCAGGAAAAATAACAGGGCTAACAGATATCAAATTGAAGTTTGTTCTGGGTTTTCCTGCAAGTATTGAATAATATTACAACAGTGTGTAATAAGGCCCTGTTGGTAAATGGTCTGGAAGACAGCACTTCCAAACACAAGCAATGACCCTTCTGTCTCTTTCTCCCCTTTGCTCTCTACTCAGTGGTCTGGTCTGTTTATTTGAGGATGTGTCATATGGGGTAGGGGGTGGGGCTAAAATGGATAAAGGTTTGGGATAGGAGAAAATGCCACAGTGTATGAAAAGTCCCTTCACCTTTGGGGAAAATGTAATATTCCTTTATATATTATGAGTGAGGTATCAGTTAAACCAACAATACAGCACTTCCCTCTGGAATAAACTCCATACAGATGAAGTTTCTCCATTGTAGATTATTCTCCATCTCCTCAATTTACACAGTGGGCCCAGGGGAGGCCACAGCTGCGGAGGGGTTTGGTGGGTATGATGGGGCACTCGTGTAACTGAGGATCTTCTAGCAGCCATGGTCTGAACAGCCCGAGCTGTGCTGGGCATGGACCTCGGGCCACTTGCATTCCTGTGTGAATGGGCAGTACCTGAGTTTTATTAAAGTGCCCAGATATTCCAGGGGTGACATGTGAGAGATGCTTAAACCTTTCAAATAAGCTGTTGGGAACCTTCCAGAATGCCCCTCCCCCTGCACTTGTGCCCTTCTCACCAGTTGCCACCTTCCTCAGACAGAACCACGGGGCAACCACCTGCCGCTTCGCGGCTGCCGTGCCTCGGAGAGACTCAAGCTTACAGAGCATCCCTGAAGCACCATCAGGCAAGGACATGACTCTATCAGCAAAAGGAAATGAGCCAAGACAGACACAGTGGCTCCATTTGGATCATTTTCTGTGCTCAGATCCAATCAATCAGACTTGCAGAAAATAACTTAGGAAAGACTCCTGAATTTTGAATTTTTGTATATCTTGATACACCTAACAATAAGAGAGAAAATAAATATGGTTTTAAAATGCCCCGAAGTTTGAAATTTAGACTTTACATATTTCTCCTTGAGCTGGTGACAAAAATAATTTGGACGCTGAATACTAAAATAAGTCATTCATCAACGCGCTATTTTGTCAAGTTCTAAGGGTTTTTATAATGCCCTAGATGCTCTTTGTTTTCAGTTGTGTTATATTCATAACTTACTCTTTCAGGAGATTACCCTCTCATGTGTTTCTAATAATTGTGAGTTTACGCAATGAAGGAAGGAAAATGCAAAAATATTCATTTTCTTCTCAAAGGATGCTTGTGGATTTAATCACAAGAAACAGATATTCTCTTTGAAATCTTTGAAGATACAAACCCAAATCAATCTCATTTGTAACGAGTAAGGAGCAGGCGGGGCTGGGTAGGGAGAGATACGGGGGCTCTGTGATCAGGCTCACAGGATTCCCAAAAATGTGGAGGTGTGGGGAAACAAGAGATAAGGGAACAGACTGGAATGCCCTCCCTAGGTGTGTGCGGTGGGTGTCTTTTTTCATGATAATCACCTGTGACCAAAAAGGAATAACCAGACCCTAAGAAGGAAATAAGCCAGGTGTTATCACTAGTCCTAGGTCAATGGTGATTTCAGTAGAGATGTTAAAAGGATTTAAGTTCCATGGTTAGCTTTCTATAAAAAACCAACCCTAAAGGCCCTCATTGGCAACCCTGTCGGGACCCCTCTCACTCTTGAGAGCTTTTTCTGTATCTTCACTTAATAAACTTCTATGGCTTTACTCACTCTCCTTTGTCCACGAGATTCATTCTTCAACTCTGTGAGACAAGAACCTAGCTCTCCCGCCTCAGTAACATTTTGATTAATTAGATGCCTTTTCCCCCCTGTGGAAGGAGAAAGCATCAGGATTGAGTTTGATAGCATAGAGTTTTAACATGCCTGTGTGAGCCTTAGTTCTAAAACATCAGAATCACCTTAAGGGCCTAAGAAAAGGTACAGGCCCTTGGCCTCCACACTGAAATCCCTGAGAAACATAGAATATAGATATTCTAGCAGCCTCTAGGTTTGTGAATCACTAGCGTAGAATAAGTCACAGTAGTCCAATTAAGAAGTCATCTGCCAGTTTATATGCAGCAGAAAACAAAATAATCTCAAATAAGGAGAAAAGGAAATGAATCAGGTTTGCGCATTGGTTTACTCAAACACATTCATGTTCCTGGATAAGAATATTTTAATAATATAACCGTGAAAACATAGAAAACCATGATGGCATTTTATTGAGCACCTGCTGTTGAGAACAAAGGCAAGAGAAATGTAGATAAAATGAAATGTCCTTCCAACTTGCAGCCCACTGATAAAGCCCTGAGACATGCCGAGTGGGACGTTCCTCAACAAACTCAGAGCTGCCATAATGTTGATGCTTTCCCAGAGACTAAAAGCAACCTAAGTTTGACCAGAGCCAGATCTCCAGGATCCTGTAAATCTTCTTAAACATATGGAAATCCCTTTAGAGATTTCCTTTAACTTTACCCCTACCCCCAACCTAAAGGTATATAATGAACTGCTCCTCACAACCCCAGTGCAGCTTTTTCTGCCCCTGGGTCCCGTTCCTGTCATTTAATAAAAACACTTTTTGCACCAAAACCATCTCAAGAACTCTTTCCTGGCCCCGCATCACCTACTGCAAGTAACTTTGCTCTACAGTTATGTATTTTTAAATACACATCCTTTTTTTTAACCTTTTCAGTGAATCAGTTCAGAGTAAAATGATGTATTCCTCAAAGCCAGTGCATGAAGACATAACTTAATTCTGAATAACCTATATTATACTAATTATAACAAAAATAACTGAGGAGAAGACGTAAGGCTCTTCTCTCTTTTATTCTAGGCTTTATGTAAAATAGGAAGAAGGGAATGAGGTAGACTTACTTTATATGTTTGTTTATTATGGGTATTGGAGATACAGCAGAGATCAGAGTAGAAATAATCCCCATGTCAGAAAGCTTACATTCTATAAAAAATTGATAATAAACAAGAAAGATACCCTATAGTGTTAGATGTTATGTGGAAATAACAGAAGTGCTGTGCTTAGCCAGCGGCTGAGTGGATATTTGGAGGGTGGGTGGTCAGAGGAGATGCTTAGAAGTTGGCATTGTAATCAAATCTGCAGGGTAATTCAGGGTAAAGGTTTTTTATATACTTCTTTTCTTTTAGAACTTACATATACAAATAAGTTTTGTGTGCTTTAGAGTGGAAAAATAATCAAAACAAAAAACTTCTGAAAACTGCCTACAGACATTTCCCCAAGGATATCTGACAAATACAGCTTGTTTTCAAGTTAAACAATTCCGTGGCTTTAAAGTATTGTGGCCATTGTTCTTACTGGGTGCAGAAATTTAAAAGTATTTGGAAAAAAAAATATATATATATAACTACATCATTACGCAGGTGTATGAGAAAAATATATGTACATATGGATATGCATGCGTGTGTGTATATATGTGTCTGTGTGTGTATATATATGCATATATTTCCTCAAAATATGTTGAGAATTTCTCAAGATGAGTACATTGTATTTTTTCACATCTATGGTATATTTATTTAAATAAATGTCTACTTTTTTATGTTGAAATAGTTGTATGCAATTTAGAATTTTATTAAGAATATGGAGAACTTCCTTTTGTTTTTCTCAAGTTCAGCTTCAAATAATCTTAATTTAAGACTTGAAGCAAAAAAAAAAGACTTGAAGCAAAAGTAAATCTTCTTCAAATCAAAGAAAATTGTCATATAAGCATGTGGCTTTCATATCTTTATGTCCTTCTATTGGTTTGATCTAATACATTGTTGGGTATAAATGATTCACAAATTAAGACCGAAATTTGGCACTGTTCCCTGTAAAATGAAAAATATCATCATCTTAAATATACATATTATGTGTGTAGGTAGGTGTGCATTTTCAAACTGACAGGTACTTGGGGGAGAAGCAAGGGGCCAACTGGTAATTTACTCTGTAGGGATCATTTATCTCTGTGAGTCATGGAGGGCGTGTGGTCCAGGGTGTGGGAAGGAATTTTCCATGCCAAACGATGGTGATGATAGCTCGTCGTGTAGGACAGCAGGAATGGTTTCTCAGCATCATAGAGCCTAAGCCACATGGCACTTTGGTAAAAGGTTAAAAACATATGAAGTAGGAAGAAAGCAGCAGCCTTCTATTACCTAAAATGCTTTGTGTTAAAATAAGTACTGGGCATTTCCAATGGATATTTTAAGTGACTCTAACTATTATGCACAGCGGTGTTTTGTTAAACCAGTTTTACTTGACTTAAAATTTGAAGAGATTGAGCTGCTTCAGTAGGGTTTCTTGCCCTTAACTTTATTGTTCTAGTTTTTAGCATAGAGGAGAAGATATTTCAGAAATAGTCACATCAACTGGGACAGTTGGAAACCTACCCTTGTTTATACCCCATAATCGTAGACATTTCTATAATGCTTTTCACAAAAACTGAGTATCATAGTATTTACATGGTTTGCTAACATGGATATGCTTATAGATTAAGCCATTTTAAGTGATATTCTTTTTAATTCTTTTAAACTTCATGTAATGATAATCCAAAATTCAAGTCCACCTTGAATGGGAAAAAGTTATGGCTGCTTAAGATTCATAAGAAAATGCTCGCAGATCCTATAGGTACTGGTTTGGAGGGACTGACATTTTTTGTGGTACAGAGCATGTGAAATTTAGAGTCTTACAAAATTGGGTTTTGAGTTCTTGTTCTTAGTGTACTGAGTACATAGTAGGTATAAAAAACATGTGAAAAAAGTTGCTAGTGAGGTTTATTGTGGTTCTATACAAATGCTGAGATAATTGGAAGAAAGAATGCTATTTTGAAGAAAAAGAGAAAAGATGACTTCTAAGGGGAAGAGCGTATTTGTTATAGGGTTGGGTAATTTATCTAAAGAAAATGCCTTACTAAGTCTTTTTATTTGAGAATTTGAGAAGATGAAGCCCTTCTTGGGTATGGTTTAGCTTTTTCTTTTTAATGTTATATTTACTGCTATACCACAGAGGACCATATGTTGTATATCCATATGCCTGGATTTTAAGGCATTATTCTACAAGTGGAAGATGAGAGACTGAAATCAATAAAGATGTGGTGGAGAAAGAGCAACCTCATTAAGTTGTGGCAGCAGGATGTTCTGAAGACAATCTAGGCAAAAAGAATTTCACATAGCAGGCATAACCAAGCAACTGTTTGTAGCGTTCAACTTACTGCATGACTTTTCTTTTTTAGGGCAGTTTTAGGTTTATGGCAAAATTAAGAGGGAAGTACAGAGATTTCCTATAGACACTCTACCCCCCTCCGCATGCACAGCCTCCCCCACTATCAACACCCCTCCCCCCAGTGGTACATTTGTTATAGTTGGTGATCCTACACTGACACATCATTATCACTTAGAATACACAGTTTACATTGTTTCACCCTTGGTGTTGTGCACTCTAGGGGCTTAGGCGGCTGAACGATGTGTGTCCGTCATCATAGTATCATACAACCCTCAAGTTTCCATGTCCCCCACACATTCATCCTCTCTCCCTCCAGTCCTTAGAAACCACTGGTCTTCTTACCATCTCCATAGTTTTGCCTTTTCCAGAATGTCATGTGGTTGGAATCCCACAGTATACACCTTTCCAGATTGGCTTCCTTCACTTAGTACTATGTAATGAAGGTTCCTCCTTGTCTTTTCATGTCTGCATGTACCACAGTTCATTTTCAGACTGGCTATGCAGCTTTTTCAGACTGGCTTCTTTCACTTGTGATATGCATTTAAGTTTCTCCCATGTCTTTTCTTGGTTGGATAGCTCATTTCCTTTTAGTACTGAATAATATTCCCTTGTCTGGATGGACCGCAGTTTATCCATTCGCCTACCAAAGGACATCTTGGTTGCATCCAAGTTTGACAATTATGAATAAAGCTGCTATAAACATTCATGCACAGTTTTTTCGTAGGGACATGTTTCCCACTCCTTTACATTAAATTCCAAGGAACATAATTTTAGGATCATATGGTAAGAATATGTTTAGTTTTGCAAGGAACTGCCAAACTATCTTCCAAAGTAGCTTCTGAAGTGGTTCTATTTTGCATACCACCACAATGTAGCTTCAATTTTAACTTTCTTTCCTCTACTGGCTTGTACTGTGAAACATCCCTATTAATTTAACCATCAGTAAACATCCACTCTTTATTATGGCTCGTGTTAGTATTGATTGGTATTGCGGAATGCCAGAAGAGAGGCAGTGATTTGCATGCATGACTCAAAACAATACAGCAAGAAAATGGTGTCCATAGAATTCAAAAATAAGAAGGAAGCAGTGGTTCACTGGAAGCAAGAAATAAGAATCAGTGGAATCCAAGGAAAACATAAAATCCTTGGGAATCTGCATGATAATACGTGGAAAGATGATCCTTGGATTCCCATATTATATTGGGTAGGTGCTCACACCACCTTAGTTGAATTTTAAAGGACAATTAGACATGTAGACTTCCCCACATTGATACTCACATATTTTTTTTAATGTGAGATGCATACACAATGAAACGAGTAATTAGCAAAGGCTTTTCCATATGACTTATTTTTATGTTTTCTCTAGTGATGAATTTTTCACCTATCTTCAAAAGGTATGTAGGCAAAGCATAGACTTCCTTAGGGGGCACCTGGGTGGCTCAGTCAGTTAGCGTCTGCCTTCAGATTAGGTCATGATCTCAGGGTCCTGGGATTGAGCCCCACGTTGGGCTCCTGGCTCAGTGGGGAGACTGCTTCCCCCTTTGCCTCTGCCCCTGCTCATGCTCTGTCTGTCTGTCTCTCTCTCAAATAAATAAATAAAGTCTTAAAAAAAAAAAACAAATCAGAAAGACTTCTTCACAGCCCTTACATTCCTATGGTGCCTCTCTCCTGTGTGTCTTATATAGAAAGCAAGTTTTGGAACCTCAGTGAGAGATTTCCCACACTTCCTACAACCCCAGGGCTTCTCTCCACTGTGAGCTGTCGTATGTTTTGTGAGAAATGCAGAACAAACAAGGGTTTCCCCACCTTCTTTACATATATATTGAACTCTTCCATGTGACCTCTGTCTTGTGCCCAAAAGGATAAAGTGCAACCGAAGGTGTTCCTGCAATGCTTACACTTACTGTTACTCTCATCCAGAGTTCTCCCGGGAGTCTCTCCCAAGGAGGGACACGTGAAGGCTTGTCCGCACTCTTCGTACTAATAGGACTTGTGCCCAGGTGGATCTGCATGACTCTGTGGGACGAAGGATCCCTAAGGGCATTTCATACTATCCTCATAAGGTTTCATCCCAGTGGGACTTCTTTTCAGCATCATGGATTTGAAATCTGACCTAAGGTTGCCTTACATTGGTTAGCCTTTTTACTTTCATTTAAGGCTATCCATCAAGTGACTTCTCAAATGCCTCTCCTTGTTCTTGTGAGGAATTTCAATGCCACAGCATTCCAAGTTTCTCTTAAATGGAGGGCTAGGAAACATTCCTTGTGGTTTTTCCTACTTTCTGTTTATTGGAATTTATTCTCCATGAATATACTGCTGAGCAACAGCCTCAGTGGTTTTAAACTGAATCTCACCATTTATTGGGGCCAGCCTCCTGGGATTTTTGAGTATCACACCTCTGTGGAGGTTTTTTAGATCAGAATTCAGCAAGGTTCACTCCTTCTGAGAAATGTTCACAAGCCATTTCCTCAAGAACCTCAAGATCCATAAACAAGGCAGTTGTGGCACAACCTGGCCCAGTGCAGGCAGTGCTAAACCCGGCGATGGAAGACCAAGGATGCAAGAGTGTGGGCTGAGGCAAGATCCCTGTCAATACGCTCTCCAAAGGGAAACTCAATCCAAGGAGGTACCGCTGGGGTATCCATCCCTAGCGAGGGAACACTTCCTGGTGCAAACATCACATCTGAGGTCTCTGGGGCCATCAGTAATTGCATCCAAGAGGCAATTTATAGACAAAGAACTAAAATGAGTGGAAGCAGGACCATCCTGAGAAAATTTGCAGGTGGATGAAAAGATCTTGGGCTGGGTGTCTGGGTGGCTCAGTAGGTTAACCGTCTGCCTTCAGCTCAGGTCATGATCCCAGAGTCCCAGGATCAAGTCCCACATCAGGCTCCCTGCTCAGCAGGGAGTCTGCTTCTTCCTCTGCCCTTCACCCTGCTCATGCTCTCTCTCACTTTTGCTCTCTCTCTCAAATAAATAAATAAAATCTTAAAAAAAAAGGAAAAGGAAAGGTCTTGGACCATAAAGACAGGCAGGGAATGTGGTATTTGTCTCCTTTTGCTTCCTATCTACATTTAAGAGAGCATAGAGGTGATACAGCAGGACTTAGTCTCTTTAACTTCCTAGCCTTGAAAGAAGTGAAAAGCCTGTCACGGTTTCTCAATCCCCTTTCCATATTGAGAAATCCCCCAGTATTGATATTAAAGTAATATCAGGCCAGGCTCCTGCCCCTCGTGGGTCCCTGCTTGCTAGTTCTCATGCTATCTTAGCCCTCCAGGGCCTTGGAGCATTCTGTTTTTAATATTGGGTCTGCGTTTTTTTTCAGTTTATGATTACTTGGAAATAACTAGTGTGCCCTGACTAATTTAGGGTTGAATAGTGGTGGAACAAATCAATGATCACTTGCTCATTGGACAGCAGTTTTGTCAATTCAACATAATAAATAATAACAGTTTAGGCTCAGACTTAGGGAGTATGTCCTTATTTTTTCTTTATTTATTTCATACTAAACTGTCTTTTACTATTGTAAGTATCACTGTCTTTCTAACTACTCTAATTATGTAGCAGTAAACTTAATCTGTTTCTCCAGGGTCAGGGATACTCACTTTTATCATCTCTGTACTCACATTTCTAGTTTAATTTTTATTTTTATGTACTATCTACTTTTTACTTGTAAGATTTGACTATTTCAATTATTATTATTCTTTATATATCTCAAATATCTATATATCTCAAAGTATTGGATTTTTTCCAACTGATACTTGATGTTTCTTAAATTGTTCATTTAACTCTTATTGTTGTTATAGGGTAAAACCAGGATACTAAGGTAAATGAAAATAGAATTTGAATCACTTTATACACACATTTCTGAATAATAGACCAGAGAATCTGAATGAAACTTCACCAAACAATTTGAATATATCAGTAGCTCACACAATTTAAAGGGCAGTTTTGAAATCTCTTAATATAAATAAATGTTTAAATTCTACCTTAAGTCTCCTAGAGCAGAGTAATTGCTGTTGCTGAAAAAGCTGACACTTACTCGAATTGCATCTCTGCAGGAACAACACATTTTCAGACCATTTGTCACCATTTCCTATCGCTCCATTCCACAGTAGCAGCTGTAAGAAAAACTGTTTCTGATGTGGTTGTGTGTTCTTAAATCTCTGGAAGGAACATTCCTTGGAAAGGTTTTTCTGTGACTGTGTTTCCATATAGCGCACAGTCTAGTAAGAAATAGAAATTAGAAACTGTTGAGCTTGAACCACATAGTAACCTTTTGTGGCCTTGAAGGCGCTTCTTTGCTCCTCTGTGAAATTATCATCACTTAAAAATGCACTCAACCCACCTCCCCCAGGGCCATCTACCTCAACACCATCAGTATGCCTGAGACTTCTCCCTCATAGACCACATTTTCCATTGCCTCCCCCCATCCCCATCAAGGGGTATGTCCATAAGAAAACATCAATATTCCTAGCTTCAGACATGACTTGGAAAGACATGACTTTACCTCAAGACAGTTTTTTTTTTGTCTACTATTATAATCCCCATGTTTAATAAAATGCCTGATTGATAGCAATGTACCAATAAAATATTTTTACTTTTATTTTTAACTCCAGTATATTTTATATTTAACTCCAGTATAATTAACATATAGTGTTACGTTAGTTTCAGGTGTACAATATAGTGACTCAACAATTCTATACAGTACTCTAAAAGTTTTCTTAGTGGATGACATAACTAATATTTTGTGCATATATGTAAGTGTGAATATATCATATGTGCATATGTGCAATACTTACAGCACTGGTCTAAACAGCTCCAGCACTATGAATAAAATCTATACATTGAAGAAACAAACAGAATTTCAAATAAGCATTGATTACAAACTTAATATAAAGTGAAAGAAAAAATATATGAATGAACTCTATTGTTTGGTATACTGGTTTCAGAGAGTAAAAAGGAGGATCTAAGGAATATCAAAAATATTATTTACTTGAATTATAGTTCTTCAGTTAATTTCTTATATAAAACTCTACTCAGGGGTTTATGGTTATCTGTCCCTATACACATATGACCTATTTGTTTCTTTTCTTTTCTTTTTTATGATCTATCTATTCAGGAAGACACAATGATTGGAAAAATGAGACAATCTTTCAGGAGACAGTCTAAAGAATAAATACCTTTTTAAAGAATAATGTAGCAGCACTCAAACTATGTTCTTGACTATTGTTTTCAAGTGTTGTGTAGATTTTGAGATATATATTAAAGCTACTTATAAAAAGAAAAAAACCTCATTAATGCAACTTTATTCGTGCAGGAACAGAGAAAGCAGGTGAAAATAGAGGTCAGAAGGATATACTGGAGAGTGGTTGATCTCCTGCCCCTTTACCTGAGTTACGTAAAGACGTCAAAGATTGGGAGGATGGGTACACCTAGCCATGGTCCCCAAACAATCAAATCGTTTGATTTGAACAAGAACCCTTTTGTTCTATCAAGAATATTAGAAAAGAACTCTGGAAATAAAATCCAGAGTGTATGGGGCACCTGGCTGACTCAGCCCGTCAGTGTATGACTCTTGATCTCAGGGTTGTGAGTTTGAGCCCCACACTGGGTGTAGAGATACTTAAAAATAAAGAAAATTAAAAAAAAAAATCTGTAGTGTATTGCTGAAAGTAAAATAAACTTTCATGTAGATGTTTTTGAGTACTTCAAATTTTATGAAATGTAGTTTTGAGATTGAGTTGTTTTATGAAATCTGAAAGAAATCATTATGGATTTAAGTGAAATAAAGTAATGAATATAGTAAAAATCCATAGGATCTCTAAAAGAAATGAAGGGAAATCTCATTTTATTCCAATTAAATTTAATCTTTAGACTTTTGTTTTTGTTGGTGCTGTTAAAAATCATGACTGTAGACAAACCAAGAAACAGACTCTTAACTATAGAGAACGAACTGATGGCTACCTGAGGGAAGGTGGGCAGGGACAGGGGGGAATGGGTGAAATAGGTGATGGGGATCAAGGAGGGGGCATTTGCCACAATGAGCACAGGTGATGTATGGAAGTGTTGAATCACTATATTGTACGCCTGAAACTAATATAACACTGTATGTTAAGTATACTGGAATAAAAATAAAATAAAATAAATCATGACTGGATTTTCTAGGATGGATATTCTGTGTTTAGATGCATACATCTTCCCTAAAAATGAGAAAACAAATGCATTTTCTTTATAAAATTGCAAAATTACAATATTTGCATGATTAATGTCAAATGTAATTTTATATATAAAATGATTTCAGAAAAGGCTTTTAACACTTTAGATAATGATTTATAGTTCAACATATTAAGTGTCATGTGTAAGAATTTTCTAATTATTTGGTCTTCAAACATTTAAAATTTAAAATCATCTAAACACGGAAATAATATCTTTGGGATTGTAACATAGACATGTTTAAAATAATAACACCAATAAGAGAGAGTAATTGAAAATAAAATGTTCTAAAGTCCTAGCATTACTAAAAATGATTAAGTAAAAATTTACATCAGACCTGATTAATTCAGGGAAACATTTTGTAGTAAATCAAGAATACAACAATGCTGATTGAAAATAAGATACAAAATATAGTTTAAATTTAATGAATGACAGAATAAGGTACGCATATGTGCATACATTTATACATATAACATGCAACAGAGAGCATTAATAAATTAATAAAGTAATAAAGTTGATGTATACATATCAAAAATGCAAAGAAAAAGTATTTAGAGTGTTCCTGTACACCACCAGAGATAGGTAAAGCAAGAAAATTTGGAAAGCAATACAATTGTGATAGACATTAAGTAACATTTTAGTCTCTGATAACTGTATTACCATGAATCTTATATTTTGCCATACCGGACAATGTAACAAGTTCATAAAACCCTGAAGCAAATTGAAAATAAGAAGGATCCCAATAGAAGGGAAAAATGAAATGATAATTAGGAAAATCAATCTAACAAAAAGTAAGAAGTGGAGATGAAGGAACATAAAATGTTTGATCAAACATTGTTTGATCAACACTGAAGTGTTTTTGATTCTTGGTTAATTCCTTTTTATCCCTTCACATGCATTCAAACAGTAGTCCTGGATTTCTGGACTTCATGCATCTGGGAAGGAATGATAAGGATAAAACTGAAAAGTCAATTCAGTAATTTAAGGATTCAATATAGGTTATCTAACTCATGGAACAAACTAGAGTTTGATTAAAAATGATTGTGGTGTTTGAACTTTGAAGGGTTTAGTGCATAACATTTTTGCCACAAGTAATAGATATAGGAAATAGATGATAGATTAAGAACGAGTTTTGTTTGTTTGTTTGTTTGTTTGTTTTTCTCTTTCAAAGGCATTCCTGTTCCTCCGAGGGAGGGGGCAGAGGGGAGAGGCCATTGCCTGCAGTGTGCCCAGTTGGGACCACATGCTGGCCCTGGTCCTCCCCGGGCTACCCCTGCGTGGTACCTGGGAATGTGGGCATCAGGTGACCCTGGTCTTCTTACTTTGCAGGTGCACAGCTGAGCAGGAAAGGTGCTCCAGAAGCTGCACTTAATGGATATGCACTTAACGGATATGCATACTCACCTAGGCCTTATTTAGATTTTGGACTTCTAGCTCATGAGATTTACAAGAGATGTTGGACTTGAGGTTGATGGGATGATTAGAGTCGGTTTAGCTGGAAAGACTGGACTTCGAGCTGATGCGTGATGCATTGAGACTCTGGGGAGCTTGGGAAGGGGCAGATGTCTGAGGTGGATGTGATTTATCAGGAGTCATAGGGCCGACTGGGGATGGTGCTCACAGGTCTGCAGGGTTTGAGCTCTAAGCCAGGAAACTTGTAGTAATCTGATGTGCAGTAACAGAAAACAAATACAGTTGTGTTCAGAAATCTATTCTAAAAATGACAGAATTGATGCAGACTAGCTACATTTGAAATATATGATAATCACAACAGAAGTGTCAGGGTTGTTAAAGTAGTTTTTATGCATCTCTATTTACATCTTCCTTATATCCTCACATTAGTTGAATCCTACTTTACCATTTACTCAAATTTCTGATCACATTTTCACTATCATCTTTAGCTAGTAGCTTTTTACTTCCCACTTAATTTCAAATTCATTGTATAAGAGTTTTCTTTTAAAATCTCTTTTCTGAAATAAGTCTGTATCTTTAGCCATAGGTCTCTGTCTTATAAAATATATCACCTTCTAATTGTTTCCGGAAGCTTCCAAGATGATTTATCGAATATTTCTTCTTCCCTCTCTAAGCAATCTCTGCTTCTTCACAAATCCTTCCTTCAGGACAATTCGTTTTCTCAAGCATCCCATCTTAAAACCAGATTTTTACTTACTCCTCTACCTGCCCTTAGGCAATGGCTCTTTGTTGTTGTTAGGTTTGTAATCCATTCTAGTCTGCTCAATTTTTGGTTCTTCCCCCCAGCGAAACTCAGAGACACACTCCTTGCTGAATCTTCCAATTTAAAGGAATTTACAATGAATGAATGAGTCCCCCACAGTGTAAAAATGCATTATTAATAATGAATTTGCATTTATCTCTTCAGGTTTGAATTAAGGGCTTGTACATGAAATTTTCTCTCAAAATGCACCTCTTATATTAGCATCTTTGTATCCTTCCCTTTGCTTCTCTTCATTAGTGTGGTGGTAAATATTTAATAATTGATTCTCTGGAGAACAAAGAAGAGGAAGAAGGAGGAGGAGGAGGAGGAGGAGGAAGAGGAGGAGGAGGAGGAAGAAAGGAAGAAAAAGAAAGGAAGGAAGAAAATCTCTGACACCTGGTGTTGGCTGATTTCTGTTGCAGAAATATTCCCACCATGGGTAAATTCAGTCTCCTGACGATGCCATTGACATGGGGTGGGGAGGCCGCATCCTCTTCAGCGGAGCCTGGCTCACATGCCTGACCACCTGCGCTTCCTCCCTCTTCTCATCCTTAAGATTTCAGTTCTCTCACTAAAATAGTGTACTCTGGTGATCTGACTTTATATCATGTCTTCCTAATATGACTTTCCATCCTCTGTTGAGATTTTATTTCATCATATGTGTTGGTTTCTATTTATTTCTGTCCCGGCTAGAATGTATACTACAAATGAGGAGGAGCCTGGTCTATTTTGTTCATCTCTGAATTCCAAGAGCATCTCAGCATATAAAGTACACTCAATAAACATGCATTAAATTAAAGAATAAGACTCTGGACAAGGCAATGATGAGAGGCTTTTTCTCTGACCACCACTTATGTTAATAATTTAATAGGTTGTAATGTTAATGAGCAAAATGAGCAGAAATGAAATTGGCTAACATGGTAATATTTGGGGATCTACAACATCTTTATCAAGATTAACTTCTTTAAGATAAATGAGAAACCCTACACTGCTCTCTCTTACAAACAGATGCAAATGGACAGCATAAGATGATATTCTGCTAAGCCAAGATTTGTCTTTTGCACTTTATTGCTGAATCTTGAAATGGAGGGGGGATAGACCAAAAATTAGGGATGGGAGAGCAAGTATAGGGTCCTGTAACTCACTACAATCTCATTTATCACAATACCTTTTAAAATTTTGTGTCTCCAGTATAGGGCACAGAGGAATCCAGATTATGATAGACGTTGTGTCAATGTTTGTTGAAATGAAACTAATATGAATTAATTTAAATGTGCAGAGTAATGTAATGAAAATAAGTGATTTTCCAGATCCTCTTGAGTTATATTTGATAATATAGATATACCATTTTGCTTTACAAATTGGTCTTCATAAATCATGAGATATAAGCATACTGCAATACGTCTAAATTTTCAGGGTCAAATACAAATTATTTGGGGGCTGCTGTTTAGTTAATTTAAGAAAACTAGCCTACAGATTTTTGAAGGATGGTGTTGAGGATGTGCTGTCTCATGTGCTTATATTCTTTGCTGTATTCTGATTACTTCACAGACAAATATAACCAACTATAATAGGTATCTTTTCTCTTTGCTTCCAATAGAAAAAAAAGTCCTTGTGTGCCTTTGTGTTAATGCCAAGATGTTTGATTGCACTTTATGTATAAAGTAGAAAGTAAAAGGTCTTCAAGGTATTAAAACTGAATTGTAAAGAGGAATAGAAAAAAATGAAATGATAAAATTCTGGGTCTTGAAAATGATGTAGAAATTCATGCTGAAAAAAACATTTATTGAAAAAATATGTGTAAATAAAAAAACCATGCTTCTGTGTTCTGGTTGACTGTTAATACCATTTGGCTGTGATGAAGTTGTGTTTTGAGCAGCATGATATTACACAAATACAATGTAGTCATGGATGGGAAAATCGTGTTGATCACCTAAATCAAGACATTTTAAGGGAGCTTTTTTTTAAAAAAATATTTATTTATTTATTTATTTATTTGAGAGAGAGCGTGAGTGGGGGAGAGGGAGAGGGAGAGGGAGAGAGAGTTTCTGCAGGCAAACTCCCCACTGAGTGCAGAGCCTGACATGGGGCTCTATCTCATGACCCTGAGATCATGACCTGAGCTGAAATCAAGGGTTGAATGCTTAACTGACTGAGTCACCCAGGCACCCCCAGGGAGTTCTTTTTTCAAAGAGCAACATAGGGGAAACCTGGATGGCTCAGTCAGTTAAGCATCCAATTCTTGGTTTCGGCTCAGGTCATGATCTCATGGGTTGTAAGACTGAGCCCCACATGGGTCACTGCACTGAACAGGGAGTCTGCTTGAAGATTCTCTCCCTCTGCCCCTTGCCCCACTCATGCTGGCGTGCTTTCTCTAAAATAAATAAATCTTTACTTTTTTTTAAAGATTTCATTTATTTATTCATGAGACTCAGAGGGGGATAGAGAGAGAGAGAAGCAGAGGGAGAAGCAGGCTCCCAAGGAGCAGGGAGCCCGATGAGGGACTCGATCCCAGGACCCTGGGATCATGACCTGAGCCAAAGGCAGACGCTTAACCATCTGAGCCACCCAGGTGCCAAAAATAAATAAACCTTTAAAAAATGAATAGAATAAAAGGACAACATAGGGAAGAACTGTTAGACACTTAAACATGCTTTATCTTCTTTATATGCATTTATCCCCTTGAGCTCTGTCACATTTTGCTTCCAAATCATCCTTTCTCTCCTTGTTCCAGATTTCTAGTGTAGCATCATTGCAAATCTCTGCAAATTTTGCCTAATATCAGAGTATCATTTCATCTGATTATTCCATTTAAACACAGTATTTTCCCTTGATATTGGGCTAGTTATTTTAACAGTGGCATGCCTCCCCTGACACAGTTCCTAGTTGGAGCTATATTTGCCTTGATCTCTTGTCTAAGCATGGCACAGTTTTAAACTTTCCCCTGCTGTTCCCATAATTTGTACAAATCCATGTACTTATTCATCCTGCTAATCTAATGTTTATCCACATCATTGTTGAGCCCAGGCTTTATTCATAATTTTCATTTGTCCAAGTATCCTAGACCCAGTATTTTGGCTGGACCATAGTGCCCCAGAAAACAAGGGCTGAGTGCATTTAATGGAATTTGTATTTCTGCAGGCACAAGAAAAAATACATTTTTGTGCATGGCAGTAACTACCTTAGTTCATGTTTTGTCCAATTCTACATGTTCATTCCTCAATTACATTATAGCTTCTCACTCTCTTTCTCTTTGACCTGTGCTTTTGAAAAGATTCTATTTAGCCTCTGCATTTGTGAGCAGCTGAAAACAGAATGGAATTCAATTCACTATATGGAGTGCTTTGAATTGTTTATCTTTGGCTGGGTTTTTAAAATGTAATAGAGGGTGCCATGGAGGGAACTTACTTTGGAAATCCAGAACTCATTTGCATCCATATTGTATTTTGTGTCAAGGATTTAGGAAGGTCAAACACTCTCATTGAGTTTATATAATAGATGGAGGTCACTCTTCTCTGCAGACAAAAATCCTTGATGATATTTATTCATGAACCGGGACAATCTCAACAGTAAAATAATTCATTGCCCAAAATATCTTTGCTGAAAAATTCAAATAGCCAGATGGTGGTTGTGTAGCCTTATATCCTTTCAAAATATGCTGTAGTCAACATATTAGAAGTCAGTGGAGAGAAAGAGGGGTTGATATTCAGTGTAAATGTAATGTGATCATAACCACATATCTCCTGTATGCAGAGTTACAAGAGGACAAGATGACAGGAAAAAAAAAATCCTACTTTCCTTAGTACAGATCATGATATTTTGTTCTAAAGACAAATATTTTTGATTTTTGACTCTTACTCAATAATTTCATAGTCCAAGAAAGTTCAGAACATCTGGTCTCATTAAAAAGATAATTGTTACAGCATCCATAAAAATATGATGAAGGCCCTTCTACATCATAAAGTTCAATAATTTAATTCATAAATGCTATTTATATTAAGGCTAATCTATTGCATCTTTTGCCTTATTTTGCTAATAAGGATTAAATGCTAGTCACCGATTGAAGAATTCCAAAGAGCTGCTAACCACTTCTGATGTAATGTCTGTAACTACCCTTACAGCAAGCTTCTCTTGATGCCATTTCTGTTGCTGCTGATATGGTACAGAGTTGGGGCTTAGGAATATTCAGACCTTGACACTGGGACACATAATTATAATGATTGTAGTTACCTGATAAATACAATTATCTCTAATAGGTTGCATTTCTCCTTTAAAATTTTTTGATACAGGGGACAGAGAACTTTTAACTGTTCGAGAAATGTGGTAAACGGGGATCATTATTTCAGCCAGATGTCTGGTTAGACAAGACTTTACCTAAGGGAGCAATCATATAAAAGATCAATGTAACAATTTGAAACAAATATATTTTGTTCTACAAAAATGGATATAAATTTGAAGTAAACTGTCAAGGTAGAATAATTCAGGATAAGAGTATTTGTGCTTCCATTATGCTGCAGAACCTTTACATATGCTTTCCTCTCTCTGGAATGTACTTCTGCCTTATCCCAACCCTGTCATCCATTTCAACATCATAACTTCACCTCATCTTTCATTCATCAACTCAAACGTCAGTTTCTCTGGGAAGCTTTCATTACCCTGCCTACAACAGTTTATGTCCCCTGCTTTTATTTGAATCTTTCCTTTTGAGCTCTCACTACAAAGCAATTTGTAATTATATATAATTACCTGATTGATGTCAGACCCTTATTTTAAATCATGCTTTCTATAAGGGTAGGTACTGTGTCTGTTTTGGATAACTAAAATATATCTATAGTCTGGCATAAAAATTTTTGTCAATAGAATAAGATAGAAGAAGACATGTCACTTGAGTGGCCATCTTCATTATTAAATGTAAATAAATTCCCTGGAGAAAAGAGTTTAAAGGAACCTCTCTGTGTAGCTTTACAAATATTGCCCTTTGTAACCTTCAGGTTACAAAGACTGCCCCTAGGGAAAGACTGCCAAACTTGCATTGGAACACAGAACCTTCCTAGGAAGAAGTGTTTGAGATCCATTTTTGATATCTTGTAAAGTCCAGTCATAAGGGATACCGTTAAGTAGACACCATGAGTGAAGGAAGAGTCCGGATCAGCTTAAAACCCTGACCCAGGACAGTGGTCCTCAACTCTATCAGAATCAACAACCCCTTGTTATAATAAGTATGCATATCCTGATATGGAATTCATAGCGAATATAGCTCATCTACACACACTTATTCAAGAAAATTTGTTTTGAGGTTCTAAATAAAAATAATAATAAATTATAATAAAAGATTATATAGTTACACATTAAAAGTGTGAACTACAACGGGAGACAAAACCATGCTATGCATTTTAAAGGCAGCGTCACTGATTTAGTGGGAGCATGGCAGAGCTTCTGAGGTTCCGGTAACATCCTTGATGTGACCAGTTACAAAAATCCGTCAAACTGTAGAAAACATAGTTTGTTAAACCACCAAGAAGTCAAATACATCATCGTGGTCAAAATAAAGATTATTAGAGATAAAATTATCATTGATAAATTAAAGCCACTTTCGTGACATAATTCTCACTTTCTCATCCCTTCTTCCTTTCCCTCATATATTAGTCTTCAAATTGCCATGTATTTTGCCACAGAAAAAATGTCACTTTCTATAGTTCTCCTGACATATAAAACTTGGAATTCCCAACCTCGTACCTGGATAGAAAACAGTATACAAAGACCCCCTTTCAGACTTAATAAAAATATGAAGCTCAGAAAATCAGTTTGAATATTAAAATATAATTTAAAGTCAATTTAAAAGTCAATTTAAATGACATAACCAAAGACTTACTAAAACCAATAAATAAAATGCTGTATATCATACCGAAAGTTCACTCACATCATAATTGTACAATTATACAAAAAAATAATTTGTGAATAAATTATAAAATTAAGAATAAGGATGTTTTGTTAATTAATTGTCATATATAAAACTTTTCTTTTAACTGGGTCCATAGGGACACATTTTATCTCCGCCTAGGACTACAGGCTGTGTCTAAATACATAACAGGGAATTATTTAACTAATTGGGAACCGTAAAAGCAAAAGTAGTTTAGGAACCTAAAAGAGGATAGTCCCGAATGTGGGTACAATGGGTTACTATGTCTGTATTTAGGATTACATAATTCAAAGCACACATGCTAAAAGGTCCTCCACCAATTTAGCATACATTTTGGGAAAAGAATTATCTCCAGACCTTGTCTGTAGAAAAAACATGGATGTTATTTCAGCAAATTTCAGTAAGAATTTAATGAATACCTACTAGGTGTGAGATACTGTGCAAAATACAAAGTTAAAAGAATTATGATGGAAAAGTTGGAAGTCCATTCATAGAGAAAGAGATACACTAACACATACTTTAAATACCGTAATGTTCTAAACCCAGGGGAAGAATACTCACAGTTGCTATGAAATTTCAAAGCCAAATGACCTTTATAAGACCTTTCAATAGAGTATCAGAAGTATTCACAAATCTGCTCTTGCTTCGCCCTCTCTAGGTAACTGCATCTACTTCCGTAGCTTTATTCATACTGATTCATAAATCTGTATCTCCTTCTTAAATCTCCCCCTTCGGCCTGAGAGTCTTTATCTATCTGCCCACACAATGTTTCCAGGTGGATATCACAAGTAGCTCAAAGTTTCCCTCTTCCCCAACTCCTTTTCAAAGCTTACTCATTAGCCGGAATGATCTTTAAAAAACACAAATCTTATTACGATGCCTCATTTGAAACATATTAATGTTTCTCATGGTCCTAAAATAAATTCCAACATCTTTAACACATTTTTCAAGTGCCTTGTAAGTTGGTTCCGTCTGTCTCTCCTTGTCAAGAACCCTCGTCTTTTATACTGAAGAGGAAGCATGGCTACGTTTTGCTCCAATGGGAGGCACTACCTCTATCTTCCCAGGCCCCTTGGCATACAAGGATCCTCGAAGAGGTGGTCTGGGAAAAATGGCATCCCGGGAGCACAGACATGAGAAATTGCTGAAGAGGTGAATCTCGGTGCTCCTCATATCAAGAAGCTCCCTCTTAGACACCCACTCGTAGAAACAAAATATTCTGAACTTTCTCATTTTTACCATGCTTCTTTCTGGCTCTAAGATTTCAATTCCACTACTCCTTCCAACTGGAACATCTCGTGCCTGGGGCATTCTTGAATCTCAGCTTAAATATCACCTCCTCATGGAGAGTTTGCCTAACCCACCTCGTCTCCTAGCTTCCCCTTTCATTGTGCTCAGCATCCTTGTAGCGCGTGTTGCATCCATACATACATTTCTTGCTCTACGGTAAGTTCCATGGGAGCAGGGTCAATGGCTCTTTTATTTTCTAATTGCAGCAAAATTTCTGAAACACGGTAACTACTTCATATTTTTCGTTATGTAAATGAGAGGGGCGCCTGGGTGGTGCAGTCAGTTGAGCATCTGGTTCTTGGTTTCAGCTCAAGTTGTGATTTCTGAGTCAGGGAATCAAGCCCCAGGTCAGGCTCTGCGCCCCTGCGGAGCTGGCTTGGGATTCTCACTGCCTCTCCTGTCCTTCTCCCCAGCCAAACTTCTCCTAAAATAGATAAATCGATCTTAAAAAAAAAGAATGAAAGAGGCCCACCTTGAGATTCATTATAATGGGAAGCAAATAGCAGCCAGATGAAAAACGGGTGGGGCTGCTGGTGAGAGTATCCCAGACAGAGGAGTCCATATCAGCTAAGGACCGTAAGTACTTTTCTGCAGGTTCTATCTAAAAGAAGATTTGCTTTTTGTCTATATCTTCCTTATTTTTTTTATAGCTTTTAACACATTTTAACTATGCTTGCTTACCAGCTTATTATGAGTCTTTCTCACCAAGTTCTTCTGTCAATCTGTCTTTTATTATCGAGGAGTGAGTATTGGGGCGGATCTCAGCCAAGCATCTAAAAGGGTGGAGATTAAATTATTTTTCCTCTCCTGCACAGATATAATCTTGGGTGCATATTTCTTTGTTTTTGTTCAAAATATAAAGCCTAGGTGCTATTTTTACTGCTGCGGCATGGTTTAAATAGTTTAAGAGAAAGCAAAGGGATAAAAGTACTGCATTATTATTCATCCCCTTAGTCTCCATACAAATCAACAGATTTAGGCAAAGCTATTTAATTGAGTCATTTATTCAACAAGCTACTTTTGAACAGTCATTATGATCAGGCAAGTCAGATTTGTAAACTGAGATAAGAAACGAGAGAGTCTCACTGTAAAAGAGGGACGTCAGAACAGCTACAAGAGGGTTAGAAAGACGCTGTGATGGAACAGGGGTATTGGTGAAGGTACCCACAAAATGTGCATGGAGGGGGCAGAGGTTTGTCTTTGGGAAGAGGTGGTTATAGTTACAGAGAAACATTCTAACTAGAACTGATGGCCCGATCCTTAAAACCAACTGGAAATAAATCCTTCTTTTTTTTTAAAAAAAAGATTTATTTATTTATTTGAGAGAGAGAGAACGTGCAAGCAGGGGGAGGGGCAGAGGGAGAGGCTCACAAGCAGACTCCCCATTGCCTGAGGCAGGGCTCGATCTCACAACCCTAAGATCAAGACCTGAGCTAAAATCAAGAGTCAGATGCTTAACTGACTGAGCCACCCAGGCGCCCCTGAAAATAAATCTTTCCAAAAAGGGGGAAGGAGGTCCCAGGCAGAGGAGCAAACACACATAGAGTGTAGCAAACAGAGAGACAGTCACGTTCTGAGGACTGCAGGCTGAGCAGCCTGGTGTAGGACAGAAGCAAAAGGTGACACTGGTCATGTGGGCAGGGGTGCTCACTAAGGGCCTTGTACTCCGCGCATGAAGGTCAGGCCCCCGGTACTTTCGAATGATCTTAAACAAATAAGCAATTGTCTGTTCCGCTTGTTAGAGAGAAAATTCGAAAACCCCTGTCGGAATGGGATGGGCCATGAGGCAGGAAACACAATTATAGGAAATTGTTGAGGCATTTCAAGATCAAACCCTGCTTTCCAATTTAATGCTTTCCTCTTTTCATATCTCTCCGTGTCCCTCTCCCTCGGATCCTGAGGATTCTGAGGAAAGAAATGTCTCTTCCCAGGAGAGATTTGGATAAGGAACATGGATGATTTTTAGCGTAAGCAACATTAGCCATATACACGGGCCGGTTCTGAGACAGTAATATACACCTGAGCTTACATTGAATAAAATCAAGGGGACATTTGTTTAAATACATTCTGAATCAAAATCAGCCTTGAGTGCCCTAGTGAACCTTTGATTTGCACATAAATATATGCCTTCATCATAGGAGATTGTCATACAAACTAAGGAGAGGGTCAGAGTCCACCAGTTTCTCACTTTTAGCTATCTTTAAGTCATGGTAAAAATTTCCTGTGCTACCTGAGGGATATTTACTTGATCACTGGCACAAGACGTATTATAGACACATATAAAAGAACTCAAACTATCTCTTAAAACATTCTATGAAATAATAATCATTGCAGAACACCTACACACTCCCTTAAATTATTTCTTAATTGCCGCTCTCTGTAAAGAACAATTAGTTTGTCAAAAATCGTTACTACCTGCGCCTCCACGTGGCTAATACAAGTAAGAAAAGTACCAATAAATGGTCTCTATCTTTAGCAACTTGTTGTGTGTTTCACAAGACAGAATTAATGGCCCCCCAAAATATTTCTTAAAGAGTACAATATAGAGTATAGTCAAATGCCAAAATCTTTGTGAATCACATCTACGCACAGAAGTTTTGAGGAAGGAGAGATTCTTGTAAACTAAAATCATCAAGGAGGAATTCCTTAGGAGGGGTTGGGAAATTTTGGGGCCTTGAAATGGGAGAAATTTCTGGAAAATGTTAATAATTGCCATTTTATGAACAGTTAACAAGTGCCAGACACTGTTGTAAGTAAATTACATCCATTCAATAATTGGTTTCTTACAAACGTTATGTGAAGCAAATGAAAGAAATGAAGAACAGAGAGGCCACGTTTCCCACGGCTGGTAAGATCCTTCTGTGTTTGTGTCCAGGGCTCCTACCTCAAGCTGCTGGAGTCTCAAAAAAGAGAAGCATGTGCGTGTGGACATGAATACGTGTGCAATAGCCTGCTGCCAATAAACCATTGGCTTATACTTGGAACTATTTCTTAGAAATAGTTACTATTGGACTGACCCACCTGCCTTGTCTCAATATACAACTTCAAACAACAGTTTGGAGATGGTAAATTTCAGTCCCGAAATGGAATAATCATTGGTCCAAAACCACCTGACAGTTTAGAAAGTAAAATGAAGCTGGTTAACCAACTAAACTATAAAGCACAAATCAAATGTAAATGTTTGAAAACTCTGGATTTACAAGAAACAACTTTCCTAAAATTATACAGTTATTCTAGTTTTATTAGAATAAACTTTATAAAGCAAGTTACTCTTAATTTTTTTTTAGAACAAACTTTTTCTTTTCTTTTTCTTTTTTTCTTTTATTTATTTATTCATGACAGACAGAGAGAGAGAGAGAGAAGCAGAGGGAGAAGCAGGCTCCCAAGGAGCAGGGAGCCCGATGCGGGACTCGATCCCAGGACCCTGGGATCATGACCTGAGCCGAAGGCAGACGCTTAACCATCTGAGCCACCCAGGTGCCCCAAAGCAAGTTACTCTTAATTTTAATATCTACTGTGACAGAAAACTTCATAAGCAGAATTATCCACATATCATACACCTTATGCATAAAATATTACTAAATATAAATCATCTTTCTGACATAAGTTTTTTGTACCTTTTGTTTTGGCAAGTTGATACTATAAGATGTTATTTTGTTACATGAGGTACCAAGAACATTTGCTTAACAAAAAGTATCTCTATTCAATTAAACACAAGCACCGTGTAAGGGAGTGAGTTTGAACAGCAATGCTTCTGTTCATAATTATAATCACATTAGTTTGTTCTGAGGCAGGAGAATTTTTGATGTTGGTAATATTCTCAAATTATGCTTTGAGTCTGTTTATCACCATAGGATAAATTGGAGAAAGGTATTTGCATTGTCCAAAATCAGAGAAGAACAAATATCTAGCATAAGAGAATCACAGAAAGCGTTAGGATAAAAAGACGGGAACTTCTCTGGAAAATTGTCAAAAGATGGGAACAGGCAATCTGTACAAGGGAAACCCCAGCAGAATAGCAAGCATATGCAAAAATGCTCGAGCTCATTAGTATTTAGAAAAATGCAAATTAAAAGAACAATGTAATATCAGTTCACACTTATTACACTGTCAAATGCATTATGAACTAGGAGATGCGGGGAGCACAGAGACCCATTTGCAGTGTTGTTGAGAAAGTTCCAGCTGCGGCTTCTGAAGAGAAGTCTCGCCCCACACAGTAAAATGAAGTATTCATGAACCCAGGATCAAGGATCCAGCTCCTGGGTGCATACCCCCGGTGGACTCTAACACAGGGCGGGGCAGGGGTGGGAGCAATTGGAGATGACTTGCTCCAGCATTGTTTGCGGGGCTGGGGACTGGAGCCCATCTGGCAGTCTGGCTGAGGAGTGGATGGGCAAAGGCAGAAGGTGCATTTTGTGGAGTGCTAAGCAACGCAAGTAAGAGATGCTTTCGCCCGGCAATAGCGACATGGATGGATTTTTTTTTTCAGCTTTACATACATGAATTTATTTCATCTTACGAAGTAGGTACTATTATTATTCCCAATGTACAGATGAGGGAATGGAGACTCTGGGATCATACAACTGGTGAGGAGTAGAACCAGGATCTGAACCCAGGTAGTTCAGCACTAGAGCACACAGTCTTAACCTTTGTCCTCCACTACATCGTTTTTTTTTTGATATTTAAATTCAATTAATTAGCACATGATGTATTATTAGTTGCAGAGGTAGCTTTCAGTGATTCATCATTTGTGTATAACACCCAGTGCTTTATTCCATCATGTGCCCACCTTAATACCCATCACCCAATTACCCCATCCCACCCACCACCCCTCAGCAACCCTCAGTTTGTTTCCTAGAGTTAAGATATCTCTTATGGTTTGTCTGCCTCTCTGATTTCGTCTTATTTTTCTCTCCTTTCCCCTATGATCCTGTTTTGTTTCTTAAATTCCACATGAGTGAGATCATGCGGATAATTATCTTTCTCAGATTGACTTATTTCACTTAGCATGATAACCTCTAGTTTTTAAAATGTTGAGTGAGGGGTGCCTGGGTGGCTCAGTCGTTAAGCATCTGCCTTCGGCTCAGGTCATGATCCCAGGGTCCTGGGATCGAGCCCCGCATCGGACTCCCTGCTCCGCGGGAAGCCTGCTTCTCCCTCTCCCACTCCCCCTGCCTGTGTTCCCTCTCTCGCTGTGTCTCTCTCTGTCAGATAAAAAAGTAAAAAGCCTTAAAAAAAAAAAAAGTGCTGAGTGAGAACTAGAGGCAAAATTTTGTATGTATAACGCATGGAAGGAAGTTAAAATAGTCTTCAAACATATACATTTATATGAAAACACATATACTACTAAATTCATCAGCATAGCAGCTCTGGAGAGTAAGGCAAGTCATTATTGGTCATTATTGGAGATTGGAAAGGGTGTTTTTTTTTTTAAAGGTGCTTAATTGGTTCAGTTAATACTTCTTCTCTAAGAGACCAATCCAGAAAATCTCAGTGGTTTAACACATAAAAGATTTATTTTTGATTCACATTGCAAAGCAATGAACATTTTTTTGGGCAGGCAGCCCACATAGTGAGCCAGAGATTCCAGCTACCTACAATAATGACTCATGACATCACTTGCCAGTCATTTTCATCCCAGCCAGTGAGGAAGAAGAGTGAACAGACTCAATGGGCTGCACATGGAAAGCTTGCCCCTTGCCATAGCTCCCATTTCTTGGCTGTGCTCTGTGCAGGAGAGGTTGGGAGTGTTGAGTCAAGTTGTGAGCTCTGCAAGAAGAGAAACGAACTCCATGAATGGTCATCCAGTTTTACGTGGCAGGCTTTGTGCACCTGTAGAATGCAGTGTTCCCTGTATTGAGATGTTTGATACACCCCACTGTCTGCATGGGGTGCACCTGTCCCCACCTAAACACTCCAACACACTAAGTTTTATGTCAAGCAAACCCAGGAATGAGGAAGTAATACAAGAGGAATGAATACAATCACAGTAGTCCAGACAATGCTGTGAAAGTCTTATGATTATTTGGAATAAATGTAATCATTCGAGAAATGTGGTTTAAAAACAGAAATATTTGCATAGTCAGGAATTATTCTAAGTATATACATAAAATTTCTATCTCTAAACTTAAATTACATGCTAGAAACGTTGAATAATTATTAAACAGATATAATTGCATCTTGGAATGTAATACTTATCATGACTTTTTTCTTAGAATTACAATTTGAAAAAAATAACAGTGGAAAAAAAACCCAAAAAGTAACAGTGGAAAAGTAAATACTCTAAAGAAAAACTCTGTGATGTGAGGGAGATGCTATTTTTGCTAATTACGTGACACTAAGATCAGAGCACTTGAATCTCAGTTTCATAAAAGAGAAAAGTTTATTTTTCCAAAAGCTTCCAGAATATACTTATGAGACATTAAGAGTTTATAAAAATAGGCGTTCAGTTTTAAAGACCATGATCAGGAAGCGTTACGAACTTTAAAGCTGACTGACTGAAGGACTAAAAAGAATGACTAGTCTTAATTTTCCTGCAAAATGTGCTGTATTTTTGGCACATAAAAATATTTGGAAAATGAAATCATATTTTCATAATTCCCCAAAACTTATCAAAATGCATGTATGATTACAAATGCATTTTATTTTTCCCCTTCACTTCAGATTAGTGTTGGTTTCAAGCATTAGGCAGAAGGATCTTTCAGCTTGAGTGAGATGCTACCTGCGTGTTTCTCCTTTCTGCTGATTATGATTCACAACAGAAGATATGGGCTTGATTCTGAGTGAAAATGACAAGGACAAATATAAGGGTTTTCCATGTCTTTCCTAAAAAATGATTGATTAAATTCCAAAGAATAACATCATATACAATTGGGTAAGCATCCCATAATATTCAAATCTTGACTTTAAAAAATGATTTCTTCTATTGTTGATGTAACTTTATAGTTAGGTATAACCTAGTTAATCTGCATGTCATTGACTTCTTCCATGCATTCATAGTTGAAGCTGAAAGTTGGAATAGATCTCTAATTAATTCAGGTCTAAAAAAATCAGCTGAAATATCCCCAAATATCCCAAAATGGAGAAATGAGGCCCAGTTTGCTGTTGTATCTTTTGCTTGTATGGACGGTCACAACCCGTTTCCACACCACCGCTTAACAGATTTCAGTCAAATATATCCATGTGCCTAATGCAAAATCATCAGACACGTTTTGTTCTAGGGATTGTGTTTGGTGTTCACTGCTTCTTAATTGTCAATGTAATTTTATAATTTTATATGTATTTAGGTTATGTGCATCCCGTTTATTTTCTTCTGACCATGCCTATGGTAAATGGGGAGATTTTACCATACTGTTATTTTATTTTTTTGCATTTTTACTCATCTCTAATTCTGCCTTCTCCTTCAGGATGGAGATTGCCCTGGGATAAGTTTTAATTAGCTTTCTAACCTGGCTCCAGATTGCATGTGCAGAGGGTAAGGAGGGGACACCACAGCTCGTGAATCTGCCGCTTGCTTCCAGCCTGGTGACTTCACCACTCGCTGCTCGTTGCACCTGCTTGACGGTTTCCTTCAAGGCACACACGTCCAGAATAGAAACTTACAATAATGAGTCATACAAATATTTTGCCAGCTGAAGGCTCATTCAGATACGTACGATCATAGCAACTTTTACATCACCCGTGTGTACAAAGATTTCTTGCACAATCCGAAAAATTGTTAAAATTAATAGATTTAATTATGTGAAAGAAGCTCTGAGTAAATTAGGATGACCAGCCACATTTCAAGGAAAAGCACAAATGGATTGGCTAGTTTACAGAAGGAAGGATAATTTTGCTGAGATTCTTGAGTTTGTAAGACAGTGTTGGTGATGCATGGCATACTTCCCCCTGGTGTGGTATGCGAGACGAGAGGGATATACAGCAGCATTTATATTTTAATATAACTTAATTTAAATACATTGTAAATTTTAATATTAATGTATATGGGTTTTTTTATGCTTCACCAACCAATAATTTTGGAAATATTTTTAAGCCAGGGCTCAAATAAGCAACCTTCTTGGTATTTAGCTTCAGATAACATGGATAGTAGGGGTTGTGCCAAAGAAACATTTTTAAAACTTCAAAAACCGAAAGCATTTTGACTCCATGTGTTTAAAAACACAGATAGTACAGAATATGTCAATTGCTAGTGTAGATCGATATATTTGACCGACAATGCCCTCAGCTTGGAGCATCTGCTGGGGGACCCTTGGGTTAGCTAAAGTCATGATTGCTATAATAAGAGGACTTGTTCCATCCTTAGGGAGATATTCTTTGATGGGCACATAAGAAAGTACAAAGCAACTGCCATGTGTGTTATCATTTAAGGCAATACTGCTATACTTGGTGAGCTTAAAATAGGAAAATCATATTAAAGACAGAACATTAAATATCAAATTTCGTTTTCCCTGATTTCAAAGAGCTTGAAATGACTACAAAGTGACTAGGTACCGGTCTCGCATTCAGAAGTGTGCTTATTTGGGTATTAAAGGGACGGCACGAGCCTCTGGCCTGACTGTCCTATCGCTGACATCCAGTTCACGATTGACACAGGCTCTGCCAATGTTCATCGTTCACAGTTGCATTTGCTCCTTTCAGCAGCTTAGATCTATCCTTGAAAAACAAGCTTCCATCCTCATTCCCTTCACAAGACCGTGTAGATAATGATCGAGAACCTGGAGTTATGAGAATAGAATTAATAATGGTGAGTTGTGGTATTCTGGACAACTGGTTTCAGCATACTGAAAATAGTTTTAATATTAATAAGAAGTACTTGAAAGACTTGATAAAAGTATTCATAAGTATTTTCCTGAGCAGGATGACTATTGCATTAACACAAAAAATTACTTTTTCATCATGTTTTCAGACATTACCAAATCCTTTTACATACTCAAAAGAATGTACTCAACAGAATTTAGACATCACTTCATATGGCTTCTACAAAGAGGAAAAAAATGGAATAAAATACACTTACATCACTTTGTTTAGGAATTAACTCTCACCATCTAAATCTTTTAGAGAGGTGGTTAAATGCATGTTTCTCTTTCTGCAACATGCATATGTAAATGAAGTCCTAGTGCTGATTAACATGGCAACAAAAGGAATCAATCTTTATATAGAGATTTTTGCATAAAAAAGAAAGTACTATCAGACAAATTTTCCTTTATATTTTCTTTTCCTACTGCCTCCTCTTTCTCCCATATCTCTGTCTGCATGCACAGGGAGCTGGGGACATTGCAAATACCTTGCAGGGTAAACATGGTGAGGAAACCCATATACTAAGAACAGCAAAATAAAATGACAGAAGGAGCCTAAGTCAGTAATGACATGGAGGAGGTGGCAGTTTATCATCCCTGAAAAATCAACTTCTAAGTTCTTTATTTTGGAAAACCACTGTTTTTTGTTTGCTTCTTTGTTTTGGAAAACCGATGTTTAGTCAAGCTCAGTGGGTCAAGCTTCTGTTACATGCAGTTAAATGCACCCATAAATGTCCCAGGGTTAAGTTATGCTGAACCTCAAGACTGTTAGGTTCAAAGCTGGGACATTAGCCTAGATTAGTAACATCCTGAGACGATTCCAGTAATACTGACTCTTGCCACCCAGTGGGAATTTAACACACAGGCTAGATAGGAAAAATACCCAGGGTCCATTACTAGGAATGAAAAACTGGGAGGTTGGGAAAAGATCATGATAGGTCATAATGACATAGTTTTGATTATTTCTATATTTTTATGAAATAGAATAATATGTAAGATGGATATCATAATAGAACAGTAAAGGGCTGATGAAGTAGAAGTATCTAATAAGCCAAAGAGTCCCCCGACAGCTGCATATGTATTTTGATCTCTTTTATTTTAAATAGAAATCCGGGCTGAACTCTCAGTAAATTTCCCTTTTCTGTGAATTTGTACACTTTGTACACTTTTAAAAGCTGTGTCCATAATTTAAATATGTAATCAAGAGAGAAGCAGGAAGTTTAGAAACCAACCAAATACAATTGTCAAATACTTTTTAAATGTAATAACTGAAATAAAAGTCCACAGAAATACCTAACAACTGTTTACACTTAGCTGAGGAACCAGTCTGTGAACCAGAAAATAGAAATGACATTATTTTCCCCCCAAATTCTATGTTGTTCTCACTATAGGCCTAGAGTTTGAGACTGGAACTGGCTCATGTTTTTATAATAAAGAGACTCGCTTTATCTCTTCCGATGCATTTTCTTAGGGGTTTATTTTTCTGATTCTGATATTTTAAAATAGATTTTTAAATGTCAAAATATATTTCCACATTCTGACCTTATGTTTTAAAGTAGAAAATTACAATATTCCACCAGCTTACTCCCAACATGTATTTTTTAATGCATTTTTATGTACTGTGTTTTAGAATACCTGTGACCAACCTGCGTAGTTGCATAGTGTCTGGATTAAGAGGGAATGATAAATGGAAATATATATATACTTCAGAGAGGGTGGGGGAAAGGATGGAGAGAGAACCCATATACAATAAATTTAATTTAAAGTTGCACAGTAGTGGAGAGCAAGGCTCGAAGCCTGGCTGCTAAGGTCTGAATTCCAGCTCCACAGCTTACTGTGTTGGCCAAATTACCCCTATTTTATTCTGTTTCATCATTTGTGAAATGAAAAAAAAAAAAAAAAGACATTTATCCCAGACTCTCCGTGAGGATTAAATGAATTAAATGCATAATGTAGAGAACATTCCTGATCTGTCTAAGCTCTCCATTGCTAGGCATTATTGCTGCTGGTGATGTTATATAAAAAGACCACTGTTTGCTATTAGGTCAAACAATAAGTCACATTTCCCACTACAGTTGTTTCAAGACATAAAGTTGCTAAGTTAGTCCATGAAAGCTCACGTTCTGATTGCCAGCCAGATTCTATCTTGGCAACCACAATCAGCTCGATTTTGATAGTGCCTAGCCTAAATCTGAAGTGTTCTTGATGACACACCTTGATAACATATAGTGATTAAATGCCCAGATAGAATGAAAAAACTTTCCTGAACTTCCTACTCTTCCACCTTCAAAAGGCTTACATTTATTGACATTCTAGACATGATTTCATGCTTTACCTTATTAGGTATGCCATTTAAATTTATGCCAATTTTCTTTTGAAATCTTATAAGTTCAAGCTTCTCAGAACAATCGTCTATAGAAAGAAGACATTTTAGGTAAGGCTTGGATGTGACTTAATGCAACTATATCACTAATTACTTTATTAAGAAATATATTAAAAAAAAGCAAGAAGTATATTCAGAGAAACATAAGGTGGTCTGCAAATGTTCTTAGTTGTTGCTTCAATGGATCAAAATCTGATATTGATTAAACTTTATATAATATATAGAATTTCTGTCGTTCCTGCTACTAGTATTATCTATTAATAAATTCTTTTAAGTTAAGTTCTGTGGCAAGAATTTCTGAACAGATAATAAAAATCAATCTGATTAAATTAAAGGTACCACATATGCTCTCTTTTTAACTTGGAGTTATACTCCCTTCCCCACAAAACAGCACCACCAACAACACAAATTTATAGAACAAGAAAGGCAAACCTCCTGTATGTGGGTAAGTAGCTAACAGACCCCTGCCATTATTTCTCATTTCTTGTCAAATAGAAGGACTTGAAATTAACTTTAAAAAATCAAAGTCTTATTTCTTTTCTGGTAACCAAAGGTTAACAGTCTGTGGTTAACAACTGAATAATGCAAGTCAACTTACTCAAAGATAAAGGACTGCTTACATAAATGAAAAAAGGGTAAAACATTTCATTAGGCATATAAAGAAATTACACTATCTAAGTATATTTCTTCTATTTGTATTTAAGCATTTTAAAAAGTCACTGTGAGCGTTACTTGATATAGTTATTTTGACATTTTTTGGTCCTAATCGCCCCCTTATTTTATGCTGGAGGAAACTCAAAATGATATTACCTTCTCACATTTTAAAAGGGATGTTAACAATTTCCATACTCACTATCAAAACGTTGGACTTTTAAAGAACCCTATGATGTACCTACACAGGAGGAACTTGGTAAGAATAAATTGAAACTCCTTTGGTTCCAGTTCTCATACTACTTCATGTACTACATTGTAATTCTCCATAATTGTACTCTGGTTTTCCGTTAGAATATGTGCAACAAAAAGGCAAGACTTCACTTCATTTTTTCTCTGTGATTATCAGCATCTGGCTGAGTGTCAGCACGTAGTAGGCATTCAATATCTACTGAATTGATTAATGAATGAATAGATTAACTAAAGTGCCTTTTGTTTGGAGCAAGAACATATGTAAATGATTACTCAGTCAGAGACACATTTTTAAAGATATCAGAAATATTGGATAGTAAACAAAAACCAAGATGGAGACCAGGAAGCTGATAAAAAGAGATTGTCAGTGTAATTCTCCATGTAATTATCGTTCATTAGGAGAACTGAATACAAATCAGCAGATCAAGAGATGCCCATTTTATTGAAGAAACCTTATCAAACTTTGTAAAGTTGCTCCACATTTTCGAATGTGAATCTTTATGTGAATCAATCTTTTTAATTGTTGTTGGAAATAATGCTTTAGTTTTAATGACCACTTTGCCACATACACCTAAGCAGTTTTGAGACTTTACTTGTTAGGCAGATATATTTTATTCAGGGGGGCTTGGTTAACCTGCATTATTAGCATGCATGTGAAATTTGAAGTACTTAGAGACCCCACTGTCTTCAGCTTTTGCTCACCGAGGCAAACCCCCAGTGGGTGTAGGTTAGCGTGAAGCAGGCTCTAGTAGCACATTCCTTTCTGCAGATTTTGCTAATGCAGTAAACAGATTTTTTTCAGGAGAGGGAAATGGAAGAGGTATAAAAGGTATAAAAGTAGGTGGGTAGCTTGTTCAGTGATTGAACCTAAAATCAAGTGTGAATTTGTGAAAAGTATACTTTCTAAGAATAGCAGATAGTGAGGCATTGCATGACAGGACAGTTCCAGGAAATCATAAAGGCTCTCAAGTGATCTCGACATAATGAAGTTCAGCACTTACTGAAATTGCATTCTGTGGTTTGAGTGCAAGTGTTGGTTTAAAAAGAACAGGAAATTCTGTGCAAACTCTATAGACAGAAACTATTTATAAATCCCTAGTAGCTTTGAGGACTTAATAAAGAACCAATATGCCCAGCAGATTTCATTTCTAGAATCTGATCATATAACAATTTTCTGACCTTATTCTCTTCTTCTTTAGTTTTTGCCTTTATTTTAATTATTCTACTCAATTGTCCCACTCATATCTGGTTACTTAACCCTGGTATACATACAATATAGTCTGAAGATAGAAAGAAATCAACCTAAAATAAATGGAATAAATCCTGGCATATACTCTTTCTGACTCTCACCTTAGCCTTTTTATGATTTTTCTATAAGAAGATGCTGGGGTACGATATTGGTGACTTTTGTATACTTTTAACTTCTGGCTAACCTTGTGGGTAGGGGAATGTTTTTATTTTGATATGATTAAATATATAAATTATCCATTCACATGTAGCCTGAAAAGATTCCTTGGTTGTTTCTTCACTGGTTGTTTTTAGTTTTCAAGTTCTATTCTACCCCCTTCGTTAGGGTTGCTCTGAGCAAGTCAATCTACCCCTAATTTAATCTTTCTGATTATACTGCATCTTTGTTGGTAGATATACTTAAAGATCCAATACAAATTGATTATCTGCCTTTTATATTTAAATCACTGATAGGTTTTGTGGAGCTTCTAAATTTAAGAAGATAGGCAATAACGCCTACTGAATTATCATGTCCACAAACAGATGAGTCAGACACCATAGGAAAGTGAATAGTTCATCATCACTTGATTCGTGATGCACAAGGTCGAGTGTTATAGTATAAGGATGGTCGAACTCAGGTCCTGGATTAACTTAAATTCTAGGCTCAGTTGCATGAACTTTATTCTGTAGGCAATAAAGAGTTCTTGCAAGGGTTGAGCAGGGACTGTTTTTATCATCAGAAAACTACTACCAGTAGGCAAATATGGCAGCTGTGCATAGGAGGAAATAATGCAAGTTGTCACTATTTTTACCCTCCATCCACAAAGAAGAAAACATGCACCTTCTTTGGAGTTAAGCAAAAATAATCTGCTCATCATGGAAAAATTCATCTTTAATGAAGATTTCATAGAGGAGATAGTAGTAGTAGAAGGCATGGTGAGTATTTATCGAGGATTTTACTACTGGGGCACTGCTTGTAGGGAATTTACATTCATCAATATCTAATGCTCACCACACCATAATGAGGTATACACATTTTACAGATGAGGAAACTGATTACCAGAAAATTTAAGTAACATTCCCAAGGCAACAAATATAATGTTTAAAAGACATATAAACAAATGAATTAATTGCATTAGCAATTCTCTTCTCTTAAAAACTAATCATCACCTTCTCATGGAAGTTCCTTCTCTGCGTGTTTCATTCAATTTTTCTGTTTGTTGCATTAGAGGTTTCTACCGACGTATGAACAAACTGGTATGGATGTGTAAGCCCTGAAGTATCTATGTCGCTAGACTTATTTTATCTATCATCTATCTATCTATCTATCTATCTATCATCTATCATATTTTTTGAGAGAGGGAGAGGTGGGCGTGCAGAGGGAGAGGGAGAGAGAATCTTAAGCAGTCTCCATGCCCGACGAGGAGGCAATGTGGGGTTCAATCTCACAACCCTGAGATCATGACCTGAGCCAAAATCAAGAGTCTGCCACTTAACTAAGTCACCCAAGCATCCCTAGAGTTATTTTAAATTATGATGTAAGTTTTAGTCTATCTTGTACAGAATTCATAAGGTATTTGACAATGTTTCTCAGCTCAGAATGGGACAGAGCTTATAATCCACATTAGGTCTTGTCTGATTCTTAAGGGAATTTGATTTTAAGGGAGAATCTAGAATTAGAGGATTTTGGCTTTGCAGACCACTCAGTATTTGAAATTTTACTTTCTATTCTACGGATCCTTTGAAATGAACAATTTTGGTGGCGTTGAAAGTGATCCAAAGTGGCAGACTGTCACAAATATATGGAAGGAGCAAGGGTTCGGCAGAGAAAGCGTGAACTTTGGTTCAGACAAAAAAGCTCAGTGTGCCGTCGGTGGAATTTTCCTTCTCCACCTTGTGTCTTAGGTCCTTAGTTTAATGTCTGTGTTTGTCAGAAAACAAGGAAGGTTGAGAAGGAGAGCTCTCCCAGACTCTTTTGAACAAAATACAACAATACTAAAAAAACTTGCATGCAATTTGATGATTGGCCTGAAGTACAATTTGGGAAAAGGATGCCAGTCAGAGGAGAAATTTTCTGAGCTTCCTCGGGCAAAATCAAGGCAAAACAGAATGATCAATTCGTATGTCCCCATCCTCTTCTAAATGAAAATCCTTTCATAGGTTTCCAAATCATAATAAGCATCAATCGATGCAAATAGGGGAGCCTGGGTGGCTCACTCGGTTCAGCAACAAACTCTTGATTTCGGCTCAGGTCCTGATCTCAGGGTCGTGTGATCGAACCCTGCCTCAGGCTCTGTGCTGGGCATGGAGATTGCTTAAGATTCTCTCTCTCTCCCTCTGCTCCTCCCTGGCTATAAATAAATAAATAAATAATAGACGCAAAGAGATTTCCCCTGAGGATAAAGCTTTCAAATCTGATCTGATAATGAAAGGATTCCCCAAAGAGCTTTTCCTGGAGACAAACTAAATTTAGTAATTCACAGATCAATGAAGAGAGGTTGATGCTCAGATCCGATGACCAGCTCACCTCGCCCTCAGAGAGCTCCCTCACAGAAGCTATAGGGGTCTGGGTGGAATGCACACTTTACCAGTTTCCAATCTTGGATCCTGGTAGTCAGGGATCTTTACTAGACTTTGGTGACATCACTAGATTGTTGAATTCACCAAGACATGACTTGGAAAACTGTTAATACATCAAAGCTGAATGTCTTAGAACATGTTTGCTATTAGTGAGAATACCAACTTGACAGGTTTAGCAGTGCTGCAGGTGGGAAGAAAGAGTGGCTTAAGGCATTTCTTTCCAGGCAGGGAACTAATTAGAATTTATAATATACAATTGAGCATTTGTGGAAACTGCCAAGGGAGGGTCCTGAAAATGGTCTTGGAAAGAAAATTGTTTGGCCAAGTCAGCGGACTACATCGTCTTTGACAAATGGATAGGTAGGAATTTCCTGAGGCAAACAAAAGTTATGTATGGGCTTCCAGTCTTATCTTTCCCAGGTAACACTTTCTTGTCACAAGCAACCGGGTCATGCCGACACTGGTCGTCGGCTCTTGTCGAAGTTCGTGGATAGGCACATCCTCAGTTGTCAACAGGAACAGAATATCCTTCCCTGGTCCTAGCATTTCCAATTCTAATAGTCGGCGTCTTCCAGCCCTATTTTCCCGGTGTTTCCACCTTCTGTGTTCTGTCTGACCACCTACATCCTGGCCCTCTCTGGTTTGCACATTATTTTACCACTGCACCCAGCAGGACCCTGTTAAATCTATAGTCTTTTAAGTTCCTCACTCGCCTGCCCAAATTCTCTTGTTTGCTAAAACTGTTAGCTGCCTGGGATCATCCCTCTAAATTCCATCTCTTCTTTGTCAAGCTGTTCTCTGCTCATCAGATATAACCCAAGTTTGTTAACTGATTGGCAAACTCAGAACAAAGGAAAATTTAAATCGCAATATTAATTTCAAACTATAGAATTTAAGAAATAATAATTTAAACATATTATTATTATATTGATACAAGGTAAAGTATTTAGACATGTTAAAATGCGAATGTTCATAGGCCAAATTCCATGGCATTAATTTGTAATATTAGAAATGTAATTCTAGTATGTACATTTTACATACAATGTCTCAATGAGTATCACATAAAATAAAAGAAATGCAAGCCTGGCAAAAAAAGGCTTAAATTATTAAAATGCTATAGACTACATTATCCAATCAACGAGAGCTAAAGAAAACAAAATATATAACTTAAAATTCCCATAAAACATTTGAAGAATGATGGTGTATTTACCTCTAGATTTACTTCTAAATTTTTACTAAACTTATTTTATAACTTGTGTTTTCTGACTACATGTGAAATAAGTAAAAATTAATGTCAAAAGTATAAAAATGTAAAATGTTTTAAATGACTATTATTTAAATTATGGTTTAAACTAATGATGTACTATATGTTGCCTAATTGAACATAGTGATTAAAAAAATAAATTATGGTTGAGCGACAAAAGTAAAGAGCGTGTAAAAATTGTTCAAAGAAAGAAGAAAACAATTGTAGTAGTTAATCTTTTGGAACTACAAATTCCTTGGGACTTCTCAGGGGAATTTGGGTGAGCTTGTAACTGATTCAACCCACGGGTCAGGATAGAAATGATGTCACAAAACTTCTGAGACTAATTTATCAAGGACAATGCAGTTTTCACCTTGTTTATCCAGGTGCTCACTTGGAGGAATCTCACTGCCATGTACAAAATTAAATGCTCTGAGTTGGTTCTGCTGGAGGAGATACACACAGTTGTGTCTAAGAAGCAGATCCCAAGACATGAGTAGATGGATCGCACACGTTTGGACATGCAGTATTTTCAGACAGCAGTGCACAACAGAGAGGAGAAAGAAGGGGTTGTGTACATAGAACTGCAGATCACGTAGCAGTTCTGAGAAGTGTTGATCACACTCATGGGAATGACCTGAACCATGGATGCACATTTGAAAAGCCCCCAGTGCACAGGGATGAGCTTGCACTAGTACCTTCTCCACGCTTCCGTATCGTCTAGGAGCGGCTTTCATGGAAATTCAGGGGTGGGTCCAAAGGGGCAGCGTTTGTCCGTCAGCCGTGCTCCTGGCAGCTGGTTCTTCTGAAGGACTTCAGAGCGGTAGTTTCCATCATGGCCACAAAGACACTGCAGGAGACCATACATTAATAGAGAACCCTTGCACTGGAGGGATAAAGTCGTAGGAAGCAGAGGTACATTGGGGTCACTCAGAAGTGGAAGGATGGGGAAGAGTCAGAGGGATAGTGAGCTTGCTGTTACACAGCAACCGAGTCCAAACTTCTATCTCAAGTTATTCTTTTATGCCTGAATGAATGCACTGCCACACTGAGAACACCACCCAGGGGGTGATATCACCAAGTACTGGTGCAACTGTTATAAGATGGAATGGAGAACAGAGGCAGACCCCAAGCTGGACTGGGGGAACTGTGTTGTTTGTGTTGGTAGCTTCCTCTCATTTTGAACTTGTCTTTAGGTAGCAATGGATGGTATTTGCCTCCAAATAGTAACCCCCCAAATCTTAAAATATAAAATGATTACTTAAATATCTTAGTCACACCCTTACCAGTAATCCCAGAAAGTACTGCACATGATCAGTAAAACCTAACTGTTAATTGATTAATGAAATATGACGCAGAGCTTAAATGAAGCAATTTGGGAAATGTTATGATGTTAATAGTGATGAAGCTCTGTTGTGCTTACATTTGTTTGATACCTAACTTGGTAAGTCCTTGGGGACAGAAAGTAAGACCCGAAGGGAACAAGATTCCAAAACAGAGATAACAAAAGGATCCAGACATATGGGAGCAGAAAGACATATGGAAATGCTCTGCAGGAATTCATAGCCATTTGAGGAAATTTGGGAACGTTCGAAGATACCTAATTAGGTTTCATACCCATTGAATCTAGTTCTGTGAATGCAGAGTTGATATCTGCGTTACATGAACAATTTTCCTCTACCAATCTCATTTGGCAAGAAGGAATACCAATGTTTTCATTATTGACTCCGCAGGGGCCACAAATTGAGCTAGTAGTTTTAAACAATTAATATAATGTAAACATTATAAAAGCACATTGAAATCGGCTTGTGAGAACATGCATTAAAACGTTAATAGTGTTTGCTTCTGGGTAGAATTCATGTTCTCGAATAATCTACAGCTTTGTAAATTTAAAAGGTCATTACACCAATTCTGTTGTTTCAGAGCTCATTGCCTCTCCTACTGAGACGGTCTTTACTGATAGTTTTCTTTGATGCTGGATGTCAAAGTAAATAATTTTAATTTTAGTATCATCAGAGAGTTACTGTATCTACTATGAGTAAGCTAATTCTCTTTCAATTGGTAGTTCAGGCTGCAAATTTAAATTGATTTTCCAAAACTAGTCAAGCCAAAGAACATGAATCTCTTCTAAAAGAAGTGAGAGAACTGAAGAATAAACACAATTCATATGTTGAAATGTTTCCAAAGTGTCCAGAGTAATAGAAATGGTTTTGGGGCCAGCATACATACGAAGAGATCTTTCCTATCCTAAGTTATTGTCATTAGAGAGTTAATGAACCTCCAAAAGAGTAAACGATTTACTTTTTTTTTTTTTTTGGTAGGTTTAGGCCTGTTAAGCACGATATAAATTAAAACTGCTGTTTCTTGTTTTCTATAGTCAAGCAAATGTATTACATGCCACTGCTGATAGGAAGGACACTTAGGCTCTTGCCCAAATAGCAGTCCCACTCTTGAGGAACAATGATAAATGTTCTTTCTCTAGAGTGAGAAGAGGAAATTGCTTGACTACAAACCATTCAATCTAATATTATTAATTATGTAGAGAATTTCGTGATTTAATGAAATTTAGAGAGCCTTGCAAGAAGCAGTATGATTGAGCAATATACTGACAATAAGCTGAGGAATGTATCATGTATATTGTATCCATACTTCTAGATACCAACCTCTGATACATTCGAAGCATTAAGAATGAAAATATGTATCAGTCAATTCAAACATTAAAAATGTCTTTTTTTAAGAACAGGAAACATTCTGTCAGAAAAGAGAAATTTTTGTAGAAGAATTGATTATACAGCAAGACCAAAATATCTAAAAGTGCTTTGTGTATAAGATATCAGTTGAACTAGTTCAGGGAGAAAAACTAATTAATTAGAGAATGGTTAGAAGTCAATTGTTGTTTCTTAGGGGTAGATCTTTCACATTTTTGAATTCCCATAGCACTTGGTGCTTTTTTTGTAGCACATACTAATCTATCCCTTTGACTAGAGACTAGAGTCATTTATTCTTCTGTCTTGTCTCTTAGAAGAACACTTGCAATTAATAGCATACAATATCCATTTCAAAGAGACATAAGTTAAAATTCTTAGCTGATTTACTTAGAATCTTAGGCCTCCAGTTTTTTCGTTGAACAAATGGGGAAAATAAAATCTTACAGAGTTGTTCTTTCTATAAGGATAATGTAGGTAAGGTGTAAGGAATATAAGGAATATAGAAAGAGCCCAATAAAAGCTATTGTACAGAGCATAAGCTACTGCTTTCTTTCTTTTTTCTTTTTTTTTTAAGATTTTATTTATTTGAGGAAGAGAGACAGAAGGCAGGGCAGAGGGAGAGGGAGAAGCAGACTCCCCGCTGAGCAGGGAGCCCTACTCGGGACTGGATACCAGAACCCAGGGATCATGACCTGAGCTGAAGGCAGAGGCTTAACCAACTGAGCCACCCAGGCACCCCTACCTCTTTCATTATATCTACCAATTATCAGTAGAGTCTAGAAGAATGCCTTCTCTATAGAAGGTTTATTAATCCTTGGCCAGAAGAATCTATCTATAAATTAATAATGATATAATTTAGAGAGTTAATGTATACCTTTTACATACAATGGATTAAAACATCAGTATATGAAATAAATGGGAAGATATGCTGTAGGCTTTATCTTTAAGAAATGATGATAAAAATCATGCATTATTTGGTTTAGGATTAGCTGCAAATAAAAGAAAACAAAAATAAAACAAATACTTTATATAAGAATAGAAGTTTATTTCTCTCTTACAAAGAATTTCAGAGTTAGGTGACCCAATGCTGGGATGGCACCACCTGGTGTCAATGACTCAACCTCTCCACTTTATTCATCTCTGTGCAATCCCCCTTTTGCAATGTCACCTCATGGCCAAGGATGGCTGCTCTAGATCCGGCCATTACATCTGCATGTTATCCAACAGAAAGTAAAGAAAGAGTACAGAAATGCACATGCCTTTACATGTGGAATGACTTTATGACTTACAGGATATTATTCTTGAAACTTCTAGGATGTTATTCCTGAAACCCCCTTGGCCAGAATTTTAGATGCATGTCCACACTTAACTAAAAGGAAAACTGGTAAAGATTATCTTCCTCTTGGGCACCACATACGCAGCTCAAAATCAGAATTCTATTATGAAATGGAATGGGAGAATGAGTATTAGGGAACTGTAAGCAGTCATTGTAATATATATATATATATTATGTAATATACATATTATTATGTAATATACATATTATATGTTATATATATATGTATATATTTGTATTCACAATCCACATAAAGAAATCTTTTTTAAAAATAAGAGGAATCCAGGGTGCCTGGGTGCCTCAGTCAGTTAAGCATCCACGTCTTGATTTTGGCTCAGGTCATGATCTCAAGGTTGTGAGATTCAGCCCCGCACTGGACTCCACGCTGTGCATGGAGGCTGCTTGATTCTCTCTCCCTCTGTACGTTCCCCGCCCCTTTAAATGAATGAATGATTGAATGAGTAAATAAATAAAAGGAATCCTAGTGCCAAACATTGGCAGTGCCTATTCTTATGGGAAGAGGTGATGGTGCTCAAATACCTTTGTATTTTCAGGTGATGGATGCAGGAGTCTATATTGGTTAGGGATAGTTCCACTCTAAGTAACAGAATGGAGCCCTCTCCTAGGCACTATATGACTCTGTGTTAATTTACCTGTAGGATTTATCACTGCCTGACATGATTTTTATCTTTAATTTGCCTATTCTTTTACTTTACAGCCCCTTCCTCCAAGATGTTTGTTCCATGAGGGCAGAGAAATCATCAGTCACTTTCAATCTATGTGTATCACACCTGCAAGACTGCCTGAAAAATAATAGTACCTACAGATTCGTTGAATGAATTGCATTTCAATTATTTTTGCAAGGCTTTCTTCCCAACTAGACTCTGAATATTCTAATTTCAGAAGCTCCGCTGGCTTACCAGTTCTTCTACTCCATTCCTAACAAAGGGCCGGGTACTCAGAAACAAGGGGGTTGTGGGATGGGAAAGCAGGTAGGTCACTAGTGAGTGTGAGGAGGATTTGATAAAAAAGACTTATTTTAGGAATTTAGTAGTGGATATGTCTTTAGATCCCTTAAACCGAGTCCTTCAAAAATCCTGTATGGCCAAATTCATACTAAAATTGTTGTCTAGAAGACATATATGAAATAAGCTAAAATATGTAAATACAATATTCTTTCTAATACATAGTAATTGTAATATAAGTGTTAATGCTTAGTACTACCACTTCAAATGGCTGTCCAATTATTTCATACTAATTGTGTTTTCTCACACAACTTACATCTAATGGTTGTGAAGCTACCTGATGGGGACTTAAAAGAGAAGTCAAAATCAGGGACAAGTCAAGGCTCTGTGAAGGCTGTAACAGTGACCCATTTTTCAGAGTTCGCTCAATTAAGCTAAAGAAGTCAACGCCACACAATGCACAATTTCTATTCCTTGAGCAAGAGTGAATTAAAACTTACGACTTGTCCCGAGTGCAAATAATCTGTTTATTACAAACTTACCAGTTTATTATCAGGCCTATCAGATATTCTACTTAATTCCCCTCTTTTTCATAACTACAGTTTAAGATAGCACACACACTCACAAAAAGATTGTATTATAAACTTTCCCTTAGGGTAATACATACTGATAAAGTCAACATTATCAGCTTTTTATGCTTCTACTCTATAGTATTGATAGTGATTAATAAAGAAAAATAGAGGGCGCCTGGGTGGCTCAGTTGGTTAAGCGACTGCCTTTGGCTCAGGTCATGATCCTGGAGTCGCGGGATGGAGTCCCGCATCGGGCTCCCTGCTCAGCGGGGAGTCTGCTTCTCCCTCTGACCCTCTTCCCTCTCGTGCTCTCTGTCTTTCATTCTCTCTTTCTCAAATAAATAAATAAAATCTTAAAAAAAAGAAAAAGAAAAATAGTGATAAATTTTATTTTGGCACCTTCCTCTTTAATATTGGTTTACCTCTACTGCGAAGCTGTTAGCTTTTCAGAACTGTAACTCTAGTTCTTCTGAATGGTCTGGACTCTCTGAGCCTCTCTTTTCCTGTGGCTGTGTGAGACCCAGCTGTAGACAGAACCTGGACATTCGACCGGGATGCAGCGCTGCCTTTACCATTCCTTAGTCACTTCACCATGAGTTGATTTCTCAGAGTCTTACGGTTCTTCTCTGCAGAAACATGTTTAATAAGGGTAATTAACTAATAAGGCTGTTATTATAAGGATTAAAGGCATATGAAGGGCTGATAAAAGTATGAGATACCAAGTAGGCGCTCAATAAACATTACTTTTACTATCACATCATCATATACTTCAGTTATCCCACAAGAAAATCTTTGGGAGAACAGCGTGCATACATGGGTTTAAAAGTGCTAAAAATATCAATGTGAAGGCATCCAGGTCATCACATTTAAGTAAATGTGTATATATAGTTTTTGCATTATATGCAGGGACTGTATCTCTTTAGGTGGGTACGTTCATCTTAAGGATCCAACAGTACTAAAAAGCAGTGATTACCGGTAAAAATATAAATGTCTCTTTTACTTTTGAAACAAAGCCAATGCAGTTCTTCTAAGAATATGCTTTTATTATTAGGCAGTGAAAAGGTAATAAAATATTCCCGGGAAAGAGGAAGAAACAAAAGCCACTTAATAAAATAGATTCCCAACAGCCGGGGTTCCTTCTGTTTGACTCTCACCCCACCCTCGCCCTGCCCTTACCTGAACTCCATTTTCTTCTGCTTTTTCAGTGCTGCATAGACTTATATTTTCACAGAAGAGCTGGGTTTTTTTAAACACCATACCGCAATTCTTGAGTATCTGTGCTTTTCTACTCTACTCACAAACAACTATGTCTTTCTATGAAAAGAAACAAACACGGCTTCATTTGCAAAAAGCTCTTCGTTTTTCAATTTAAACAATTTAAAGTCTCTCCTATTTTCCCAGCATGGCTAATGCTGCCACTAAAATAAGATATTCCTTCCAAACTTGAAGATATGACCTAAGTCAAATCAATAAAAACGACATTATTTCTTTAAAATTGTTATTCAAATACTTATCTTTCATTTTAGTAAATGATTGAGATATCTTTTTTCAGAATAGGATAGCTTATCTGGTAAAGGCATAGAATTCAGCTTCTTACAGAAATATTCTTGAAAAAATTACCTCAAAGATAATTTGAAAGTGAATTAAAGTCATTTTGCAAAACATGCTTAGAATATTTTCTTTACCGGAGACATGGTCCTCTCTGTCTCACACCCTCTTGTTTACTTTTCCAAGCACTACATTGTGTACATTATTTAACTTTTAAGCTCATTTTCAAATATCTAGGGCCATAAAAATTTAACTTAGCCAAGCTGGTTGATTTTCACAAAATATTATCTTTGTGTATTAGCAAGCACTCTGAGATTCTCTAAATAAGCAGGACAACAATACGTCATCTAAGATGTCAACATTTAAAGGTTGAGCAGGCTGTATGGATGTAAAATTTCTTCCATGTAGAACACCAAAATTTGGGCTAGTTTCTGCCTGTCCTTTAATTGTACATTCCACAGAGCAGTTCCTTACGTCTCTATCTTTATCTTAATAAGACTCCCGTATCAGTATTTTCCAATGTGTCTGGTACTTTCCTGCTATGCCAGTGTTAGCAGGATTGAGTGAATGGTGTATGATAATATGAATGTGTCTATTTAAACCCAGGCTTTGGTGGGATTACAAGTCTGCCGTCCATTTCCTAAATTTTACACACGCTCCAGCCTCCCCCAAGCCCAGCCAACCAGAGATGTATTCTTCATAATTATAGTTTTGTCTCTTTGAGCATAACATACTGATAGAATTATACATAGATACACATTTGAAACTAGCTTCTTTCCCACGGAATATTATCTTAGTGATCCTGCCAAGTCCTGTATCCCAACAGTATTTTCCAGAATCCATTTTCCATCCCAACAGTATTGTCCATTGTATAGCTGTGCCATAGTTTATGTATCAATTCACCCACTGATATACATCCAAGTTGGGGCACCTGGGTGGTGCAGTCCATTGATCTCAGCTTAGGTCTTGATCTTAGGGTCGTGAATTCAAGCCCCACGTTGGGCTCCATTCTGGGCATGAAGCCTAGTTAAAAAAAAAAAAATCCCAAGTTGTTTCCAGTTTGGACAATTATGAACAAGTATTTGTGTGAACATAATTTTTATTTCGTTGGACCAAATACTCAGGAGTGGGAATTTGGGTTAATATATTTTAAGTATATTTTTAACTTCATAAGAACTGACACATTATTTTCCAGGTTGTAAGCATTTGCACTTCCATCAACAGTGTGTGAGAGTTATAGTAGATCTGTGTTCTCGTGAGGGCTTGGTATCATCTGTGTGTTCTTGTTCAGACATTCTAATAGGTGTGTGGTTGTACACCAACCGGGTTGTAATTTGCATATCCATAGTGGCTAATGATGTTCAACGCCCTTTCAGGCGTTCTTTTGCCTTTCCTATATACCCTTTGGTGAATTGTTTGTTTACTTTTTTTGTCGTTGTTAATAGATTTGTTTTTTTCTATTGAGTTTTGAAAATTATTTCTATATTTTCGGTACAAGTCCATTGTCAGATATGTGATTTCCAAATATTTACTCTTGGTCTGTAGTGAGTCTTTTAATTCTTTTAACAGTGTCTTTCACAGAAAACAAACAAAAAAACCCACAGAGTGTTTATATTTTAAATCTAGTTTATCATTTTCCTTTTATGGGTTATGCTTTCAGTGTCTGGTCTCAGTACATTTTTGCCAAACCCAGAATACAAAGATCTTTCCCTATGCTTTCTTCTAAAAAGTTACAATTTCACATTTTACATTCAGATATATTCTCTGTTTAGAGTTAACTTTTGTGTAATGATGTGAGGTTTAGGTCAAGTTCCTTTCTAAAAATTTTTTTGCATATGGGTGTCCAAATGTTTCAATGCCATTTGTTGAATTATATTCTTTCTCCACTTAAAAATATTGTATATATCTACCTTTGTCAAAAACAGATCTGTCTTATTTTTTTTAAGATTTTATTTATTTGAGAGAGAGAAAGAGAGAGTGAGCAAGTCATGAGTGAGGGGAGAGACAAAAGGAAGAGAAGCTGAAGCAGACTCCCTGCTGAGCACGGAGCCTCAAGCGGCAGGGAAATGGGGTTTGCTCTCACAACCCATGAGATCATGACCTGAACTGAAATCCTGAGTCAGTCACTTAACCCACTGAGCCACCCAGGTGCCCCAAGATCTATCTTATTTTTGTGAATCTATTTCTGGACTCTATATTCTACTGTATTGATCCATTTGTTGTTTCTTTTATCAATACCATGTTGTCTTGGTTACTGTAGCTTTTTAAAACACAGCTTATGGAAGTACAATTGAAATTTTAAAAACTGAACATATTCAATACACATCTAATTTGATGAGTTTGGAGATAATGCATATATCCATGAAACCATCACTCAGTCAAGGTAATTAGCATACCTATCCCCTCCAAAAGTCTCTTCCTATCTGTGTGTGTGTGTGTGTGTGTGTGTGTGTGTGTGTGTGTGTGTGTGTGTAGGCAGAATGGGTGCTGGCACAAAGAGACTCCAAGGTCTTCCACATGAAGCTTCAACATTGACCAGGACAGAGTCGTTCAAGACAAGAAATTCTATGGTCTGGAGTGACTGACTTGATAATGTTTCTAAGCCTCAGTCATACCATCTTCTGTAAAATCTTCCATACATTACATGTTATCATAAAAAAAAAGAAAATAAATATGAAGGACTTAGCACAGTTCTTGCTATGTATTTATCACTGTGATATCATTTGATGACTCAATGGTATTACTACTATTACTCTTCCCATTTCTATTAGTGTTTATCACATTAGCCACTCTGGAATGGATGTCTAGGTTTCAGGAACATGGGACTGTAGTGTTAAAAAAATTAAAAAGAAAATAGATGATTAAAAGTATAAGCACAGTAGTCTATTTATGCAGATAACTAACTCATAAAATTCTTTTTCTAATGCAAACAGGTGAAAAGATAACTGGTCTTCTAGTTGTGATGGGCTCCATTTTACCTGTGAGAGAGGATGACAGTGGTGCTTCTTGTATTGGCCAAGAAGCAGCAGCAGCCTCCCCTCTTGTTTCCTTGCTGACAATCCTGATTTAGTGTTGGTTTCAGAAGGCCAGCTGCTTCTAGAGAGGCTAGGACCCTGCTTCAGCGCAGTGGAGTAAACCTTGATTAGTCTAAGCTAACCACAGCAATTGAAATCATGTTGCCAGTGATAATTTGAATGACCTTGTGACAGAATTTGGATGAATGATACATGAAAAAAACATGTCTGACCATTGAATTTTAGGGTTGATTCTGTAGCATTTTACTTTAAAAAAAAATAATGGATAGAGAGTAGTGATGTGCTCTTTTCTGGCTTTGGAGAGTTGGTAGAGAATATATTGTTTGGACGTGTTGCAGCCACGTCCTGACTGAGAAAACAAGACTTGTAGCCACAACTACAATGTACCGAGACTGGCAGAATAAAGACTGTGTTTTAGCTGATGTCATTAGCAGCTCAGTTACTAGCCCTGAAACAGCTCTACGACCGGTATTTTTATGTGAGGTGACTCTTTATTACTTAAGTAACCTTATACAAAAATAAGCCTATGTGGGGAAAATCAAGGTTGAATGAGAATCTCTTGGTCAAAGGAATGAAAAATGTAGAGGCCATTAGAAAGAAAGCTGTGCTCCAGAAGATAATAATAAGTGTAGCCATGTGCCTTTATCACTGGTATTCTGAATAGCTGGTTCATACAATTGTCTCTCAAGGATTTTACATTATTTTTAAAGTTACGTTTTCTTTAAAGTTACGTTTGCCTAGAATAAATATAAAACATGTTTGATACCGATAGAGGAGTAGGTGGTTGAGAAGAAACTGTAGTCACATAAGGAGTGAAGAGTAACCATATTTCTAAAATTTATGGAATCCTTCTCTGCAACCAATTATTTTTAATTATATATTTCCTAGAGATTTTCATTCACTGGGTCTCAACCGTTTTGGATTGTTGCCTTAGGATGGGGAAAATGTCTAATTAGGATCACGTTCCTCCCTAACATTTTATAGTTCTCCTTTTTAAATCTTTTTGTTACCTGAGGCTTTATAAGACATATCTTACTAGATTTTTTCATGGTGTTAGAGATGAAGATTATTTATGTGACATTTATTCTTGTGAGGCAGTCCAAATCTTGTTCCTGCAAGACACAGAACCGGTAAGTTGTTCAGAAAACTGTGCCTTTCCTGGAAAAGTGACTTGGTGTATATCACAGGCAAACTAACAGAATGGCTACATATTCATTTTGGTGTCAGGCTGACCAGCATTACAAATTCCAGCCCAACTGCCTGTTTCTGGTATGGCAATGGACAAACGTTTAGTGATTCTAAAGTTACTCTCATCTGTAATCAGGGGACAGTGATAGAATTCGGACCCTACCTTTCAGAGTATTTGCAATTCCCTTTTCTTTATCAGTTCTCTTTCACACTTAAATTCAACTTTTTTTCAAACCCTGCATACATCAAGCCTTCCTTTCGTGTGTTCCATATATTTCTTCTATACATTTTTAGCTGCCCTTTATACGTTTTTCCTGTAAGATACAAATGATCATTTTCCTCTTTTGCAGCAGTGCCTTCCAGTTATTCAAGGAACAATAGAGAATCAAGAAAGAACATAACAGGGGCGCCTGGGTGGCTCAGTCATTTAAGCATCTGCCTTTGTTCAGGTCATGATCCTAGGGCCCTGGGATCCAGTCCTACATGGTGGGGTGGGGGAGTCCCTGCTCAGCAGGAAGTCTGTTTTTCCCTCTGCCTCTCCCGCCCCTCCCCGCCCCCCACTCATGCCTGCTTGCTCTCTCTCTCTCTCTCACAAAAATAAATAAATAAAATAAATAAATAAGTAAAAGAAAAAACATAACAGATCACACAAAGTAATAAAACTTGAGCTACATTTCCAGGGATGTCAAAGAGTAATGTTAATATTTGATTAGAAATATGGTTTGGGATATTGAGGCATCTGTAAAAGTGTTTTCTAATTATAAAGTCTCTTTAATAAGTTCAATTCACAGCTTTTGATCATAATTATTTAAAATAATAGAATCAATGACTGAAAAGTACAATTCAAACTTTAAACATTTGTCATTCTAATGATTCACTTGCTTGATTAATTGTGTAAATTATCTTTTTTTCTTCTTTATTAGAAAACCCATAGGAAGTGGGGGGGTACAATGAGGAGAAAACAGCAGGTGGTGTTTGCAGACTTTGACAAAGGAGACCATTAAGGCACTGAAGTCACCATTGAAATCTTGGTGAACCATTTTGAAAAGTAAATTGGCAAAAATAATAGTTGGTCATGCTCCTGGGCTGGTAATGGAAACTCTTTGTTCACAATCTCTTTGATATTCAGAAATCATGTAACTACACTGCTATGTATCTCCAGGATGCACATGCATTGGTGACAGTGACATGGAACAGTGGCTGAAAATCCACAAGATTTAGATTCTACTTTTATAGGTTTATAACCTTGAGATACAATGGAAAAATGCACACAGAGAAAACAGTTGATAAATATGTTTTAATTTCCACATGATAAGCAATGATGATTATAGATGAAAGGAATAATAGCCAGAACGCAGTCTCATGTGTTGGCAAAGAAAAACTTTCCTAAAGAAGTTCTTTCTTTTTTTAAATATAAACTTTGAAGGTAGAAAAAAGGTAAGAAACCTGAATTACATAATAGAACTTTCCAAAGGAAGGGAAGTTTTTCTTGCTAGGCTTAGATATGAGAATGAGATAATGATGTCAGAGAATGTTTGCCATATTGAAATATTTGTGTGGATACTTACCTGGCAGGGGAGATACCATGATCATGAAATATTTGTGTGGTATAGGAAAACAAATGACATGGGTGGATAAATTTAGGGGGAAATCCTTTTAAACCCTAGACTAGGCACTTATATTTACTGATATCCCATAAGGAGGCTCTACACATGTTTTAATTTAAAATAATGGCTTGATCAAGTGCAAATTGGGTAGAGTAGATTGAATCCTGGGAAGAAGACTTTCAGGTGGCCAAAGAAAAATTCATCATTCCCTAAACAAGACTGCTTCAAAGTGACATGATTAAGTCATCAGAAGTTATCTGGAAGTTACATAAACATGAAATCCTTTAATTTCAGAATCTAATTTTTATAATTACTATTATTCCTCTTTTGTATTTTGATTTTTTTCCTTTATTTCTCAACCAGGGGTAGTCAGGCTTAATAGTTTAATTTTGCAGAGAGAAAACATGACTGCCTCTTAGAAAAATCTAGAAACATGCTATTATACCTAGCCTATGTTCTCTTCATGAATTCCTTGACTACCATTCTGGAAACTTTAGGAAAAACACAGTTTGGTAGCATGAAGTGTTCTCATTTCAATTATTCCAATGCTTTATGCTTTATTATACATGTCATTCGTCTATAACAAATGAGGAAATTATATGAATTCTTTATTTGGACTGGTAATTTCTTCATTTATAAACTGTGGTGGGTCCTTAATGCCTCCTGAGCATTCCTGGTCCTATGGCACCCATCCCTGTCTCGCTTCCTCTCTGAGCTCGTGTTCAGTAAGTCCTCTCCATCCTCACTCTCAGTCACCTCTGCTCCCGCTTGCTACCACACTGAGAGAGGGAAGAAACGGGGGAGGTGCCTCCAGGGGCCCACCCCACAGTCACCCATTGCCAAGCTCTGAAAGCGCGCTTCTCTGGAGCGGGCCTGCCTGCCGAGCACTGTGCCTGCGCTCTTGCCCAGGGGATGACTGAGTCCCTCCTCTTTCTCTTTCTCAAGGAGCCTTCCACAGACATGTTTCTCTCATCTCAAAAAAGAAAAGTATCTCTTTGGATGCTATTTTTTCTCTAGTGTGGCTCCAGTTGTTTGTTTTTCCTTACCTTAAAACATGCCTTCAACAGTCCCTTGTATTTGCTGCTACAATTTCTCTCCTCCAGCAGAAGCCACATCAATCACATTTTTGTCCCCTCACACAACTGGAAGAGATCTTATCAAGGCCCCCAATTATTCCATATTGCTAAGATTTTCCCATTGCATTTTTTTTTTAAGATTTTATTTATTTATTTGAGAGAGAGAATGAGAGAGAGAGAGCACGAGAGGGAAGAGGGTCAGAGGGAGAAGCTGACTCCCAGCCGAGCAGGGAGCGCGATGCGGGACTCAATCCCGGGACTCCAGGATCACGACCTGAGCCGAAGGCAGTCGCTTAACCAACTGAGCCACCCAGGCGCCCCGTTCCCATCGCATTTTTGTGGCACCTGTGTGAAAAATCAGTTGACCATAAATGTAAGGGTTTATTTCTAGAATCTTAATTCTATTGCATTGTTTGATATAGCTATCCTTACGTTAGTATCATTCAAACTTGATGACTTGTAGAGTTGCATTAAGTTTTGAAATAGGATCATATAAATCCTCCAACTTTGTTGTTGCTGTTGTTGTTGTCTTGCAAGATTGTTTTGTTTATTCTGGGTCTCTTGCATTTCTATATAAATTTAAAGATCTGTTTGTCAGTTTCTTTAAAAATTGCCATTTGAAATTTTGATAGTGGTTTTGTTGAATATATAGATCAACTTGGTGAAGATGGCCATTTTTACCCAATGAGCATTGTGGTTTGTGGTTTCTAGTATCTCTGAAAACAACAAGCCTCCAATCAATGCCATAAAAATAGTCAATATTCAAATATAGTCCTGCATCTTTAGTGATAAAAGGAAAAAAATCCTCCCGTATCATGTCCAGAAAAATAATAACAGATTCTTCAGAGACAAAGTCTGAATCAATCTTCAAAACCTAACAAAGTCCTAAATAAATTGCTCAGCTGCTCAGGCCAAATCACCCCCGATTAGGTCAAGAGTGACAGTTTTCCTATTTCCACAAGAAAAATGATTATATGTGATTCCCATTAATTTAGTTAAAGAGTACTTTCAACCAGTTTTCTCATAAACATTTTTTAATCCCCCAAATAAAATTGGATCATCTACTTCTAGTAGGATATGCAGGGTATAGTTGAAATCTTTTCAATGTCTACACTTCCAGGATTCAAAATTGTGGTTTTATTTTCAAATGCACAAATATACAAATGCCTTCAAAGATGTATAAAGAGTTTTGCCACATGAAGATCAGTATCGCATGTCAACGTGGTAGAATATGCATTGAATGTGTTTGAGGAAATTCATGATATAGTCATTTTATGCCCCTTTCTCTTCTATATCACCATAGGCAGGGAGTGTATTTCTTATAACCAGCTTGAGTCTGTTTTTTAAAGAAAACTATAAAGGAAATTTAAAACTGAATGGAGGTGCGTTAGTTTATTTTTCTTAATTTTTTTCTCAGTGATCACACAAGGCAGAAACTCACTATTTGATGAATGTTGCTTGCAGGGAAAACTAGAATTTTGCTTAAGAGTAAATCTGAGTTGTTCTAATATGAAAATAGCTACTTGTTTGAAAGTCTGAAGTTTCCCATAGAGCAAAGTAATAGTCTTGAGCCTGGAAAATTATCATAGCAGATGTCAAAATCCTCGATAATTTCCCCGTGAAATATCTAATACAGACCAACATGGTTTCCTGGTGGACCTGCCGGAAGGCATTAGGAACAAAGCATATCCTGAAGATACCTAAACAAATTATCATGTTGTATGGAATTATTAGATAGAAACCAATTACATTCTGTTATTTTTCTGCCAAAGATAATAATTTTAGTTTTACAATGGTTCATATGAAGCCACTTTTGAGACGATAATTAAATACCAAGCCTAATTGTCTATTAAGGACATATTTCATCTGTGATACTAAAACCAAATTATCAGTGTCTAGACCTATCAGGGGATTCTTCTGAGTTTTCAAGTGTTATTCAAAGGCAGTTTCAATAAATTTGTTAAGGACAATATTTGCTTTATAGCAAACACTGAAGAAATATATGGTGAAGGACTGATTAATGCAACAAATAAAGGCACATCGATAAATCAAAATATATACTGAGGTCATCACATCACCTGTCTCTGCTCACAAAGGTAGATACTAATCAGTGAAGGACTTGTGGCCTTCAATATTCATAAAATCCAGTGTTAAGGTTCTACCACTCTTGTAAAGCTTCTGTAGTGCTTTACATTTAAGAAAATATTTTTAAAAGAAGGAAGGAAGAATTTTCTATCAATTTTGAAAAGCACTGTTTAGAGAACGGGGACTGTAGTCCTGCAGATGGGTTTTGAATCCTGACACCATTGTAAAGTAGCTGTTAGGCTTTGGGCAAGTTAATGAACTTTTCTGAGCCATACGGTCCTCATCTTTAAAATGAGAAGAGCGTTAACACTGAACCTCAAAGTTGTCCCTAGCATTAAGTGAGATAATGCGTGTAAACATTTAGTATTACTCCTGGCACAAATTGTATATTTAATTGAGTTTAGATGTTAATTTTAACATTCTACTTGTTCCTTGCAGTGCCTTATTTTGGTAGAAGTTTTGTCATCATAAATACGTTAACAAATGTATTTTGTTAGAGGATGAATTTAAATTTCACTGGTCGTAAACACGGGTTTAACATACCATAAGAACCGAATAACTTTTTGAGATATGCTATGTTAAAAACGCATTTTTCTTCCTTCTTGCTTCAAATCATTGTCAAATTACTGTAAATTTAATTTGCTACTGCCTTTTTATCCATCTGACATTTTATTTCTCTCACTCCCACTGCGTTGAAATGAATGGTCATATTAAGCTATGCTCTCAGGATTATGCATGCGAATGTCTGACTTACATTAACAAGACTAATGATTTCAACTTCATATTGCTTTAATAGTAAAACCAAACAAAAACCCCAACATTATTATGGATAACTACTTTGTGAGGAACAAACACATTGTTGTATCAGATTTGAAGTGAGAAGTAAAAATGTTTTAAGCTATTATAATATCACAAAGCAAACCAGATATAAATGTTTTAATAATGAAACTATAATTAATGCTATGTTTTCAGCTCTTTATTTATACCTGATAGAGTGGGAAACCTGGGACCATGTTGGTCTACGTCCAAAGCCCTCCTGCTTTGTTTTTTTCCCGAAGTCTTTGCAGAATGATGTATTTTGCTAAATATTAAATTATAGTATACAGAATCAAACTTGTTACCCAAATGCTAGAGCCTGAATGTTTGTGTGCCCTTAAATTCGTATGTTGAAATCCTAACCCCTGGGATGATAGTGTTGGAGGTGGGGCTTTTGGGGGGTGACCGGGTCATGAGGGTGGAGCCCTCACCTGACCACACTGGCCCCCTGATCTCAGACTTCCAGCCTCCAGGTTGTGAGAAATGAGGCCTGCTGTTTGTTAAGTCACAGTCTGTGGTATTTTGTGAGAGCAGCCCGAACGGACTAAGCTACCAAATGTCAGAGATCTGACATGTTATGAATAATTACACTGCTTTTCACGATTATAAAATGTTGTATCTTGGAAAGAGTCTTATCAATTCTTTCTTTCTTTCTCACAACAAGTCCTTTAGGTATGCAAGACTATTCATCCTGCTGCCCTTGTACAAGACATTGAAGAAGGCTCTGAATTAATAGAAATCACAAATCTACCTCAATTCTGAACCCATCTATTTGACTTTTCCACTTTATCACATTGCCTCTCTAATTAAGGAGAATTTAAAACTACATAAATTTATTGAGAATAATTTTTATTGAAACGCATATAAGATCCATTACCCATTCTTGTGAGGCATAACAGCATAAATAGTCTATGTTCAATGATGTATGCATCATTGGTATTAGAGCATGGGAGCAATAATAATAATACCAAAAAGGAAATATGACATAAGTTTGCCCACTAAGAGTGAAAGTCGTAATCAGTGCTCAGTTGGTAACATTCGAAAGTTATAGATCGATCCATCTTCCATCACAATGACTTAGTTTCTAGTTTAATGCTAATTACCAAATCTCCATCTTTAGGCTTAAGAGTTGCCTTAAAGTTCACATCTACATATATAAGAATAAATCAAATTTCTGTCTGTGTATCTCACAGGCTCCCTCTCTTAACATTTTCATATCTTATCATTCAATCTTGATTTACTTTTGCAGTCTCCATTGAGGTGAAGACCATGCCACTGGTGACTCAAGCTAGAGAAACCTTGACACCGTCCTGAACAACTTCTGCAGTGCACATTCACACTTAAAATTATCCCCGTGTTTAATAGGTTTTCTTCTCCAAAATCATTTTTTATCTCTCTTTTTTAATTTTATTTATTTTTAATTTTTTTATTGTTATGTTAATCACCATATATTACATCATTAGTTTTTGATGTAGTGTTCCATGATTCATTGTTTGTGCATAACACCCAGTGCTCCACGCAGAATGTGCCCTCTTTAATACCCATCACCAGGCTAACCCATCCCCCTACCCTCCTCCCCTCTGGAGCCCTCAGTTTGTTTTTCAGAGTCCATCATCTCTCATGGTTCATCTCCCCCTCTGACTTACTCCCCTTCATTCTTCCCCTCCTGCTATCTTCTTCTTTTTCTTTTTTCTTAACATATGTTGCATTATTTGTTTCAGAAGTACAGATCTGTGATTCAACAGTCTTGCACAATTCACAGCGCTCACCATAGCACATACCCTCCCTACCCAATGTCTATCACCCAGCCACCCCATCCCTCCCACCCCCCCACCACTCCAGCAACACTCAGTTTGTTTCCTGAGATTAAGAATTCCTCATATCAGTGAGGTCATATGATTCATCTCTCCTCTTTTCCATCTCTATGGTACTGCCTTAGGCCAGTACGTAGGCACTCATCACTAGAGTATTAAAAGTTTCTTGCCTTGTTGATTCTGACTTTGAATGGACAACTTAAAGAAAAAGAATGTCAAGCCCAAATTACTTGTTTTGCTCAAGGCACACAGAGGTAACAATAACAACAACAATGATGTTTCGATGTTTGTATTAAACTCTCAATTCTAGAACACAGTTTGGATGACAGGTAATCAAACACAAAAGTTGACCCTGTGGGTTGCCATACTACCATTTAAGTTCAAATCACAGCTTTACCAAGTATCATGTGAATATAAGACATAACTTTAAAAAGAGCAGGAACCTGAGAATTGCAACAGACATATGGCAATTTTTAAGATGGCTTGAGGTTCCCCAAACCCTGAAAGAACCACTGAGCCTTGATTAAAGCTGAATTATCTCCTAAATGATAGGCACATTTCTTGGTTATTTCAGCCAACTTAGGATATCCTCAGTCAGTTATGGGTCTACAGTCCCCTGCATTTGCATATAAATTCCCTGAAGGAGGGGGTGAGGACAGATGAGAGCTGTCCAGTTACCAAGACAAGTGGTCATTGGATGTCAGCTGCTTGAACTAATATCGTATGGACACCTGTACACAATGGATGTGGTCTTCAACACATTCAACTTACTGGTCCTTCCTTTTTATTTCCCTACAATGGGATTTTATCTTAACTACATTTATATTTTTCCTGGGTGACTAACTGCTTTCCTGTAACACTTTATATGTCAGAGAAACTCAGGTCCTATGCTTATGGTGCTAGTACATGCACAGGTGATCCACTACGAATCCCTGTACTTGCTGCAAATTGCAAAGATCTCAGTGTCAGGCTGATGAGCAACAGCCTAGACAGCCAGGTAGATGAATGATACGGTGCCTTGACTCTTATTACTCCAAACACATGTGAGGTTTCCACCTACAGCCTTCACTTTGGGATTTGGCAGAGGGGAGGCAGAAAGCAGAAAGGGCATCAGGGCATTTCTCAAGCATCCACCTCAGTCCAGCTCAGTGGATGGCAAAATTTTTCTGTCAAAGGCCAGCTAATAAATATTTTCAGCCTTGTGGACCATACAGCCCCTGTCACAACCAAAGTAGCTGTGTGGACAATATATAAAGGATAAAAGTTTTTCAACCTAACTTTATTTACAGAAACAATCTGCAGACTGGGTTCTTTCGGTCCTTGAGCTGTATTTGGCTAGTGTGAGGATGCTGGAAGGCTCTCACTTTACCCCCTGAGAGAAAAGCAGGTTCTGATGTATTTTCCCAAAGCTTTGTATCTTATAACTGAGTTTCGCTTTGAAATTAAAAACAAAACAAAAAATCAAAAACAAGAACCAACAAACAAAAAAATCTAAGAATCTGTGACTTGTGTTCTTCTCTGCACTCTTATCACAACCTTCCTGGAGGACCTGGTGTCCCTGGCTGACTGAAGATGACAAGTATCATGGGATAACAAGCTGTGGGGTCATCCATTAAAGGTTCCCGGATACAATTTTCATTCCCATGCTCTAGTCTCACTATTTCTTCTCTTGAAAATTCCTTTGGTAATGAACTCTTCTTTGCACTTAGGACTGACTGCGTATTTTTGGCTACTCTCCAGACCCTTAAGGGAAACATTTGGAGTCAATTTCATCCCTTTGATGCAGTGCTGACTAACGAAGTATTCCCATGTCTAAGCAAGAGCCAACTACATAATTAAATCTCTTCCAGATTTATCAAATATCTTGATTTAGAATAATGGTGACAACTTTGTTTATGTAGTTTTTCTCATTGTTGTTTTACAAACTGCTTCTAAGGATGTATTTCATTAATCCTAAAAATATCCCCACACTAAGTTCAAACTTTTTTTGCTAATGTGTTATTTTTAGAAATTGAAATGCTTGTCTCATCATCATTTAGTCAGTCTGTGGAATAAATATCAAGGCCATGTTTACTTAGATTATATACTAACACTTTTAGTGTATAATTTAGTAACAATTAGAAATGATACACATATAATATCTCAATTATACTTCGCCAGAAATCAGTGATTCTCCAAATTATGCCTAAATCATGAAATGTTATTAAGTTTCCATTTGCCGTATGACAACTTACCAATTGTTCAAAAGATACTGATCATTTATCTCCCTGTGGTTTTAAACCAAGACAAAGAACAAAGGGAATTTATATAGCTTCCTCTTTGTTTTTCCAAAGCACTTACTCATTTTCTATTGAAGAACTGGCAGTATATGAAACTGTCTGTATCTCTTTGCCACTTTGAACCCTTGGATATCAGGAATTTTTTACTTACCTTTACTTGTTCTAAAACCTAGAAGAGTTCCTAGAACATAATCAGTATCAGCAATATTGTTGAAAGTAAAATACATATGTATATATGTATATATACATATATATGATATTGCACATCAAGTAAAGTTATAAAAAGTAGGATATATCGAGTTAAAATTTTAGAGGTTTTGCTGTTACTAGTAAAGACAAGTTCTAGATTTTTGTTTTGTGTCTTTTGTGGGTTTTTCTTTTCTTGCATAAAGTACGTCAACCGTGATTTCTAACTTCAGCTTATTCAAAGAGGAGTGAGAACTTTCGGGATTGTATGAAACAACCTGAATACTTTTGTTTCTTTACACTATGTTTAACAACAAAATTACCAACTTGATTTCATTAATATTTTCTGGACCAACTTAATTTTGACAAAAGAAATTTTTGGTACATGTGTTGTATCACTACATAAAACAATTAAAATTGAAATGATAAGTACAGTTGGCATAAACAGGTAGGGGAACAAATACAATGACCATTAGTAAGCCACTAATTTATCTTTTAGGAACAGAGGTGTGCAATGCTCTAGAGTTAATTCCGTGAATCTTGAGAAGGCCTCAATCTATGCCAAATGTAAATTAAAAAAAGATTGGCTCAGTGAGGTTTGACTGATTATAAGTTATGCCTTTGATGATGATCTTGTGATCAAAACAAATGATGAATAAGTTTTGCTATAATGAATAAGAACTGGTATGATGAAAGTATGTTTGGGGTTGGAAAGTTTCAAAATGCTCAAGATAGGAAATTTTAAAGCCTTCTCACTCAAAACCTTGGAAGTGACGTGACTGTACATACGATCATATACTTATTCTGAAAAGTAATTCAATTGTAATTTGAGATTGACTTGTTAATTCCCATTCTATAGATTTCAGGAAATGCAAAAGGAAAACACACATTGGACGGTGAGACATTTTACATAAAAATGGAATGTGTGCTTAGCATGGCATTACAATATCCCAGGCTTTGGATCTCGGGTCGCAGAGTCTATTTTCTCTCACACCTGTCTCTGAAGTGGAAAGAAGCAGCATTTCCAGTTGCAAATGCAATCAGAGGAGAGTTGTTTTGCATTCTAATTATACCAAGAATGTAGTTTGTCAACTTGAAGAAGTTGCTTTGAACTTCCTCTGAATAAAATAACGACTACTGACACATTAAATTGATGTTGTTGTTTTACTATCTCTAGTACTATGTTCCCTTTGACATCTCAATAATTATTCCTAGATTATTGGAATTAGTTTCTCAAGCATCTCTGCTTGAAGACTATGGATTGCTGCCCATAGGAAAAAGGCAAGATAAGAGAGCACAAGAATAGTGTATACTATTATTTTAAATCATTTTCTCAAATGCTTCTTTTTCTTCTCTCAAATATTTGTCCAAAGTGAAAAGAGATGCCACATTGTTGAATCCCTTCTTCCTTCTAGATTTTAATTTAGTTTGATTTACTTGGCAGATTAATTTTATAAGGCTGGCTTCAAATAAAATAAATGTAATCAAGTTTGATTAAAATCTGTATTGCGATTGTGCTGTGGTAGCCAAACCAATATATATTATGAAAGGTTGATAAGAGGGTTAGTATTCTGTTGTACAGGTTTTCAATTCCTTCCATTATCACTTCACTCTCAATCGACATTGGGGAGTTGTAGTGATGGTCTATAGCAGCTCATTAATTGTTTTGTCATCGATTCATCTAAATGCTTCAGTTTCCTTAATCAGCATACCTTATTTTGTCTGTGTTAGAGAAATTTCAGAAGCTACAAACTGTATTGGCCTGGGTTTGATACTTTAGGAAATATTGTTTTCCATTTCTACTTTAACAAATAAAATACTACATATATGTATATGTTCATACATATATATGTTTTTGTAAACTTTCAGGTTCTATGCTGTATATGGTATTGGCAATATAATATAACTATATTACAGATTTGTGAAACAAGCTCCCCAAAGATGGGGGAGAGAAAGATACTTACCTAATTAACTTTGGAAATGAGAAGTCTTTAAGACCAAAGGCACATAAGTGCTATATTCTGGTTGAAAACATTATCTCCTACGAGGGCGTGGGCCCATAATTCTAACACTGCAGCACATATATAGCACAATTAAGCAATTAATTAAAGGATGGGATGGTGGGAGCTGGATTTCTTGTGGTCGGAGTAGGAGTTGTTGAGTTAGCATGGTGAGGAGTCTAGCATGATACGTGTGATAATGCACTATATGTGGAGACGTAACTATGAACTCAAAGTTGGCATAAAACAGATAAAAGTGGTTACATATAAAATATTTATACATATGTGTGTATATATGGGTTAGTAAATTCAGATATATTTCCTTGTTCTGTCAACTGAGAGGGCGTAGCAGCAAGAAATTTGCAGTAGCAACAAGCACACCTAGTACCCAGATCTTAGTTTCAAACAATTTTTCAACAAAAAGAGCCAGAGTTCCTGGGAGAAATGGCTGATTCTAGGACTGGGACAAAGAATATAAAAAGATGAGCCTGGCACATTTCAGTGTAGTGTCAGAAAGAAAGTATAAAAAATCCTGCATTGACAGGGATATATCAAAGATGCATGGGAGCCAGCCAAGAGAGCTTCCAATGGCCAAAACTGGAATAATTTGATCAATAAAATAAATAAATGGAGGATTGCCCTGTCTGTACCCAACGTACAAAATAAATACCCATGAGTCCATACTAATTATAAATAAGTGATTGGATTAATTACTGAATAAAGAAGAGCTAAATCTCCCTTGTTGAAGAATTCCAGGTTATTTATGTAGATATTCCATTCTCAAGGAATTAGGAACATGTAAAGGATAACTTTACAGTGGAAACAATCAGCCAGGTGATCAGTCAACATCAGTGGTGATAAGTCATGGTGACCATATGTACCCTTGACAGGATGAATACAAAACTGCCTCTGTGGTTTTCCCTCCAAAAGCCTATAATGTTATTCTAATCATGAGAAAAACATCAGATAAATATATAATGAAGTCTCCCCATGAAGAAACAAGAAGAAAATACTTCAGGTTTTGGACTTCAAAATGTAATAGCATAATGTAAAGCATTGTAAGTCAATAACATGAAGAATCGTACTTAGATACCTACAGAATAAAATAATCTGTCAATACTGGTCTTTAATTTCTAAATTATAGCTTAGAATAGGTCTCTCTGATGAAAATACAATATGAGTCACATATATAATTTGAAACCTTCTGATTTCCCCTTTAAGCAATAAAAAGAAACAGGTGAACTTAATTTTAACAATGTCTATGCCTTTTTAAGATTTTATTTATTTATTTGCCAGAGAGAGAGAGAGAGGGAGAGCACAAGCAGGGAGAGTGGCAGGCAGAGGGAGAAGCAGGCTCCCCGCCAAGCAAGGAGCCCAATGCGGAACTCAATCCCGGGACCCTGAGATCATGACCTGAGCCGAAGGCAGACACTTAACCATCTGAGCCACCCAGGCGCCCCTTAACAATGTCTTTAATCCAAAATATTACCATTTAAAACTTTAATATATTAATGATGAGATATTTAACTTTTTTCATGGTAAGTTTGTGAAGTCTGGCGTGCATTTTACACTTACTGCATACATATTAAATTTCACTGGGAAGATTTAATAGGCATTTGGATTTCATGAGGCTTATGGTCAAATTCATTGATTATATACCCAATTTGTTCCAAATATACTTAAAAGTTTTCCAAACACTGAAACAAGTGTCAGGGTTTTTTTTTAAATTTAAGTTTAAATAAAGTCAAAATATAAGTTCCTCAGTTGTCCTAGCTGCATTTCAATTGGTCAGTAGCCATTAGGATTGGAGACTGCAAATGTAGAGTTCATAAATAATGGCTATCATAAGTTTTATAACATATTCTAACCCAAACATGAAAATAATGACATTTTCAAAACATTTTTATTTTACAATAATATGATAGATTAGTAAGAAATGATGAGTCATAGATTGTATTTCTTAATCTAAAATTGATGTCTTTGATTCTGAGCATTTAAACATTATGGAATACCAGTATGTAGCTCCCTTTAGAAGCTATTTCACATTGAACCATTTGCAAAATCTTAAATTCTCAATATGAATTTCTTAAGAGAGTACTGTATGTTTTTCCATTATGCTCAAATGTTAAGAGAATAAATTATATGCACATTGTTACTATTGAATAAAGGCAATTTAAGTGATATTTAATCCAGTAAAAATTCTACTAAGCAAAGAATATTTCTTTACTGAGTTTATGGAACAGAAAAAAAAAGTTATAGATTTCTGTGAACATTTCAATTTTGAGACAGATGGGCATTATATTGGTATTCAAACAGAAGTTCTATCTAATTAATTAATTTAAAATAATTTTGACTCATGAATTTCTTCTATTCTTAGTCTCACGTAAAATTTACTATATATACTATATTTCAAGAATACATTTGAAAATTGTGAAGAGTAGAAAAGAATACTACAATATTGCATTGTATTTCTGGAAATATTACATTGTTGGATTAAAACAAAATAAAATCTTCTGTTTAAAAATTCTAAGAAATGTTTGATGAATATTTTATTTTTTAATTCTGTGAGTATATGACTGAGCTCCTAAGAAAAAAAAGAGCTAGCTAGGGACCAGAAATAAAGAGGAAACTAAAAACTAGTAGGATAATGTTCTTTAAAACTTGGGCTGCCATAGAGGCTTTCCCCAGTCATGTTAACTATGGTGATTTACAATTTGTCCACAAATTCTTTGACACTTTTTTCAAGAAGTGGGACCTCATTCTTTCCCCAGGACTGGACTTAGTGATTCTCTTCTGGTCAATAGAACAAGGTGGAAATCAGCTTAAGTCATAAAAGGCATTGCCTCTTTCCTTGACCTCTTTCTTGGCTTGCTCATCTTGGAAAGAGCCACCATGTTGTAAGGCCACTCAAGCAACCCTGTGGGGAGGTCTATGCGGTGAGGAAAGAGTTCTCCAGATTCTCCAGCTCCAGTCAAACCTTCAGATGCCTTTAGCCCACTCTGACTTATTGACTACAATGGCACAGGGGACTGTGAGCCAGAAATACCCAGCTAGCTGCTCCCAGATTCCCCTCAGAAACAGTGTGAGAGAATGTTGATGGCTTTAAGCTGCTAAATTTTGGAGTAATTTGTTATGCAGAGGTATATAACTAAAACAACAACTAAAGGACTTAATTTTATGGATTAAAGGGACATGAGACAAGGTTTTGAGGCCATGTGTTGGTATCTGGAGCTGATCTGCTTAATAAAAAACTCTGCCTTCAGTGAAAGGATTAATTTTCCTTTCTGACACTCCTGACAGAGACCATGTGTTTCCTCTCAGCTTTGAGTCAAGAAAGAACTGTCATCCCTGTAAGGCTACCATCTCAGTCTTTCCCTCATGCCAGTTTTGGGTTCAGGTATACACTCCTTCTTTTTCCAGGAAACCATAGAGTTATCTTCAAAAAATATTATTCAGTGCAAATTATCCTCCTCAGCCTCTTAAGACCCTTCTATGATACCTTTCCATTTCATTTGGAACAAAACCAAAACATGGAGCTACTGGCATACCCAGGATGGTCTCTGCCCCCCTTCACAGCTGCTCCTAGGCCCCTTGACCACTCACAGGATGTAGTGCCCACCACCATTCTCCTTCCAGCTCTCGCAGAGCAGACTCAGTCCATGGTCTATCCGGTGTGGAAACTTCTTTCTCCGGCTCTCCCTACCTCACCTGCCTCAGTAAGCTCAAAGAGAGGACTTTGCTCAGCATCGTAGCTATCTCATCTATTCGTTTAACTTTTCCTCATTGCCATCACAATCGGAAACTAACTGGATTATCTACTTATTTACAGTAAAATGCATATTCTTTAAGGACAGAAAGTCTGTCTCATTTACCACTGGATCTCCAGTGCTCAGAACATGCCTTTCATATATTAGGTATCCAAATACACAAAAACTTTGTCAAAAGAATTGATGCATCCAGGGGCATCTGGGTGGCTTAGTTGGTTAAGCACCCAACTCTTGGTTTTGGTTCAGGTCATAATCTCAGGGTTGTGAGATCGAACCCTGCATTGGACTCCTAACACGGAGCCTAATTAAGATTCTCTCTCTCCCTCTGCCCCCCATGCCCTATCTACTCCCTCACTCGTGCTCTCTCTCTCTCTCAAAAAAAAAAAAGAATTGATGTACCCATGTGCTTAAAAACACATATATTAATTCTAATGCATATATGATAAAAGTTTAAAAGTAAAATTTATTTAAATAAACATTTAACTATAAGGTTATATATAGTCCGTGAACCATATTACAGGCAATATTCTATTCATATACTACTGATATTAATTTGAAGAAATAACCCAAATATAATGATTACAAAGATCAGAATTGATCAGAAAAATGGAAAACAAATATGTGAATAACATGAGAAAAACTATTCAATATTTCTATACTCTTTTGCCAACTTATTCCCATGATAAGATTAAAATAATACAGCTATTTAAATAATACCTAAATATATTTTATCAAGGCAGGAATGCATATAGAAAATGCCATCCAATAGATTTTAATCTGCTGATGCACTGCCTGTAGATTCTATAAGGCAGTAATTGTGCCTTCCTATTGTCTACATAGAGTTGGATTCTTTTTCAAGTAGGTCTGTTTACTGGCTGCACCATGAAAGTTACTTTACTTCCAGAGCGTTTTTCTTATTAAAGTGCACATTTGTCTATAGAACCTGCTGGGACCCATGATTTCTGAATATGATTCTGACAGACGATTATATTGTATTTATATTTGAAAGTGAATTAGCAGGTAGAATAATTATAATGTTAGCATAATTGCAACTTATGTCTGTTTAATAAAATTCCACTTTTAAAATAGCTATTTGAACTTCACCTCAAAGTGTCTATCTTGGCAAGGAGTCATTAGCAAATCACAGCAAACATTACTTCGTTAGTTGGATGTCACTCCTCGAAGCCTTTCCAAACCTGCCAATTTTTTCATGCTATAATACACTGCCCTGCCACCTGACTCCCAGAATAGTGCAAGGCACTTTGCAAGTAGAAGACTCCCCATTGCATCCAACGTGGGGCTCTCCATGTTGCATATTGCTGTGACATCATTTTAGCAGATGGTACTTCTCATATAATAAAGAAATAAAGATGGCATCCAAGGAGCTCTAGAGCAGAATGTTTCTAGAACCACAAAATGATGCCACTATGAACCATAAAATCATACTTACTTCGCAGATAGAGTTCCCAAATTAAAGCACAAACAAAAAACTTTGGGTAAATCTGCTATATTTGTCACCAGAGAGTGAGATAATGCAAGGTTAGTAGAAGAGAGCCAAGAAGTTAGCATGTGAACGTGAGGAGCAAATGTTAACCACCAAAATTGGAAGCAAACATAAGAACATCACTTTTCAAATAGCTCTCTCGTATTTTGTGGAGGAAAAAATAAGTCTATTTAAAACTTAATTTTTTTCTCTTCATTCCTAAAATACAGTGGAAATGTAACTATTAGTATAACTGACCAGTTTATTATGTTTATTTTCTTTCTTTATATATATTTGCTTCCACCAATAATATGTTTATTTTCTTTCTTTATATATATTTGCTTCCAGAAAATAATAATGTGCTTCCCAATAATTTCCTTGGGAAGGAAACACTGGATTAAACATGGCTTCAAGAAAGAAAACATTTTAAATCACGATCTGAAGAATTCCAAAGTCAAATAGACAGTACAAATAGTTTTTATCCTTTCAATAGAACATTATCATTTCTTTTTTTTTTTTAAGATTTATTTGTTTATTTTAAAGAGAGAGAGAACACTGGGTGTGGGTGTACAGGTAGAGGGAGAGGGAGATAGAGAATCTTAAGCAGACTCCCCGCTGAGCAGAGTCCACAGAGGGCTGGATCTCTGTGACTCTCTGTGATCTCTCGGACTGAGATCATGACCTGAGCTTAAATCAAGAATCAGTCTGAGCCACCCAGGCACCCTGAACATTATCATTTCTTTAAAAATGTCCTTTAAACGTTCAAGCTTAAGGTATCATATGGTTAATGTAAAATAAATTAAGTGGAATGCATTTGTTTGGGGCTCTGCTTTATATTCCCAGTGCTAAAAAAAAAAAAAAGCTTAAACCATAAGTAAGCATAACAACCCCCGGTTTCCATTTCTGAACATACATATGTCTGATATTTGAAAAATTCCTTTCAAATAAGATACAGCAGACTGTCATGAAATCCCCACTTCCACTGTTTGAATTTTCAAGCTCTTCCAAGTATTTCTACTTCTAAAAGTATATGCTCTGCCACTAGATGGGGATAAAAAGTTGTAACAACCTTATTGTCCCTATTAAGACAAAAACCCTAAATAAAATTGTATAGCCAACAGAAAAAAAAATGCATTTAATTTACTTTAACCTTTCCAAGTATTAACTAAAAATTATGGTGCATTCAAAAATGTATATTTATTATGAGTCTACTCGGAACTTAGAATTCATTTTCTTATAGAAATAATGTTGTAGAAAACTGCTTAGCTTACTTGTCAATGAAAATATATTTTTTAAGATTTTTATTTATTTATTTATTTTTGAGAAAGAGAGAGAAAGCACGCACGCGCACACGAGCGGGGGGAGGGGCCGAGGGAGAAGCAGACTCCCCACTGAGCAGGGAGCCCAATGCAGGACTTGATCCCAGGACCCTGAGATCATAACCTGAGCCAAATGCAGACACTTAAATGGCTGAGCTACCCAGGCGCCCATCAATGAAAATATTTTATGATATAGTTGAAGTAGCACACCAACATACTGATTCTTACATTTATAGAATTAAGAAAGCCGATTCTTCAATATAAGCCAGTTGTGATTACAAATGGAGTGGGTCAAATTTCAGTTCGGGCAGTGCTGCCTTCCTGGGAGATTGTGGTCCAAAACTAATCCAGACAAGCTGTCTGCATCACTTCCCTAGGCTCAAATGTGATCTAAAACTATTCTGTAACATCCTCAACTTTTCATGCCCAACCTCGGAGACTAGGAAACAATATCAGGCAATGAAAAAGAGAGGTAGAGAAAGATCTAAAGACATGAGCATTCAAATCACTTATCAGACTGCAAAAATGTTTTTCACACAAAAGTTTAACATCCTTAACTTGTAAATAGTTCCCACATATAATCCTGGGGGGAACAAAAGCCAACTAAAGGAAAACTAGATAAAGTGAATGAAATTCAAGCAATTCACTAAATTCACGGTTGGCTAAGAAACACATAAACTGATGTTAGAGCTCACTAGTAATCAGGAAATAGAAAAATTAAAATTTGCCGTATTTTACCCATCCCATTGATGTTACAAAATGTTGACAAAAATGTGGGGAAATGCTATATTCAGAAATTATTTTGGGAATGAACATTGCCAAAGCCTTTTGGAAGAGCAATTCAGTTGTATTCATAAAAATTTGCTCAGCGATTACACATCTGTGTGGGGAATAGAAATATTAATTTATGTATATGCAGAGATAATGACAGGGATATTTGCAGCATTTTTCTACTGGTACAACATCAATAGCAAAAATATCCATCAGTAGGGGCACCTGGATGGCTCAGCCATTAAGCATCTGCCTTCAGCTCAGGTCATGATCCCAGGGTCTTGGGATCAAGTCCACACCAGGCTCCCTGCTCAGCGGGAAGCCTGCTTCTCCCTCTCTTCCTGCCCCTCCTCCCTGCTTGTGCACGAACTTTCTCTCTCTCAAATAAATAAATAAAATCTTAAAAAAAATATCCATCAGTAGAGGAATAGTTTTATAAATCATGGCTAAGACACTTCACTGAGATTAAGTAGAATGGAGTTGATATACCAACCCTCCCCCAAAAAATCCTCAAAATGTATTAAGTGAAGAATGAAGGGTTTCAGAGACACATTGAAGGTGTGACCTTATTTATGCAAATGAAAAAAATTAACTTATCTAAGTCATATTTTTTAACTTACCCTCTCTAAGTGTAAATGGACAGTAAAGGCTCTGGGGGGTACTAACAGTTCTCAGAAGAAGGAAAAGAGTGGAACAGAGCAGAGGGTCTGAAGTAGGATTTTCATTCTTTAAAGATTTTCATATTCTGGAAATACTCCTTTATCCTTACTTTTGATGTTTATTTTTTTAAATTTTTAAAAAAGATTTTATTTATTTATTTGAAAGAGAGAGAGAGCAGAAGCAGGGAAGCAGCAGAGGGAGAGGAACAAGCAGACTTCTTGCTGAGTGTGGAGCCCCACATGGGACTCGATCCCAGGACCCCGAGATCATGACCAGAGCTGAAGTCAGACGCTTAACTGACTGAGCCACCCAGGCGCCCTGTTTATTTTTTTTAATAGCAAAAAATTAACTTTATCTTGTTACAGGGTATTTCTAACACATTCACATGCGACAACAAGGTAATTTCACAAAAACTGAAAACTAATATCCTTTTTTTTAGAACTGAACAATCTGTATTTTATAGATCATTAATAAAATTTCTTAAAGATTATATAATAAAAACTCACCACCTTGATGCTCTATAAAATCCTATTAACAGAACCTTTTATTATAAGGGTGTTTTTCTGAAATTTAAATGAACAAATATTAATTGTGTGAATTATAGTAATTTTTAATTCACAAGTACATTTATTTAAAAATTTGTTTTATAAAATGTTGATTAGAAACAAAAGATTTCTATGCAATGAGTACAATTTCTAAAGTTTAACAGCGCAAGAATTTAATAATAACTCCAGCAATGGTAATTTTTGAAATATTTGTCTTCCTAAATTCATTGTTTTACTTTGTCAAATAGTTTGAGTCATACCGAAAGTATTCTTCAGTGGCTTCACTCATTCACTCAAAATTGTACTGAGAAATTATTCACACATACACATGGTGGCTTCTATCATCCATTTTCACCACTGTATTACAGTTTTAGGAACATGTAAAATGAATTATGTGTATTCTGTCGTTCCTAGTTTTCACGGCTACCTGTTTCCCTCGTTGTCAGTTTCCAGCTGTGTGGTGCTGAGCATTGCCCGGCATGTCTCCTGGGAGCCTGGGTGCAAACGTGTCATTGAGCAAGTCGACCTGACTAGATAACGACAAATTGTTTTTCAGTTGTTTCGATGACTTAGATTCACAGCAGCAATATGTGAAGGGTTCTTATTGTTCCACATTCTTTCATACACTTGATAGTTCAGAGATTTTAGTATTTACCATTCTGGTGAAGTGTGAAATGTTGTCTCATATGGTTTTCATTTGTATATCCCTGATTACCGATGAGGTGACAGCTCTTTTCAGAAGTTTATTGACCATTCTTATTTCTTTTCTTGAAAACTCAAGTCTTTTGCCCCTTCTCCCTTTGGATTGTGTGAATTTTTTTTTTTTATTATAGACTCACTGACATTATTTATATATTAGGAATACTAAATTTTTGTCAGTTACATGGGTTGGAAATATCTTTTATTAGTGTGTGGCTGTCATTTCCATTTGATTTAGGGTCTAGTTTAATGAGCAGAATTTCTTAACATTAATATTCTCAAATTTCTTATTCTCTTCCATTTTACTTTATACTTGTTGAACCTTGGTTTAGAAATGTTTTCCTGGGGTTACCTGGGTGGCTCAGTCGGTCAAGCATCTATCTGCCTTTGGCTCAGGTCATGATCCCAGGGTCCTGGGATCGAGCCCCATGTTGGGCTCTTTGCTCAGCAGGAAGCTTGCTTCTCCATCTCCCGCTCCCCTGCATGGGTTCCCTCTCTCACCGTCTCTCTCTCTCTCTGTCAAATAAATAAATAAAATCTTAAAAAAAAAAAAGAAATGTTTTCCTGTCCACACTAACAAATATCTTCCATACCATCTTTTAAATATTTTATATTTTTAACATTTACAATCAGATCTTTAATAAACCTGGAAATGAGCTTCATCTGTGGTTTAACATAAAGGTTCAGTTATTTTTCCATATGGATATTCTGTTAATATAAATCATTTTATTTAAAATCTATGCTTTCCTACTTTGATATGCACTGCCTATCTGTTAAATGGCATTTTCAATATGAGTGGTACTTTTCATGAGTTCATTTTTCCTTTCATTACTAAATTTACTCTATCTCTACTAAAATATAAATAATTATAAATAATAAATAAATACAATTATTCATTTTATGTAGTTGTGTTAGTTTCCCAATGCTGCCATAACAAAGTACAATAGACTGGGAGAAGGAAACAACAGAAATTTATTTTCTCACACTTCTGGAGGCTGGAAGTCTGAGATCAAGGTGTGGGCAGGGTTGACTCCTTCCAAGTCCTCTCCTTGGTAAGAAGATGGCTGTTTTCTTGCTGTTTCTTCACATGGTCTGTGTCTGTGTTCTAGTCTCTTATAATGACATTAGTCATGTTGGATTATATATTAATACTATTATTATTATTAAACTCACATGATCTCATTTTCCCTGAATTACTTCTTTCAAGGCCCCATTTCCAAATACAGTCATATTCTGAGGCATTGGGCATTAGAACTTCAACATGCGAATTTGGGGAGACAATTCATCCTGTAACAACAATCTGAAAAAACAACTTTTTTTTTTCTTTTCAATTCTATGTATTTTATTTCTTTTTCTCAATGCTACCCCATCCCATGTCACCACATTCTAACTTATAAAATTGTTGGTGTTATTTGTTTATCCCTTGTCTGTTCTTGAACTTCCTATAAATAGATACAGTATGTAATACCTGGTTTGTGGTTGCTTTTGCTCATCGCAGTATATCTGAGAGTTATCCATGTTATCCTGTGTGTCAATAATTTATTATTTTTATTGCTGTCTAGTACTCCATCCCCTAATTGTGCCATTAAACATCTATTTATCAATTCTACTGATGAACATTGTATTATTTCTATTTTTAGGCTACTATGGGTAAAGCTGCTATGCACATTTTCATATTGGTTTCTGCTATGGACTGAATTTTGTTCCCTCCTCCAAACTTGTATGTTGAATCCCAAACCCCCCATGTGACTGTTTTTGGAGATGAGGCCTCTAAGAAGGTAATAAAGGTTAAATGAGGTCATAAAGGCAAGGGTCCCAGTATGATAGCATTAGTATCCTTGTAAGAACACCAGAGTGCTTACACTGATTTGGGATTAATAAAAATAAAAACTGTGTCTTTATCTTTTTTCTTTATTATTTGGCTGTTGTCTCAATACATTGCCCTTCTTTTTCTAGCTTCTTGAAATCAAAATTTAAACATTTTATTTTAAATTATTTTTCTTAAAATTTATACATTTAAAGCTATAAATTAGATATAAATCCTATATTTAAGTTCACTGGAGTAAACTTAACTTTCATGAATGTATGTGTATTATTGAACATACTTATATTTTTTTTTAAAGAATTTATTTATTTGAGGGGTGCCTGGGTGGCTCAGTCGTTAAGCGTCTGCCTTCGGCTCAGGTCATGGTCCCAGGGTCCTGGGATCGAGCCCCGCATCGGGCTCCCTGCTCCGCAGGAAGCCTGCTTCTCCCTCTGCCACTCCCCCTGCTTGTGTTCCCTCTCTCGCTGTGTCTCTCTCTGTCAAATAAATAAATAAAATCTTTTTAAAAAAAGAATTTATTTATTTGAGAGAGGGAGAGCACACCTGAGCAGGAGGGGCAGAAGGAGAGGGAAAGAATCTTTAAGCCAACTCCCAGCTGAGCACAGAGCCGGTTGCAAGGTTGATCCCACAACCCTGAGAACACGACCTGAGCCAAAACCAAGACTACGATGCCCAACTTATTGCACCACTCCGGTGCCCCAAACACACTTCTATTTTTATGAAAGTTTTCTTCTGTGCATGGTTTCAGAATATATGTTAGATCCTATTTTTAAAATAAAGTTGGGCATTTTCATAGCCCTATAAACATGATTCATTACAGGCCTTTTCTACCTTATTCTTTGACTGATTTGTACTTAAATGCATATTTTTCATTATCCTTTCAATTCCCTTTACCATAATCCGTAAAATCATATTAAAAAACAAACACATACAGTAATAAAATTGAGAAAACAGTGATTGACTCAGTTTTCAGATAAACCTTGAGTCATTATGTGAATTGACACATTTTTAATTCTTATTTCCCAGGTAACATTTAACACATCAGTACTAACCCCCTAGCCCCATGGATCCTAGATCCAATGATCCAGTTAGCACATCAGCACTGCTGTTTAGATTTTCTACTATAGGTTTCTGGCCGGCCCCTCATTTCAGTAGAGATCTTCTTCCTTAGACAAAAGCAGTGGGAAAGAGCTCAAAGCAGACTTCCACTGCTTCTCTCTGTCCCTTCTTGTGATCCTTCTGAAGTTATAAATCTATTAGGCATTAGTTAGTTTCAATTTAGGCATTTTGGGTTGATGCATCCCAGAAAAATTAGTTATTTGACAAGGAGAAAATAAAAATTCACATTCTTTCTCCTCTTACAAAGAAATTGACAGTAGATGAGTAGATGAGAAATAATAACTGAAAGCTGGGAATTGTCAATCCTTTTTAATAAGAGTGCCACCTATTTCCAAGAAAGAAAAATATTTATAAAACCCCCTTTCTTTGCACAAGAATTTAATAAAGAGAAATCAATTAAGATGGCATTCAACTATACATATATTTGTCTTGTACTAGAGGATGTACCTTTTCTGTGGACCCCAATGAGCACTGGGTAAAAACTTCATATTTGTATGTATATTCTACTGTATTTGGGATATTTAAATAAAAGGTTAGAGCCATTTTTTCTAAAGATTTTACTTATTTATTTATTTATTTATTTATGGCATGCGTGGGGGGAGGGGCAGAAGGAGAGGAAGAGAGCCAGAGCAGACTCCACACTGGGCACAAGCCCAACATGGGATTCGATCCCATGACCCTGAGATCATGACCCCATGATCATGACCCCAACTGAAACCAAGAGTCAGAAGCTCAGCTGACTGAGCAATCCAGGGACCCCAAAGGTTAGAGCCATTTAAAGTAAAATAAAATAAGCTCTCCCCACTCCAAAAGAACAACATAAATCAGCTTAGAAGAACCAATGAATGACATTGTGTGTTTAGATGTCAGAATAACTTACTGTGGCTAGCTATTGATAGAAATTTTTATGTAAAATACCAACTTAGAATTGCTACTGATTTAATGGTGCTTTTATAATATGATCATAATTAGTTGATGAATAATTGATATACAACAAATATCAAAACACATGTTTGACTTATCAAAAAATACTAAGTATTTTAATTTTCTAAAATGGTTTTTCTCTTCCCTTAAAAAAATCATGCAAAATTTAAATATGTCAGTAAGAAAAACTGAAGAACCTTCTTGGAGCCTAATTTTTTTTCTCCATTTGGAATCACAAAATCAACTATTATAGTTGAATTAATCTGTGAATGATTTGACTAATTAAAATATTAAACATATATTACTTGACTTGATCTATCACAGCATGGCATGGGAGAGATACAGACTTGGTTTGAAATATTATTAACATAGAGGCAAGTTTCTAATTTATGGTTATTAGTAGTTACGTATCATTCATTACTGAACAGAATTGCTATAATCCATTATCATCTCTTTCTTAAAAGTAATTTTTATTATTTGTTAACGTACGAATCAGAAGATATCAATATCTCCCCCTCACCAACCAGTCTTAAGAATACAACTGCTATGTGAGCTAAAACAGTGTTAAGGCATGATGAGCTCAGGTGCTGAGTTATACATATCAGGAAATCTGCATGAGTTTAAAATTATCCTTGTGGTTTTGTCCTAGAAGTACAGCACACACTCATTGGACTACTTAAAGACAGTATAGCAAACATGTATGTACAGGATTCAATGTAAAACGAAATGGACATTTTGTGATTCCTTAGAGGACGACTACAATTAAAATCTTCAAATTTATGAGGCTTACAATATATCATCAGATTTTTTTCAAGATTTTATTTATTTATCTGACAGAGAGAAAGTGAGCACAAATAGAGGAAGCAGCAGAGGGAGAGGGAGAAGCAGGCTCCCCGCTTCTGGGGAAGCCTGATGTGGGGCTCGGTCCCAGGACCCTGGGATCATGACCTGAGCCGAAGGCAGACGCTTAATGACTGAGCCACCCAGGTGCCCCTATCATCAGATTTATAAGGATTACAACTTAAGGTTTATCCTCTTGTGGCTTCTTGTCTTGTGGATAATTGTCTCAGTTCCCCCAAATCTCCTCGATTCCAGGTTTCTTCATGGCCCCTAATCCACTCTTCGGTTTCCTGCTGAAGCTGGACAGTCTACTTGCCTGCCCTCCTGACAGCATACTTCACCTCCTTGCCAATAACAAGAAACTCTTAGAACTATTCACACATCTTTCCTAGGTTTTGTCAAAAAGCCTTAACTGTTTTGGTCTTGAAGACCATTATTCTCTATGGACAGATGTTTAGGATCCACAGTGCAGGCCAACTCACATTCACTACAAAAATCACCCTCTCCCTCTGTTGCTCTCTCTCTTGCAGTTTTGATTAATACATTTGTTTAGATGATCTTGTTCAATTCCAGTTAAGTACACATTATGTGACATAGACTCATTCTAACATAAATGAGACTAGACTTTATTAGTATGTCTAAAGTATTTTCTTAGGTCGATTAATGCAAACAGGCTTGGCACATTGACTTTGAATTTGTCAATAAGAAATTAGTATATCTTTATAGTTATATATTTGAATAAATCAAAATTGAAATTACATGGTTCAAGGTAGCAGGCTGAGCACTTGGCACTATGTCCCTTTTTCCTTCACAAAGCTCAAACTGAAGTGTGTGTGTGGCAAGGGGTGGTGAGGGATACAGAAAGAAAGAGAAAAAAAGAGACAGAGATAGAGGACATAATAGAACCGCAAGTTGATGTGAATATAATAAACGAGCCAGTAGCAGTTTACAGATTTCAAAGGTATCCTGCAGAATTAGAAGGAGGATGAGATCAGGTTGACAAGAAAGCCCACCAGAAAGACACCAGAATGGGAATCATCCTTTCCAAAGGAGGTCAGTGTCGTTCAGTACAAAGTACAGGAGTTTGAAGTATCCTTAGGGTGATGATGTTGAAAGCATTTGGGGTCCACTCAGGGCAACTCTGACCTTGTCTCTTCTCCCTTTGGCTCATCATACCATATAGCTTATTCTGCAAACCCCTTGCCAGAGGAGGGCTGTTAGTGTTCATCAGCCTGTCCAAGCGACAGCTAGACAGAGTTGATAGTAGCTCCATACCCACTATAGCTGAGAGGGGAGAAAAGCAAAGGCTACTATTTCCAAGAGTTTACCATGATGTTCCTAAAATCAGCTGAGCAAAGACTTCTGTTTGGTAACTGCAGGAGTCCCAGGCTATTTTACAAAGTAGATTTCAATCTAGAAATTGTAAAATAATTGTAACTCATTAATACTGTGAAATAGCTTAAAATACTATTTAATATGGGTAGCTCAACTTCTAAGGCTCATATATATGCATATCACTCAAATTAACAAAGGCAAAAGAACACCATATATTTCAACTCTTGAGAAACTTGGGGTAAAAAGAATTGACATTTCAATTATTTCTTTTCCTCAAAATCTGTGCTCAGTTTTGCATAATTTGCTCTGTGCCAATGCTACCTCACCAGTGGTGCTCACAGGTGGCCTCACAGTTATTTGACTTAGTAGCAATACATCTATAATGGTACCTTCCTATTATTATAAGAAACATTTTCTCTTTATATTTTCATCAATATATATAGTCTCATCAATTCATCTCTGTCTTTAACAGACAGTTTATTGGACTACTTTGTTGATGGAAATGTAATAAATTTAAGAAATAACAAATAATCCTGGAGCTCTACTAACAAGCAGGGTTCCAATATGGACTTGCTCACTGTGCTGTTTAATTTTGTGTGTCAACATGGCTAAGCCACACTACCCAGATATTTGGTCAAATACCAAGAGACGTGCTGTGAAGGTATTTTTTTTAGATATGATTAACATTTAAATCAGCTGACTTTGGGTAAAACATCCAATCCTCCATCATGTGGGTGGGCCTTATCAGTTGAAGGCTTTAGGAAGAAGACTGAGAGTGACCTCAACAAGATGGAGGAATAGGAAACTCCCGACTTTCCTTCTTCCCACACACACTAACTATACAGCTACAGACAGATCAATTCCCCCAGAGAGGCCCAGAACCTAGTGAAGAAACATTTACATATCAGGTGACTAAGAAAATACCCACATCGATATGGATAGGAAAAGCATTTGCACCATAAACCTCATGCCTGGCACAGCACCTTACAATTGGGAGCATCTTACAATCTTACAGTACTCCCGGCTTCTTGCTGAGGAGCAAAGAGATTGAACTACACATCTATCACCCCAACTTTTATGGCTGCCACACAAAAAACAGGCTTCCAAATCACCCAGCTCTAAAAGCCAATGGCACTCAGCATTTGTGAGTCCCCCAGCACCGCAGAAAAGAAAGAAGCAGATTTTGAACAGAACATAACAGGCACTTTCTGCTGCTGTCCGCGGGGCTCAGCACAGAGAGAGCATGCAAAAATGCTGAGCATCCAGTTTCTCCCTGGAAGGGGCTTAAGGGTATACTTTCACAGCTGTCACCTAGGGGGTTGCTTCTAATTAGCCTTGTCTGGGAGCTAGTGGGGCAGGCAATCGGTAGCTCTTCTGGAGCCTGGATGAGTGCGGGGGGATTTACCTCACTTCCAGGGACCCGACAGGAATAAGCACATCCCAATCTCCCGGGAACCACCAAGAACAAAGATGGTGGCTTGGAAAGCACCAAGGTTTGAAAGACATCCAGAATCTCTGGATAGCCTGATTAATAAGATTCATCTACAGGAGGCCTGCCTGTTATGACAAACTATGAATTAACTTTCTGAAAAAATAACCAGAATCATTTTTCCTCACTTTGACCCAGTACCAGTATTTGCCCGCTCCTAGCCGTCTGACTTTCCTCCCCTCCAATCCCAGGGTCCATCACACTACAGGAGACTTTTGTTCAGGGCTCCTTCAACTGTGAGACCAACCCCCATGTCTGTGCTGATCCACCTGATGTGACCTTCAACTGGTGCATCATTAGAAGAAGGAAAATGGAGCAGGAGGATTCGGCACTTTCTCCAGTTTTTGCCTCTTGATTGCTTATACCATTACTGTAAGCAATCACAGGCTTAACTTCTTCATTTTTGGTTTGTTCCTTTAATGGGTTGGTTACTCTGATGCATGACAGCCCAACTCTCTCCATCCCTAGGTGGTTTAAACTGCTGACATGCGTCATCTCATTTAATTTTGTTAGCAACCTTATGATATCTAAGCCATTTATCCACACAGTTTGGTATGAACAAACTAAAGCTCCTGAGGAATATGGAACTTGTCTAGGGCCATATTCGTAGAATCACTAGAAACAAGTGCAGGAATGCCTGATGCACAGGTCATGCATTTTGCCACCACACTGTGCTGAAAGAATGTCCAATATGTAAGATTCAGAAGTTGTATGTATGTCTTGAAGGATATAAAGGGGTATCCAGAAACCAAAGGGAAGAATGACATCCTGTGGTTTCTTTTTCCAATGCAGGCAACCTTTGTCTATTCTTATGGGTATGTTTTGTTTGTCTGTACATATGTGTCCTTTGCTGATATAACCTTGAATTAAAAAAAAAGTACTAAGAAACGTCTAAATGTGAGTCTATTCTATAAAAGGTTATTTGGGTATTTGGTGAATCATTTGCATCTCAGGAGTCAAGTTATTTTTCAAATTACCTATTTTCATTTCCTTGATTTTTGTTTCCATATTTTCATTATGGAATTTTTATTATATGCAAATTGAGCCTTGATGATCTATAATACATATCTCTTATACCGTAGTGCTCCCTCCTCCGTGGTTTGGCTTTTTGTGATTTCAGGTACCTGTGACCATCTGCCTCCAGAAGCTGATGATCCTCTTTCTGACATTGTCAGATCATAATAGCCTAACACTCCATCACAACACCTACGTCACCCACCCCCCTCATCTCATCACGTGGGCATTTGATCATCTCACATCATCACAAAAAGGCTGAGTACAGTACAAAATATTTTGAGAGAGAGAGAGAGAGAGACCACATTCATGTAACTTTGTTACAGTATATTGTTATAATTGTTCTATTTTATTACTAGCTGTTGTATCTCTTATTATGCCTAATATATAAATTAAACTTTATCATAGATATGTAGTATAGGATAAAACACTGTGTATATATAGGGTTCAGCACTATCTGTGGGTCTGGGAACATGTCCCCTGCAGATAAGGAAGGACTACTGTATTGTTTCTCTTTATTTTCACGTAGTTCTCAGAAAATTCATTGTGCTGATCTTTATATTATCAATTCAGTTTAGGGGCTATTGGTTTATCCATCTACCAAATTTTATATTTTGATAATTCTGGTTTTTATTTGAAGGCTCCCTTTCTGAATATTTTATTGTTTCTTTTTCATACATGCAGTTTTTCTATGAATTGTTTCCCTTAATTTTTTTATTATTGTAAAATACACATAAAATCTACCATTTTTTAAATGTACAGATCAGAGGTCTTAAATACGTCTGGTGTGTTGTGCAACCATCAATACCACATCTCCTGAACTCTTTATCTTGCAAAACTAAACTCCATACCCAGTGAACAGTAACTCCTTGGCCATTGACACCATTATTCTGCTTCCTGTCTCTATGATTTTGACTCTTTTAAGTACTTCACATAAGTGGAATTATCAATATTTGTCTCTTTGAGACTGGCTTATTTCACTTGGCATAGTGTCCTCAAGGCTTATCCCGGGAGTAGTGAAATTTCCTTCCTTTTTAAGGCTGAATAATATTCCATTCCAAATACATTTTGTTTGTCCATTCTCATGCCAGTGGACACACTGGCACACTAAAATGGACATGCCATTTTAGCTATTGGGAATGTGTTGCTGTGACCATGAGGGTACAAATATCTCTTTGAGATCCTACTTCCAGTTCTTTTGAAAATACACCCAGAGGTGGTATTGTGTGGTCATATGGTAATTTTATTTTTTAATTTTTTTTAAAACTGCCATACTGGTTTCCATAGAAATTGTACCATTACCATTCCCACCAAGAGTGCACAAGGGTTCCAATTTCTCCACATCCTCACCAACCCTTTTTTTTTTCTTTAATAGTAACAATTCTAATTGGAGAGAGGTGGTATCTCATTGTAGTTTTGATTTGCGTTTCTCTGATGATTAATGCTGTTAAGCATCTCTCGTGTGCTTATTGGCCAGTTTTACATTCAAGTTCTTTGAAGAAGAAATTGAAGACATTTCTATTCAACTTCTTGACTCACTTTTAAATCAGGTTATTTTTTTTTCTTCCTTGTTAAGTGTTCTCTATGTATTCTGGACATTAATCCCTTATCAGATTTATGATTTGCAAATATTTTCTCCCATTCGGTGGCTTGCTTTTCTACTCTTGATATTGTCTTTTGATGCAGACATTTAAAATTTTTTCATGAAGTCCAATTTATATTTTTGTTGTTGTTGTCTGAACTTTTGGTGTCATATTCAAGAAATCATTGCTAAACGCATTGTCATAAAATTTTTGCCTTATGTTTTCTTCTAAGAGTTTTGTTGTTTCAGGCCTTACATTTAGATCTTTCATTGATTTTGAGTTGATTTTTGTATATGGCATAAGGTATGGGTCCAACTTCATTATTTTACATGTGAATATCCAGTGTTCCCAACACCATTTATTGTAAGGACTGTCCTTTCTCCATTGAATTGCCTTGGCACTCTTGTCAAAAATCATTTGACCATATCTGCCAGGGTTTATTCCTGGATTCTCCATTCTATTCCATCGGTCTATATGTCTGTCTTTGTGCCTGTATCATTCTCTTTTGAACACCGTAACTTCGTGTTAAGTTTTGAAATCAGGACATGTGAGTCTTCTAGCTTTGTTCTTTTTTAAACTTGTTTTGTCTATTCAGGGTTCCTTGAAATTCCATGTGAATAAGGATGGGATTTTTTAATTCTGAAAAACCATCAGTGGGATTTGATAAGGATTCCTTTGAATCTATAAATATCTTTGAGAGCTATTGACATCTTAACGATATTAAGCCTTTCAATATGTGAGCATCAGATGTGTTTCCATTTATTTGTGCCTTCCTTAATTGCTTTCACCAATATTTTATAGTTTTCACTGTAGAAGTTTTCACTTTCTTGTTTAAGTTAATTCCTAAGTATTTTATTCTTTCTGATGCTATTTTTTTAAGATTTAATTTATTTGATAGAGGGAGAACAAAGAAGGAGAGTGAGAGGGAGAAGCAGACTCCCCAGTGAGCAGAGAGCCCAATGTGGGGCTCCATCCCAGGACCCTGAGATCATGACCTGAGCTGAAGGCAGATGCTTAACCAACTGAGCCATCCAGGCTCTGCTTTTTGATGCTATTATAAATGGAATTGTTCATGTAATTTCCTTTTCAGATCGTTCATTGTTAGAGTATGGAAGTGCAACCGATTTTTGGGTGTTGACTTTGCATCACGCTAGTTTACTGAATGCATTTATGAGTTCTAACAATTCTTTTTGTGGATTCTTTAAAGTGTTTTTTATGAAAAGATAATTGTACTTCTTCCTTTCCAATTTGGATGTCTTTTATTTCTTTTTCTTGCCTAATTGCTCTGACTAGGACTTCCAGTACTATGTTCGATAGAAGTCTTAAAGTGGTTACCTTTGCCTTGTTCCTGACCTCAGAAGAAAGCTTCCAATTTTTACCACTGATTATGATCCTAGTTATGGGTTTTTTTATATATGGTTTTTATTACTTTGAGTTTCCTTTCATTTCTAGTTTGAGTGCTTTTATCATGAAAGAGTGTTAAATTTGTCAAATACTTTTTCTGCATCATTGAGATGATTGCATGGTTTCTGTCCTTCATTCTGTTATAATGTGGTATAGTAGATTGGTTTATTTTCTTATGTTGAAAGAGCCTTCATTCCAGGAATAATCTCCATTGGTCACATTGTATAATCCTTATAATATGTTGCTAAATTCCATTTGCTAGTATTTTGTTGAGGATTTTTGCATCAGTGTTATAAGAGATGTTGATCTGTAGTTTTCTTTTCTTGTAGTGTCTTTGTCTGGTTTCGGTATCAGAGAAATGCAGACCTCACAAAATGAATTAGGAAGAGTTCCTTCCCGTTCAGATTTTGGAAAAGCTTGAGAAAAATTGATATTCATTCTTTAAAATCTGATAGTAGTCACCAGTGAAGTCACCAGGTTCAGGTTCTTTGTCAAGAGGTTTTAGATTGCTGAGTTAATCTCCTTACTAGCTATAGATCTATGCAGATTTTCTTTTTTTCATGATATTTTTACTGATAGGCCAAATACAGGACATGGTGTTAAGAAAAAAAACAACACCTCTAATTGCAAATAAAAACTATAAACTTCAGGGTTTGCCCAGAAGCACTCACTGCTGTTGTTGAAGACCTTTGCTTCCTGACAGAGTGTATTTATCCCTGACTCAACCTCCATCACTGTCATTTGTAATCTGTGGGGTTTTATGAGATTCCTTTGGATAGTGTGTCCACTTGAGTCACATGAAGACTTTTTTTTTTTAATATGTACCAAGTCGGCTGACTAATCTTTTTCTAACTAAAATCTCATCTGCAAAACTTTCTTAGATTTCTGGTCCTCAGACTTTTTCCCTTTTGTGCTTATTATTTATTTTTTCATCATAGCAGCGATTTAGGAGGCACAGGGAGTCAAACGAGAAAAGTCAAGTGGCTGTATGGAAAATGAAGGAATGAATGTATTTTCAAATGTTGCACTCATAATAATTTAAGATGGCACATACAAAGAATGTGTCTTATAGATTGGAAAACGAAACAGCAAAATGTTGATGTTCTTAAATTGATATGCAGATTTAAAACAATTTCTGTCAAAGTCCTAGTATGATTTTTGTTGCTATAGGCATGATTATTCAGAATTTATGTTGAAAGGATATATGGATAGCAAATCAGCAGGTAAAAGTGTTCAAAATCACGAGCCATTAATAACATGCAAATTAAGACCAGAATGAAACATCACTGCAGACATACGAGAACATCTAAAATAAAAAATAGTGACAACACCAAATACTGGCAATGATGTGGGGAAAGTGGCTCTCTCATACATTGCTGGTCGGAACGTAAAATGACACGAATATTCTGGAAAATTGTTTGGAGGTTTAAAAAAACAGAAACAAAAACATTACTTATCATCCAACCTACTGCATTCTTGGACATTTATCCCAAAGAAATGAAAACTTATGTTTGCACAATAACCTGTACATGAATGCTTATCAGCAGCTTTATTTGCAATAGCCAAAAACTGGAAACAACAAAAATGTCCCTTAATAAGTAAATTGTTAAACAAACTCTGGTACATCCATACTGTGGAATAGTACTCAGAAATAAAAGAGAATCAACTATGGAAACCCACAACCTGGACAGATGTCTAGGGCATTATGCTGAGTGAAAAATGTCAAATCTCCAAAGATAGTATACAGTATGATCCCATTTATATAATATTCCCAAGAGGACAAAACTAAAAACATGGGAAAATAGATTTTGCCATTGTCAAGTGTTAGGTACAGCGGGGATCAAGGGAAGGGAGAGGTGGGTGAGACATAAAGATGCAGTGCAGGGAAGATCTTTGTGGTGACAGGAGAGTTCCAAATCTTAAGTGTGTGGTGGTTATACAAATCTACACGTGTGATAAAATGGCATGCAACTATACTCGTGCATTGTAACAACATAAAATTCCTGGTTTTGATATGATACTATAGCAATATAAGGTGTAACCATTTGAGGAAACTTTACCAAGGGTACATAGGACTTCTTTGCACTATATTTGCAACTTTCTGTAAATCTATAATCATTTCAAAACATTCAGAAAATTGATACCATAATTTAGGATGGCATATATGAAGTATATGACTTCTTGTTACATCAGTTGAATGACTGAAGCACACTGAAATAAAATAAATAAATTAACGAAGGCTGCCAAATGAAAAATTACATATTATTATTCCACATATTTATACTATTATGTTTAATTTATTATAATGTGAAAATAATTTATTTTCTTTAAATGGCGTATTAAGGACCCTGTATCTCTTCTGTTCTTATAGAACCAGACTTCCATTATACAATAGCATTTAGACACAATGTAGCAATTAAAAATCTTTTCAAGTTTGTTTAGATGGAAATCTCTGCATCTTTCAAAAAAATTTATTTCATCTAAATTAAATCCCTAAACAAAATGTTTCTGTACATAAACAGGATTCAATCAAGAAAAATAAAACAATATTTATTATCTAAATATTGTATCACAAAAGTAAAAGAGTTTGAGGAAATTGGAGTAACACTTATAATTGGCACTCCCCAAGTAGTTATAGACATTTCCTTCAAAATACTAATGAATAGTATTAATCTCAATAATAACTACAGAAATACATGTCATCCTTTTCTTTGTTTTGGTATGTTTATTATCTAAATCTGTAGCAACTTCTTTTTTTTTTTTTTAATTTTATTCATTTATTCTTATTTGTCAGAGAGAGAGCACAAGCAGGGGGAGCGGCAGGCAGAGGGAGAAGCAGGGTCCCCATGGAGCAAGGAGCCCAATGCAGGACTTGATCCCAGAATGCTGGGATCATGACCTGAGCTGAAGTCAGACCCTTAACTGAGCCACCCAGGCTCTTGTAGCAATTCCTTAAAGCAAAGTAAAAGCCTATTGAATGGATTGTATCTAAAGCAAAGAGGATTTAAATGAAATATTTTATCAGAAGGCAAAGTTACAAAATTTGTTATCATAAATCTATTGTGACTTTCTTTAAAATAACTCTAGAATTTAGTACTCTGTCTTGTACATATTTGTTATTTGAAATGTTTGGGTTCTTTTGAATTTTACTAGTATATTGGTCCATGACTCAGTTAGAAAAGAATTGACACATTCAAAAGGATTTAAACAAAAATAATTTGTAAAAGAGATTATTTACAGAGGTCGGTGTTGGGTTGAGAAAACCATCATGGAACAATGAAGTATTAAGAAACTAGCAAAAGTGGGAAGCTGTTATCCCCACCCTGTCAGAGCTGGGAGCTGGCTCCTTGTGTACTGAGAACTTCAGCAAGAACAACCAAAGGACAGAGTTCGGACCTCTGGACATTTACTCGTCCATAAAAGCAGGGAAAAACTGGCATACGGTGTCAATATCAAATATGTCAGAACACTAGAAATTAACTAAAAGCTTGCAGCAACCCAGGGAACACTGATTTAAGAAAAATGACTGCATGTCAAGTAAGGAAAGTGAAATTTGGTGGTATGTTCACATGTCCAAATGCCATGCCCCTGCTGCTCGGTAGTAGTCTTAAAAAGTAATAGCCTCAAGGGTATTCTGCTAAGTGAAATAAGTCGATCAGAGAAAGACAACAGTCATATGATCTCACAGCTTTGTGGAATTTAAGAAACAAGACAGAGGATCATAAGGGAAGGGAAGAAAAAATAAAACAAGATGGAATCAGAGATGGAGACAAACCATAAGGGATTCTTAATCACAGGAAACCATCTGAGGGTTGCTGGAGGGGTGGGGGGGTGAGGTAACTGGGTGATGGACATTGGGGAGGGTATGTGTTGTAATGAGCACTGGATATTATGTAAGACTGATGAATCACAGACCTGTACGTCTGAAACCGATAGTACATTATATGTTAAATAATTGAATTAAAATTAAAAAAGAAAAAAGCCTCCATTGTGGGTCCTGGAGAGAGTAGCATGGAGCTGGAGTTCTTCCAAAGCTAATTACCAGAGAATTATTATTATTTGACCCATGAATATTTTCCTTCATCAGAGGCAATCATATGAGATAGGAGGTTTATTGATGGATGATATAGTCATGGATGGAATATTTACAGAGCAGTAAATATGAATTTTAGCTTTTGTTCTAAGGAAAAGTGGGGGCAGGAAATGGAAGGGGTTTTTATAATTTGATTGTAAAATCATACAGTCATAGTTTTACATTTTTATTTGCAAACTAAAAAAAAAATGATGAGAGATAGAAATTTAGTGTTCTGACAATTTTATGCTTCTTTTTAAAGTCTTTATTGAAAGCCTTTACATTTGTCTTCTTTCATTTCTCAGTGTGCAAATAATTTTTCTTAATAGTGACTTCTGGTGTGGTAATTACTTTTGATTAGGAAGGCAACTCACTAATATCTTTCAAGGAGAACAGTGCATTCTTATAGGTTTACTGTCTCTGTTAAAGACATATCTAACACAGAACTTGCAATGTTGGAATATTGATTCTAACCATTGTGAAGCCCTTTATGTGGGCATTTGTGACCATGTCTTGGTAGGCAGTTTAAACCAGTGACTAGCTCTAGAGAGGATGATGAAAAATGACTCGGGGATTGGCCTAAGTAAATAACCAAAATTGGGAGAAACTTATTTTTAGCATTTTTTTTCATTTTAGCATCTTAGTTTAGCTTTTTATAGATTCCAGAGTTAATTAAAATACTGGTCCAGAGGATTTGTGGGCAGTTTTACCTTGGAACATAGTTTCTTTAGTATATGCTGTGTGGCAACCAGTTCTTTATCTGGGGGAAAAGATGATTTGATAAACATTTACAAGGGAGGGTTAGATGCAGGCTTTTCCATTATCCAGAAAAAAAAAAAATTAAGTTACAGATGCAAAGGGAACCAAAACAAGAGTAGTTCTGCAAACATCTTTGTAGCTTGCTTTATCCCCAGAGAAATTGTGCATGCTGATTCATATCTTCATTATGACTGTGAGCAGAGAGATTCTGTGCCCTAAAGGACCCCAAATGAGACAGGAATCACTGGAATTGGAAGATGTCAGTATCAATACAATTATTTTGAAGATAAGACTGATTATCTAGCCTCCAGTGGGAAGGAGGGCTATGCCAGGTACCCAGAGTTTGACTGGAAATGAGATTTTTCTTTAAATGTACATATTGAAACAGAGAGGGAGGAAAGTATAGGGGAGTCTCTCTTTGCCTGTATTTTTGAAATATTTCAAAGAACCTCAGAGGGCTGCAAAACCATTGCACTTAACAGTTGAATATTGTTTAATATTAGCTTGAATAGAAAAAAGGATGGGCTTTGATGGAAAATGTTTCTTGACGGTTGTCTGTCTCATGACATTCAGAACTCACTGCCTCATAAACAGGACCAACTCATTAGGGAGCCAAATTCTCCTCTCTCTCATACCATAAGTTCCCCGTAAAAAGTCACACCCCAAACTGTCTTCCACATTATAATTACATTTGCACTGGAACCAGCTCACATCTGTGAATATACCCTCACAATCGGGCAAACCTAAGAGGTCGGTAATTGCAGAGTTACTTAGGAGTGGGCTCCAGGCTTGAAGAGAAGTCTGCTCACAGAAGAAATACGAATACAATGCTCATTTAAAGCAAGACCACATACCCGTGAGATAGTTTTGGTAAATGCAGATGAAGGGGAGGTGACAAATGTGAAAAATTATTTAAAAAATTATTTACACATTGAGAAATGAAAGAGGACAAATTGCGTGGCAATATTGAATTCTATCTTAAACTATTTTTCTTTCTTTTTCTGTACAAAGACATGAGACAGGATAGGATATCTTTCTAAAAGACTTCTTGTGTGTTGCAGCATGAGTGGTTCTCTCCTACATGTCACATGTTCACGAGAGAATTCCATTGTTTCCAGAGCTGTTCAGCTACAACTGAAATCGTAGTTCCCCCTCACCTTTATTTAGGTTTTGTAGATATGACTACTTATTAAACAGATTACAGCTTATTTTGACATTTTTCAGGATTTAATCATCCCTGATCAATGACTCTAAGAGGTGTTGACTTTTCTTGTACGTTGTTTAAGAGGTGTTGACTTTTCTTGTACGTTGTTTTAGCATTCGATCAATTCTCCAAGAGTAATCCAAGTCCCTGGACTGAGCCATTCATGGGAATGAACCCTGTAAATGGGAACAGGTTCATTAAAGTCACATGTACGTTCACATACACACACACGGACATTAAACTCATGGTATACAATGTGCTGAAGTTGTATATATATCTCAAAAACAATTCCCTAAATCCTCACATACATTTTGGCACTGAAAAAGAATGGTAACTTTATAAGAAGTCTTTCATGATCCAAAAAATCAGCTGCATTGATGTGATGTTTTTCAGATAAATTCTACATTGAAATTAAACAAAAAATTTTATGCAAATCAAACAGCACCTTCTGAGACTTAGGGTAAAGAGTGTCAGAAACAATTTATGTCCCAACATGTCTTTGGCTCTAGGCTCTGTCATCTGGCAGAAAAAATACACATATGTATGCACATATCTATATGCATTTCTATACGTGACCATCTGTATGTGTTAATCTCAGCACAAGCCCATGCTGATGTCCCCAACTCTAGTTCATCATCACATGCATCACTTTAACCTCCCTCTTCGGTTTATCTATAATTTTGACTCCAGTGGTGAGAAACCCTGCTCCCACCACAGCTATTAACTTATTGAATTGTTCAGTTTCAGTGTGCAGGTACAGTGGACTCAGAATTATTAACCAACATTCCCACAGAAACCACCGTCCCGACTAGAGTGCGTTGTTTTTGCGCAGTTCCTTTTGCCTCTAGTCTCACAGACTCCATCTATTTCCGAAGGTAAATGGGCACCATTTTCCCCACTGCCTTCAGCCATGCGTGCTTGTTGGCCCGCCAGCCCAGGCTTCCGCCTCTAAGGCTGCTTTGTTTCAGCCTCTCCTTGGCTAACGTGGTTCTTTTCTCCTTTATCCACCCTCCCCCACTTCCACATATTAAATGATGAGAATGAGTGGCAAGTCTTTACCCTTTTTTAAAAGGAAATGTAAATAACTTTCTAGACCCTCAGTCCATTTCATTTTCTTCTTCTTATCAAAATCGAAATTAACTATTTCAAACGAAAATAACACAGATACGTTTTTCCTCCTATTTCTACCATGGCTTCTAGCTCATCTTGCAAGGTATTTTGCAGAAGCACAAATATCAGCTTTAAGTGAAACTGAATATGCATTTCAGCCTTTGATTCTCAGATAGCATGTTGCAATTGAACAGAAAAGGGTTTTAAATAAGAAGAAAATTAAAATTATCAAGAATTATTTAAAGTTGGTCTCTTGATTCTCTATTTGAACTCAAACCGTATAGTAATTAGAACCTACTCTTGAAGTTACTGTTCAGAAAGCACTTTGCCATTTAAGATGCCTGGAAAACCAAAACAAATCTAATTAGAAAACTATGTGGAGCATAAACTGACTTAGCACTTGACAGGCCCTCTTTGCTTCCTTCTGATCTAACTGTCCTAAGGTATAGATCTCAGCGTAAATATTGGTAGGGTTTGGCACCCCTACAACTTCTGAAAATCTTGAAAATTGTAGGATTATTTCCACCATGTCCTGAGACATATTGCATTGCTCCACTAAGAAAGTTGAGGGAACTTTCTAGCTATATTGATCCTTTAGACAACATCAGAGTAGACTCAGAGAAAGGGAAAGGAACTGTAGTTCTTATCTGTCAACATTGAATAGCCAATGGCTGCTGCAGTGGTGCTGGGCACATAAGAGAGTCGAATAATTGTCAAATGAATAAAAGAACAGGTAGGTGTAAAGTTAACACAGCACCTGGTATGCTGTACACGAACACAAACATTTAGTCCATAGCAGTATCTAGTCTTAGAATGGTAAATTCATGACCCATATATTTCTACCCTTTCTTTCCTCCACTGTAGATGATGCCACTAACCAACTAATTTTTTTCTTTCTGAACCGAAAGAGGATCACAGAAATCCTCAACCCAGCACTTGAGGCGCCACCTATGAGGCTCCTGTTGGCAGGCAATATAACCCTCTCCTGGCTGTGCTCTAACCACCATGACTGGATCAATCCAATTAACTGATGACAGTAATTGCTACTTTTGGTAGTGACATTGGAGGAGCTAGAATAAAGGGGGGGGGAAGTGTTCTTAAATGTCTTCATTCTAAAAATAGAGTAATCAGAAGTATGATTTAAAAGCTGCAGTTACATTAATATACATAATAGTTCTATTTGCAGTCGGTAAAGATAATGTGCAACTATTAAACGTGCACGGAGAGCGTAGCTTCTGCTGATTTTATTAAGTTTTCTAAATTCTGTTGTCCTTTGGTTTTCGGAATAATTATAACACTTTAGAAGTCAAGGATAACTTTATTTGTCTAAAAATAGTCTTTGGAGCTTGAAAGGATCTTGAATGGGGAAATGCTGACATTTTTTGTTGTAGTTTAATGTTTGTGTGAGCCTGGTCCTGCTAAAATGATACTGTTTCCATGGTATGATAGCATGCTGTGGATGCTCAGTCTGAGATGTAGCACTGTCTCTCTGAATTGGACCACTGTGGTCTACTTACTTTCTGCAGGGAACTTTTCTCATTAATTCTTGTCTATGCCACTTTCTTGGATCTCTCATTACTTCTTAGCTATTCTTCCTTTCTTTGGGTGATCCTCCTATTCCTTTATCTTAAATATCCACAATTACTATAGTATTTTCTATATTACTTATTACTATATTATTTTATACTATTACTATAGTATTTTCTTTCAATACATGTCCATGTGTATGACCATATTGATGTTCTGAGTTTAAAGTGTTCTTGCGAGGGGCGCCTGGGTGGCTCAGTCAGTTGGGTGTCTGCCTTCAGCTCAGGTCATGATCCTGGGGTCTTGAGCTTGAGCCCTGCATGGGGCTCTCTGCTCAGCAGAAGGCCTGCTTCTCTCTCTCCCTCTGCTGCTTCCCCTTGCTTGTGTGCTCACTCTTGCTCTCTCTCTGTCAAACAAATAAATAAAATCTTAAAAAAATAAAAGTGTTCTTATGAGCAAGTGTTAGGAATGAAGAAAACAAAGACATTTACATGAAAGAAGACTGGCTTTTGATCTTGCCTCTCCTGTGCATAGATACATTATTTTTGACCAATCACGAAGCCATTACAATCATCACCCCAGCACCTTTATGATAAAAAGGTAGTTAAGCCCGTTGGTTAAGTGAAGAGGCTTTATAACCTGAATTTGAATCTTGTGAAAAGCATTCGCTGGTGGGTAATCTTGGGCAAGAACTAAGATCTGTGTGCCTCAGTGTCCTCATCTATAAAATGAGATTATAATTGAACCTGTCTCTGAAGCTTTCTTAAGTATTAAGCGAGTTAATAAGATAAAAGGCTAAGACTATTGTAACCTATAATCTACATTGATGCTATCATCCTTAGTACTGTTACCTTTGAAGATGGGGTTGTAGTAATAACCATCTGTGAGTTCATTGTGACAGTGAACTTGAATAAAGCCAAATGGAGCAATGGGTACAATCCATGGTGTTGGGTCTCTCAATAAAACTTTTTTTCCCCTCTCTGTGCAGTTGACTCAAATGTCTTTAATTTTAATCATCTTTCCATTTAATGTTTCTTCACAACTTCAGATTCCGTACATTTTCACAGGTATAAAATCACATACCCCGTCTCTCTATGAAGGCAGTCCCTCCTCCCAGTTCCCCTGTTTTTGTCAATGGCATTCCATTTCTGCATTTTTTAGAAATATTGATGGGGGGTGGGGTAATTGGGTGATGGGCATTAAGAAGGGCACCTGATGGAATGAACACTGGGTGTTATAAAGGACTGACGAATCACTGAATTCTACCCCTGAAACCAAAAATACACTATATGTTAACTAAATTGAACTTAAATAAAAATTTAAAAAGAAAAGAAATATTGAACTCATATTTACTCTGACCTCTCCTCCATCAATTTCATCTGTGCTGTTCCTGAGCCTATGACCTCTTATTCTTTTCTCCATTTTGGGGGAACATCTTGAGATTTATTTTTTTTCTCCTCGTTCCCACTGAGAATAATAATAGCTAACAGAAACTGTACAATTAAAAGTCTTTTTTCTAAGAAATATTAATAAAGTTAATTTTCATATAAAGATTAAAACAGATGGAGGGTTTGGGATGAAAGATAGTAAAACATTGGATCGATGTCAATGTCAAGTGCGAGACTTTAAATAGGACCATCTCAGTCTTTGATGGAGTCAGAAAATGTGTGACCTTGGGGTCGGCTTTCTGCTTTTGAAAGGCTATGTGATACTAGAGAGCAAAAAGCAAAGGACCCTTCATATCCAAGATCTGGGTTCTAATGCCAGCTTTGACATGTTAGTATTTACTAGATTTGGAGCACGTAAAGTAAGCTGCCCCAGGTACAGTGAAGAGATTTGTAAAACATGAGAATAGAATGTGCAGTTGACCTTACCGACTTGTTTTGAAGATCAAAAATGTAATTGGAACCCTTGGAATATTGACTCTAATTATTCAATTGTACTCCAAACTGCCATTGCAAAGAGGATCCTTCATCATGCTGGACTCAAAATGCAACAATTATGCATAAATATGGGATTTGTTGCCTTCTTGTCCACGACTCAGTAAGAAAGGATGCTATAGGTTCATTTTATTGAGAAAAATAACTTACTCTTTCTCCTGCAGGCCTCACTTCAGTGAACAGCACTTACCCATCTGCCCAAACACATCTCTTTCTCCACCATTACCTTTCACATGGATTACTGCAATAGCTCCCTGTCTGGACATTTTACTGCAGTCTATCCTTTTCTAATCTATTTTCCACCCAGCAGTTTGCATTGCTTTTATTAAGTAAAAAGTTGAAAGTGTTACTCCACTATGTATTAAAACATTTCAAATTTCCCCTATTTCTCAAAGAATATGCAAAATTGTACAGGTGGCTTAAAAGATTCAGTCACAATGCGACACCTCCACAGGTTCATCTATTTAGACTCATCAATTGCCACATACTTTCCTAAACTTTGTATTTCCACCATACCTGACATGGACATTTCTTTCTTTTTTCCATATTTTCCATATCCCAATCACACCACCTGGGGACCCATGCTTTTGTGAATAGTGGCTGAGCCACATGAATATGAAAAAGACAGGTGTGGCTTGGAACCCCAACGTGGGGTACCTCCGAAGCCTGCTTAATTAAAGGCATAGCTGCAGCATGGAAAATCACATGATGGGAGATCATCAACAGCAACAGACCGGGCAGGATGGAGCAAAGGTGGCCCTCAACTGATCAGACTTGAGGTTTTCTCTAGAAACATACTTTGGAAATAAGTCTATTATCCTTTTCATAGAATAAGCCCTAGAAATTGTCAGACAACTTTTGCTGTTTGGAAGAGCCAGGCAGGGGAACTCAGAAGGGAAATACTCAATTTCAAGACAAAAAGGTGATGTGTGTTACAGTGATAAATAGGAAAAAAGAAATAGAGATACAACTCTTGGCCACCTATTTGGAGAAGATGGTTCTGTTATAAAGTTATTATTGAGAGTTATTTATTTGTGTACCACACATAGTAAAGCATTTTGTAACTTACCAAGCATCTTAACAATAGTTATCATTAATTTTTATGAGGGAACACTTTTTACTTGCAAAGGTAGGTATATACCACAGTACACAATTCAAATGAACTTATTGAGTAATATTAAAAAGTACTTTAAGAAATAGTTGCCTTGTATATCTGTCCAATAAAATTTTGCATTAGAAAATCAGAAACATATGTTTAATAACCAAAATGTTGAAGTAAAGTGGCTTGAAATAATTATCTCTTCATGTTATCACCCAATTCAACAGCAAACTCCCTTCCCTCTTCAATGCAGCATTTCACTTGATAATTAGCAGCTGTATGCTAATTGCATCGGGAGCTCTCGATTTCCTGAGTATGCTAATTTAAAGTTCTGTTGAGTGGTGACTTTGTTTCATGGAAGCCTGAAGTATAAGCCATATAGAATACGCTATACAACTAATCCGACCCTCAGTTCCTGGCAAAGAACAAACTGAGTGCCTCTGTTAATGGTACCTCACACTAAAGAGGAAAATTGTTAGGGCTCCGAATCACTTCAGCAGTGATCGCAAGATGAGAAATTGAACTCTTCTGAGATCGAGATTCCCTACTACGACCTGAGGTTAACCTGAATGCCAAAGGAAAGACGAGGGCCAACCAGCAGTCACCAGAATCAAATTAACACGTCTCAGCTGCACTGAGAGTTGAATCTATTAACTGAGCATTTTGAAAATGCATCATTGAACTGATGTAAATATGATGACAGTTAAGTGTCACTGGACCGCCTAATGGAAAAAAGAGACCATTAGGAACTCTTTCCAAACATGTGGGAGATGGCCATGGAAGAAGTGATGTCAAGATTGGAAAGTGGAGTGGATTGTGTTACACTTTGTATTTGATCCTTATTCTACAACATTATTTGATTTGGGTTTCTCTTTACAGTTCCCCACCTGACCCCTCTTCTGTGCAGGTTACGCACTCTGCTTAAACCAAAGGGAGGATGCCAACTTGCAATAATCAACCCACTGTCTGATGCCTCCATTAAAAGTTTCAGTCATGAGACAAAACTTTGGTCCAAGAGAAGGCTTTTGGAAATAACATGGAGAGCTGTTGCTGTGTTACTATGCAAGGGGACAGAGAGCTCTCTGTTGAAAAGCTAGAAGAAATATTTTGTTTTCCTCTATGTGTTCTTCCTCTTGATATATATATAGTCATGGTACATTTTAATGATCATAAATAATATTTCTAATACTAATTATGTGCTGAGTCTGGTTTTAGTATATACATTATATGTGTATGCACATGCACACATGCACATATATTGAAGACAAATACTATTTTTATTTTCCATTTAAGAAAGAGAAAAGCTGAATCACTTAAAACACTTTAAGGCAATTTTTATAAAGTCAACTGGCAGGTAAGTGGCACAGCTCAGTTTGGCCCCAGGATCTGTGTACTTAGAATATTATTTCTCTTGATTACACCCACACACATATGTACAGCACCAGGGTTGGCTGACACTTTCTAACCAACTTTAATATCACATTCTATGACACATGGATACTTAAAAAGAAAAAAGAAGAAGAAAGGAGGTGTGCAACAGCGTCTGTGTAGGGCTGTACCAATTCCATTATCCTTACCAGTGTACATAAAAATCAAAATACAGAGCATAACTGTAGGATAAAGCCTGGTTAATGGATTTCTGTAAGTCTTGCCAAATTAACATCAAAAGGCATGTTTCACTATTTGAAGAGAGTTCTGCTGCAAATTTCTACAAGTTTTAATGAAACCGGGTGTAATAGAAATTGCATCTATAGTTCTCTTCATCATACAAATTACAAAAGCTGAAGGAATACTTTTATAATAATGTGAGAAGAGAAGCATCAATGCTCTGCTCAATGGCACAAGAAGTGAAAAAATAGAAATAAAATGAAATTCATGGGTCTTGGTTTGCTTTATTTCATATTTAGTATTTTCTGGATCTATTTCCCAGAGATAATACATGGACTTAAAGAAATAAAAGGAGCAACACTAAATGGGATATAACACTTCAAGAATATCAAGTGATTTCATTTTCAATGATGAAAAAAAGCATGTGATAATAATGATTATATTTAGGGCGCCTGGGTGGCTCAGATGGTTAAGCGTCTGCCTTTGGCTCAGGTCATGATCCCAGGGTCCTGGGATCGAGTCCCGCATCAGGCTCCCTGCTCTGCGGGAAGCCTGCTTCTCCCTCTGCCCCACCCCCCTTGGTCTCTCATGAATAAATAAATAAAATCTTTAAAAAATAATAACAGTGATTATATTTAAATACAAATATATACAGAGCTAAATATATTCTGGTTCTCTATTCAAAAAGCCACAGTCTGGAAATCAAATAGTACCACGAATATATGTTTAAATCAAAGCCATTCAATTCATTTTGTGTTACATGGAATATCTGTGTAGGTGTTTTTGTTATACAACCTCTGTGCTATATTATGTCTTACCTTTAAGAGGGACACCAAGAGTCCTCTGCCCTAATAGGGAACTGAAGATTCATCAGAAACTAAGTGTGGGCTGATACAGGCACCTTCAACCAGCAAACTTTTATAAAAGTCTTGCTATGACCAATAGAACGTAAGGCACAAGTATACAGAGATGAGCCAAACATTTCTCCTGCCGTCAAGAAGATTAAAATGAAGAAAACAGGGCGCCTGGGTGGTTCAGTTGGTTAAGCGACTGCCTTCGGCTCAGGTCATGATCCTGGAGTCCCTGGATCGAGTCCCGCGTCGGGCTCCCTGCTCGGCAGGGAGCCTGCTTCTCCCTCTGACCCTCCCCCCATCTCATGTCCTTTCTCTCTCTCCTATTCTCTCTCTCTCAAATAAATAAATAAAATCTTTAAAAAATAAATAAATAAAATGAAGAAAACAGGTAAGTGCTAAGACAGATGTAAACAGTGTGATAAGCAGTGTAAGAGTATTTGATGGAAGCTCATTAGAGGCATACCTCACTGGCCTAGAGATTCAAAAACAGTCCCTAAGGAAGTGACATATAAGCTGAAGCTTAAACTGAGAGTAGGGATTCATTAAATAAAGGAGCCGAAAGGGAGTTGGAAATGGGTAGGGACTTCTATGCAGAAAGAATTTCATACTCAAGCCATTTAAGAATGCAGTCTGATCTAAAGTCTCAATTCCTTCAACTATCTTTTAAGGCAGTGACTCCTGACTGAGTTGTTATGAAAAATACCACAGATAAACTCTGGAAAGCACTTGTAAGATTCTGTAAACTCAGTCAATACTTGCTATTATTATGAACATGGCTCATTTAAGGCATTTCAAGCAGATATGTATTACATGCCTGTTGAATAACAGCTAGAAGATGAAGCTGAAGAACTTAGGCATGGATCAGATCGTGAAGATTGGAAATACCATATCTCATGAAGAGACATGGATGGCTTTTGTCCCAAATCATCTGTTCAATATGCATATAGCAAATAGCCTTGGATGATAGAGACGGTCACCCTCCGATGCAGAGGGTAGATTTCTTGACCCGGAAAGACCATGCCTCCCTCGAGGGCAGAGGTTAAGCAGGCATCCCAGTAGCCTTTATAGAAGATAGAGGGTATCCTAACTTTGGGCTCATCAGCAGTAACACAGACCCACTGATTATAGGGTACCCAGCTGAGACCGCCTCCACATCATACTTAGGAGGCAAGGGAAACTTATGCAAACATGAAGATTTTGCTGTGTGCTTACTGTAAGTCATAAAGCCCTTTGTCTCTGATCCAGAAGTACCATGTTTTCTGCCAGCATTCCCGAAACAGTAATGAGCTAATGTGTCAGTTTTGGAGTATGGTAAAACTGCAGACTCTTCACATTTCTTGAAAGTTCTAAAACTCTCATGGTATTAAGGATACACTGCATGCATTTCACTTTGTAGCATAACAGTTTCACTTTAAAATGACAATATATACAGTTCTCCAAGAATAATACGTATTGCCACTATTTAAATTTAAGATAAAAATGTTAGATGGCAACTTAAATAAAGGTGAAGGGATATATATTTTTCAAAATTTTTTCATAATTTTTATATGTACATAAACAAGATAGTAGAAAGATCTTACATCATCTAAAACAATTAAGCTTCTATTTAACTATCCATGCTTCACTAGTTTCATCCCTCAGAAATTTCTTCTACATAATTTAAACTGTAGTCACTGTAACTTAAACACACAGAGCTTTCTTCACTTCTATGTTTTTCAATGTCCTTACCTCACCCTCACTCTTTAATTATAATTTGGCTGGATATTGATTTCTAGATTGACAGTTATGTTTCCTCAGCATTTTAACTATGGATTCCATCCTCTTATTGCGTATGCCACTGCTGATGAAATGTCCACCAAGCTAAATATTGTTCCCTTGGAGGTCCTTTTTCTCAGATGCCTTTCAGACTTTGTGTTTATTTTGTATACTCTGCATTTTACCAAGGAGTGCATGACAGTAGTTTTAGTTTTACTGCTGTAAATTTAATGGGCTTTTCAATTTTCTTTAATGCTATTAAATTCTCAGACAAGTTTTTTACAATAATTTTTGCTCACCACAGTTTTTACACTTCGCTTCTAGAACTCACATTATAAAATAATAATACCAATAAACTGTAATAAGCTGTTTGTATATAATTCAGTATCTAGGACAAATGCAAAATGAGCTCTATAGGAAAATATACTCCAAACCCTACAAAAAAATTAAAATGGAATTCTAAACATGACTCAAGGAACCCACAGAAAGGTAGGAAAAATAAAAGAGCAAATAACAAACAAATAATAAACAGAGAGAACCGAAATAAAATAAAATGGCAAACTTAAGCTTTAATGTGTTAATAATCACATTAAATGTAAATGATCCAAGTGCACAGATTAAATGACAGAGATTGACAGAATAGACTAAAGAAAACAACTCAACAATATACTATATACAAGAAATCACTTGAAGTATGGTGATATAGGTAGGTTGAAAGTATAAGGATGACAAAATATATCATGCAAGTATTAATCAAAAGAAAGAGCAGGGCGATAGACATTGGGGAGGTTATGTACTATGGTGAGCACTGTGAATTTTGTAAGACTGATGAATCACAGACCTGTACCCCTGAAACAAATAATACATTATATGTTAATTAAAAAATTTTTTAAAAAGAAAGAAGTGGCTATATCAATATCAGATAAAGTAGATTTCAGAGCAAAGAAAAAAGTTATAAATAATAATAAATCAGTTGACCCATCAAGAAGATATAGTAATTCTAAATGTGTACATGCCAAAAAAAATTGACAAACCTGCAATTGTAGTGAATGACATGAACAACCATCTCTCAGCAATTGATACAAAAACTAGACACAAACCCAGCAAGGATATAGATGAACTCAACAGCACTATCAACCAACAGTATCTAATCAGCATTTACAGAAAACTCCATCAAAAATCAGCAGAAAACACATTCTGTTTAAGTGCCTGTGAATCATGTACCAAATCAGACCATGTCTTGGGATATATATATATACAAACCTCCATAAATTTAAATTTAAATTTAAACAAATAATGCAGTGTATTTTCTCTGACCACAATGGAATCAATCTTAAAATGAATAGCAGAAATATAACAGAAAAGCTTCAATTACTTGGAAACTAAATAACATACTTCTAAGTATACCATAGGTCAAAGAGAAAAATCTCAAGGAAAAAAAACACATTGAAGTGAATGAAAAAGAAAATGCAGTATATGAAAATTTGTATGGTGAAGTAGTGCTGAGGACATTTATAACACTAAATGAGTAATTAGGAAAACACACAATCTCAAATCAATAATCTAAGCTTTCACCTCAAGAGCCTAAAATAAGAAGAGCAAAATAAACACAAAGCAAGCAAAAGGAAGGAATAATAAAGGTATGAATAAAATCAATAAAATTGAAAACAGAGAAATAGTAGAGAAATTCATTGAAACAGAGTTGGTTCTTTGAAAAGATGAATCAGATTGGCAAACCTCTAACAACACTGACAAAAGAAAAAAAAAAGAAAGAAGACACAATTTCCAATATCAGAAATGAAACAATAGATATCACTGCAGATCCTGCAGACATCAAAAGGATACAAAAAATAATGCTATGCACAAATCTATACATACAAATTTGTCAACTCATATTAAATGGATCAGTTCCTTAAAAAACACAAACTACCACAGTTTGCCCAATGTGGGCAAATAGATAATCTTAGCAATCCCAAAACTATTAAAGAAATTCAATTCATAATTCTAAAACACTCAAAAAGAAATATTCAGACTCAGATAGTTTCATTGTAGAATTCTACCAAATGTTCAAAGAAGGATTAACACCAATTCACCAATATCTCCCCCACAAATAGAAGAGAGAACACATCCCAAATTATTTTATGAAGCTTATTTTACTCAGAGACAAAAAATTAAATGTATTTCTCTAGACTAGTAATGAACACATGCACATTGAGATTAAAACCTCAATACCATTTTCAAGCATTCAAAAAATTGAAATACTTAAGTCATAAACCACAAAACTTTATTCCAGATTTATATGCTGAAAACTCCACAACACTGGTGAATGGAATCAAAGAAGACCTAAATAAATGTGGAGACATACCATGTTCATGGATTGGAAGACAACATAGCAAAGATGTTAATTATTTTAAAATCAATATGAAAAATCTGTATCCTGTCCCCCCCAGACCAGAAAGGGCTTGTTCGGTTCCTTCTATTTTTCTCTATGGTTTATTATCCCATTCTCTAATTTTTCCTTAGCCCCATGACTGAAGACTGATATTGTAGACAGTCTAAAAGACTCCCAGGATCCTAAACATGATTTGTGGCAGCTGTTCAGTCTGAGAGCATTCTCCTCACTGTATTTAATGGACATATTTATCTCCTAGTTAAACCCTAGAAAGGGAATACCTGGAATTGAGTGCTCTGTCCTGTGTCTTTTCTGTCTTTCTTCCCTTCTTACAACTTCCACAGGCTTCAGCCCAAATTATGTACCAGAAGGTACAGTCTTTCTGCTTTTCTGTATGTTTTAGTACCTCTTTTCTTAATTCTGGTCTCATGGCTGAATATGGATGGCCAAAGAAATACAGGATAAAGAGAGACATGATAAATTGTAGCTAAGCATATTCATTTAGTGGTATTCCCTAATCATAAAGGGAAAGGGAGGGAGAGGGAGAATTAAATTCTTGCTAAGTTTTGGATTTCTTAGTTAAGTTCATAATAAATAGTGAAACTTCTACAAAATATATTATAAAGTACTCATGAAAAAAAAATCGTAAAGCTGTAAAATATAACAAATCCCCACCTGCCAGCTGAACCCTTCTGTCTTCCCTCTTATATCACAGTCACCTTCACCCACTTGTCCCTGAAACACCCAGAGGTAACTATTACCCCGTTGTTGGCATTTAACATTCCCAACATCATAGTATGTTTCTATCATATATGTATAAACTTATTTATACTTCAGATATGTGATGTGGTCTGGTTTTTATTTTCTGTCACTTGCTTTTGGTGTTTAACATTATGTTCATTATTTTTATTCTTGTTGACTCATTTATACCTAATCCATTTCTACTTTGTGCTACATAGAAGTCTATTTTATGACTCAACCAAAATTTACTTATCAATTCTCCTCTTGCTATCAATTTATACTGGTTGCCTTCAAGCCATAAACAATGCTACTATGAACATTTCCATGAAGGTCCTATATTAACATAATAAACTTAGAGAAACTTAGAAGAGGAATTCCAGAATATATACCTAGAACAGAAATAATTTACTTAAAAAACAAACAAATTCTCTTCTATGGGAAATGTAACTGTAGAATGTGTTGAGAAATATACAAACAAAGGAGTTATCACTCCTTCCCTCATGGAGCTTTCACACTCATACAGGGAAACTTGAAAACAAATTAGTGCAATAAAGTGGTAGATATGCTAAAATAGCAAAGACTCAGCTGTGTTTCATTGGCAATCACATGAATTTGAGTCAAAGTCTTCCTGGAAATGACCTTTGGACTGAGTCTTGAAAGATGGGTAGCTATTTTACAGATGGACAAAACATAAAATGCATTCCTGGAAGAAAAAGAAGGAACCCGTGCACAGAGTTTGAATTAATTTAGTATACTGAAAGAAATGTTTTGACATGAATTCAATGTAAAGGGCCTGGATTTGGTATGATAAAAAAAATTAAATTGAAGTAGAAAATATTTTTGTTTATATTCTGGAAAATAATTCATTTTAATACCAAAAATGAGCAATGATATGTTTAATCTTTTAAATAGTTTTAATCATTACATAAATGTAACAACTTTCACCTTTGTAGCAATGTTGGTTGATTTCCAAGTCCCAAAAAATAATTTCTGGGAAAAAATCCAATTATCCCTCTTTTTACTTAATGGTCCTTTGAGCAGTAGCAAATCTTGACATCTTATTAGACTTTGAGTTTCTCTAATAGCCTCTTGGCTCAATACAGGCAGAAAATGTGTCTTAGTCATCTTTGTATCCCCAGATACATCATAGCTTCTGGAACTTTGTAGCTGCTCAGTAAATTTCTGCTGCACATGCCATGGGAGCATAACCGTGAACATGCCTGGAAACCTGGTACATGATAATGATTAGAAACGTGGATGTTGAAGTCAGATAGATCTGTCATTTGATAGGTAGGTATTTTCTGACAAGTTATTCAATTTCAATGAACTTTATGTTTCTTACCTATAAAAGAAAGAAAATATTTAAGTTACTGTTCTCTCCAGGGTAAACATTTCTAAAAATATCATGAAATTCAAATTGCATGTAGCTCTCTACTGGTCTTTCAGAAGGGATAAGTTTGTTGTAAATAAGAAAATTAACAGTGCAAAAATCTATCAACATGCTGCATATCTTACTTTAATGCTGCTTTCTATTTTCTTGATATTATCTTTAATAGATTTTTGAGTTCACTCTTAAAAAACAATAGTAAAAAATAATATAGAGGTTGTTTGGCCATATTGTTGCATTTTATAACATATAGTTTCTGTCCCAATGTTATCAACTTTGGAGCACAAATTTTAATACTAGAATTATAAACAATGAAAACATTTGTATGACATTTCATTAGATTAAAATAATTTAAATACTAATAGCTATCATAAAAACCAAATGCCAGCAAAAGATTTGAGGCAAATAATAGCTGGTCTGCAAATAATTCATGTTTAATAGTTAAAGAAGCACAATTATATTGTAAAGATATAAACACAAATTACAACTTTCAAGGAAGACATACCAACTTATAAATTATGATTTATTAAGACTTTACAATTTGGGGGATGAAATTATGATTAAAACAATTTTCTCATAAGAATGAGACTATTAATGTCACCCTTTTTCAAATTAGCACTATAGTTTTCTGCTTCAAGAGAGAATTGAGTAGTTTATGGCAGACCAATGCTTCCACTGACAAAAATTTGAAAACTTTGCAAAAACACAAAAATATTTGTTTAAAGGCATCAGAGAGTAGCTAAAATAACAAGTTCAAGAGGATCTAAAAATTCAGACAAAAGAGAATTTGTAGGATCAAGCTGACATCTTGCAACTGATTTGTCCTTGTGGGTACTTGATAATTCTGGGCATGAACAAGTGGCTGCGATTCTTTTTTTTTTTTTAAGATTTTATTTATTTATTTGACAGAGAGACAGAGACAGCAAGAGAGGGAACACAAGCTGGGGGATTGGTAGAGGGAGAAGCAGGTTTCCCGCTGAGCAGGGAGCCCGATGCAGGGATTGATCCCAGGACCCTGGGATCATGATCTGAGCCGAAGGCAGACACTTGATGACTGAGCCACCCAGGTGCCCCACTGCAATTCTTGTCTTACTCTGAGAAGAAAACTGTTGCTGGAGGACAGAGAAATCCATATAGCATTTGCAATATTTGGGTATTGGAATGGTAAAAGAGGTACCAGAAGCATGATCAGTTTACCTTTCAAGACATTTACTGAATTCTGAAGCTCTCTGTGTTGATAGCCTAGAGAGCTCTGCTGAAAACTCCTAAAATACAGAGGGAAGTATTAATCAGTCTAATTGTGACAAGGAGGAAAAGATTAGCACTCACAACTCTGCAGGGATAGGGGCCATATTGATCACAACTGGCTCTGAGTTGAAAACTCATCTCAACCCCTTGGTGGGGTACACTTTTGCTACAGAGGTAAGTTCAGCTTAGGCTAAAATTTCCTGAACTGTCACTCAGCCTTAAATCAGGTCAATTATATCATGCGAGCTTGGAGGGAAAAACAAAGCAAAAACAGTCCACTGTAACAAGACAAAGCAATCAACAAAACTTATTGAATGATGATTCAGGTCTTGGAACCGGAGAGATTTAATATAACTGTGTATACTATGTTAAACACTATAGTGGAAAATGGGACTGTGCATGGAGACAGATTTCAGCAGAAGGATTGAAATTATAAAAGAAGAATTAAATGGATAATCTAGAAATAAAAAGAAATACAGTAACAGAAAGGAAAAATGTTTTCAAAATATTTACTGCATGTGTCTAACATCATTAGACTAGACACAACTGAGACAAAAGATGAATGAAGGTAAAGATAAATCTATGGAAATTACTCAAAGCTAAGAATAAACTAAAAAGAGAATAAGAGGGGGAAAAGGCGGAGTATTCATGAGTTATGGGGCAGTATCAAATGAGTAAACATATATAAAAATTGAAATCCGAGGAGAAGAGAAAAAGAATGGATAAGAAGAAACATCTGAAGATATAACAGCTGGTAATTTTCGAATGTAACAAAAACCGCAAACCACAGTTAAAAGAAGCTTTGAGAAACTGAAGTCGGTTAACATATGTCATATTCAAAATGTTGAAAACCAATGATAAAGAGGAAATCTAAGAGGCAAAGAGAAAAAAAAAATCATAGATTTTATGAGAGTTCCAACCCAACCTCTGAACAATCACCTTTGCATAATCCGATTGTCTACTTAATGGGCTCAAGTAGTTCTTGGGACTGGCTTGGATAGGAGAGTTAGAGGCTTATGCTGTCATGTGTTCCTTACAAAACACTGCTTTATATATTCAACACACTTTTTCCTTGAAACAACAAAATACATGAGACCAGGCAATATAAATAGAAAAATGTACAGTAAGAACAAAGCGAGTGACAGAAGACTCAATAGGGTATTGACCAAGAGTATTTACTAAATGGTGCACCTTCAAATCAAAGAGTATAATTAACAAATTCTCAGATAATTAAATAAGTTCAAAAACGAAAATTAAATTCAATAAGGCAGAATTCACATTGTTTTTAAGCAATTTGCCTGGCAACAGGTTGGCAGGATATTTGAACTGTAGGAACAAGCGACCTGAAGAGTGCACCTCCTGGTATGTGGGTCCCAGCAAATACTCCCAAGGTAAAGTCTGTAGAAAAATCTCCGTGGAAATTCCCTTGTTCAAAGAAGCCATCATTCCACATCTGAATCTAAAGCAAGGAATGCTATGCATTATGGGACACAATACTTGAAAACAAGGTGGAAAGTAGTAAGCATTTAGCAAGGATGGGGAGCATATGAAGTCCCATACACTGATGTTGGGACTGTGGACCCACTTTGTCACTTTGTCACTTTGCTAGACTGGTTGTCAAAAATCTACTGAACTGAGCCAGACATAAGCCATGTAAGTCAGCAATTCTGCTGCTAGGTGTATGCTTTTCCTGACAAATGCTCGCATATGTGCTCCAAAAAACAGTTCTCACAGCCACGTTATTCATAATAGCTCCAAACTAAAAACAGCTACATGGTTGATCAATATTAGAATGAACAAAGTATGGTGAATTCATACATTGGAATATTCTTAGGTTAGAAACAGTGAACCACTACTACCCATAAAAATATGGATAAGCTTACCTTCATGGTTCGCAAAATATATAATGTACAAATAAACAAAATGATTCCATTGATATAAAATTAAAACACAGGTAAGCCTTGAAAAACAGGATAGTTACATTTAAAGGCAGGTGTTTAGTAAGTGGGGTCACAAGATGGTCTCACAATAGGTGGTTTATGTTCCATTTCTTTGTATCACTTCTGGTTACATGGCTTGCATTCATTTTATCAAAATCTTTGAAGTGTGCATTATGGTTTGTGCTGTTGTATGTCAAATGTTCTAACTCAATGAAAAGTTTTTAAAAACAAAATTTGCCAAACTATGCCTTCAAGTGTAATAACTACTTCTTAAGGTTTGGGAAGGAGTAGGTAAAATTGTCTATAAAATAATTAGCCTGTGTTCTATATATTATAAGTAACAAATAAAATGAAATATCCTTGTTATACTTCCAGTTATCTCAAATTCCAAGCTTTATTGTATGATTGTTTCCTAATATAAAATATAAGAACTCCAAATATTTCGCTACTGTCTTTCATAAAATATTAAACTTCCTACATATAGGAAAAAGCTGTCTTGCCTACTGAAATTTTATTAGTCACCTACCTAGTGTTTGCAGTTCATTGGGCCCTAATGGTTTTAAGGTATAATACGTTTTTTTAAATTGTCCATGGTAATTTAGTGTTCAGACCTGCGATTCATCACTCTGCTATAAATTTTCTCTTGAATGAATATAGCCTCTTTATGTTGAATAATATAATATGATGGTTAAGTGCACAGAATCTGCAAATAGATTGCTAGGTTCAAACCCCAACTCTGTTATGTACTAGCTGTGGGACTTTATAAAATTAATACCTTCATCCATCTTATAGTTTGAAGAGTTCATTCTCTTCATTGAGAACAATACTAGGCATTTAGGTATCATTACTTATTACAATGGTATTTAATCATTCACAGAAACATTAATAACCTTCAGAAGTTTAAATATAAGAAATAAAATATGCTACTGGGGTAGTCTGAAACCTTCAGAGGTGGATCATTTTTCTTTGGAAGTTGTGGGTGTATTTTCTGTAAGAAAGAGAAGTTGTTTTTTGCTTAATTCATCAACCATAAGGTGCTCACAGATGCCTAATTAGTGGCATGCATCATGAAGGACATGCTTGGTGAAATTTCTGTGAAAATACCACATTCTGCTTGGCAACCCAAACTTTTAAATTCAGTCACCTTCTGGACGAGTGGCATTTATTTTTTTGATATCTCATCACTTTGGTCTTTAAAAGATGAATTTTCTGTGACTATTTGGATCATGCAAATGGAAATCTCTCTCTCTGAAACACTGTTACCACCACCTAAATTGTTCTTGGTCTAAATGTGATAGTAGTTTCTGGGTATTTATAAGAAACATTCATTTTACACTTTGTATTTATCGATGTCATATTTCACATAACATCATACATATATATAATAATTATTTTTAATAAAAAATTATGAGTCCCTAATATACTCAAGGCACTGCCCCACATTCGGGGAATACAAGTAGATTTAGGAAACGCATGGTTAGATATAAAATAAATTTTTAAAAATTGGGGAAAATAGAGCATGAGGCTTTCTAGTTTGTCTATCATAGTGTTAAAACTGAGTCTTAGAGGATGGGCAGAATGAGATGAAAAGAAAGGAAGAATGAGCACACCAAATCAAGATAACAATTTGAACAAAGGAAAAAAGTTCCCTGTACATTAGACATGGTCAAGAAACAGAAATAAAATTATTTTTGATGAATTAAAGTTACAGAAAGAAATAAAGTAAAGGCAGGTCAAGACCAGATTGGGAATGGCCACAAACATCAGACTAAGGATTCGGAAAGTAATTCTGCAGTCAATATAAATCAGTTGAAGATATGGAGCTTGGGGGAGCTTCTGGACGGGGGGGGGGAACTGGTTTGGTAGCAGACTTTGGATTTAGTAGAAGATAATGGAAACATCCAAATCAAATCAAATGAGATATTGTGTTGTCTAAAATATTCAAAATAATGGGGGCGCCTGGTGGCTCAGTCGGTTAAGCATCTGCCTTTGGCTCAGGTCATGATCCCAGGGTCCCAGGATCAAGCCCCACGTGAGGGTCACCACTCAGTGGCGAGTCTGCTTCTCCCTCTGCCCCTCCCCCTGCTTGTGCTTGCTCTCAATCTCTCTCTCTCTTGAATAAATAAATAAAATCTTTTAAAAAATAAATACTAAAAATTCTGTATGTAATAATTTTTTTTAAACAAATGGGTTGACACAATGATAGTATTTATCCCAGCAACGTCAGGATCCTATCGTTAGTGCTCCATTTATCTCTGAAATTTTGGAAAGTGAACCATATAAGCAGATTAGAAGATCCAGCCCATACTCTTCTTTGCTTTTCGGACCTGGCCATCACGTTGAAACTCAGGCATCCAGGCTAGATTCTGTCCCCTAGGTCTTTAGCTGGAACCAGAGGTGGTCTTAGCCCTAAAGCTGGCCGTTGGAGCGCGAGTAGAATTAGAGAAAGTGTGTCTTTTCATCATCAGCCTGGCCTGGACCCACTTGGCCAAGGGTAAATAAAGTTCACATGCACGTCTGCTTCAAAGGAAACAGATTCAAACGAAGAGGGAAGAGCAGAGAGCTGGAGATAAACTACTCCTCTCGCTTCTGAGAAAGAAATCCTATTAATACGACCTAAAAAATAGCGTCAGATGTGGCCATCTAGAAGTCTTTCTTAGGAAGAAAGTAATGGAGTTGGTCAGAGTGGTGGTCTTTCCTTCAGAAACGTCCCCGGGCAAACGTTTTGTTCTGTCTTGTTGCTCTGTCCCATGGCCAGGCTCGCCGGGAAATTCAGGGTCTTTTTGTTTTCCTTTTCTCCCCGGGGGAGGATCTGAAGTGTTAAAGGTCACACCCTTGTTTTCATGGGCTGCTTTATACGGTTTATGCAGGCGGCTCTTCTCTCGATTGCCGAATTTAGTAGACATTTACAAAGAATGGAGGAAACAGAATAAAGAGAAACAGAAGCTGGACTCTGGAGTGAAACAGCCTTGGGTTTGAGTCTCTCCTGCTTCTTACTGCGTCACTGTGAGAAAATTAATTAGCCCCTTCAAGCCTGTCTCTTCATCTGTGAAATGTGACCACGGCATAATGACTCCCTCATAGGCCTGTTGTCAGCTCCACAGGGCTGTGATTTTTTTTCCTCTCTTTTTAACTGATGAATCTGTGGCACCAACACCTGTGGTGCTCAATGAGTATTTGTTGAGTGAATCTACAGAAATGCTTAGCATGATGCCTGTAAAATGGAAATTGCAAGACGGATATTAATATCTATAATACTTTTTATTATTTATGAATAATAGAAATATTAGGAGCAATTATATCTCCCTCTTTTTTTAAAGATTTCATTTATTTATCTGTCAGAGAGAGAGAGAGCACAAGCAGGGTGAGTGGCAGGCAGAGGGAGAGGCAGGCTCCCCGCCGAGCAGGGAGCCCGGTGTGGGACTCGACCCCAGGACCCCGGGATCATGACCCGAGCCGAAGGCAGCCACTTAACCGACTGAGCCACCCAGATGCCCCCCACAAGATCTCTTTTTTAACGTGAGCAGAATGCTGCTGGCTTTTGGCTATGAAGCTTGATTCTGGCAGCTTGTTTCAGATGGATGGGACTATGACTTAAGGAAGAATGTGTTTCTTCCTACTTTATTAAAATTTGTATTTCAATCAGTAATATATATTACATTTCACTGAATTCCATTTCAGAAACAAAATAGAGTTCTTGTGCTTTAAAGATTTCTTAAAATTCTATCATCACTGCATTCCTATAATAAATCTTATGTATTCAAGGTGTCTTTGAAGGTAGAAGTTCTTCTAAGGCAGTCCTGTTTTTGATTTGATAGTATTAGATTTGATGGCTTTGTATCTACTTTAAAAATAGATTCAAAACTAATTATTTTTACTAAGATTTAAAGATATTCCTGTTGACATTATGGTAACAACAAATTTTGAAGACATGGATATTTTCTATTCTCAAGGACAGCTGAAATGTGATGATATTACGATTTCCTAAAGGTTGAAAAGAACTTGTCTATAGAATTGTCTTTGTTTTATTTCTTGATTGGTGGTCATGACTTGGCTGTTTTCAACTTATCCTGAGTTGCTTATTTGGGTTTTCTGGCTCTTATTTCAATTTTAAATTTATAATTCCTAGACAAATCAATGGTGAACAAACTATTTCATACATTTTAAAAATCACAATTATATAATCTTTTCCTACTTTGATCTTTTAATTATAGTTTTAAAATGGGATTTTTTTTTTCTTGGAAAACTATTGGCAATTAGGAATATGAATATAAGGAGATAGGAAGGACTGGAGTAGATGTGTTGTGGTTCAGTCTGTTCCACAGCTTATGAGATGCTTCACATCTGAACACTCATTCCACCCCTTTTTCCAGTGGATGGCTTAAGAATGTTTAGAGGAAGCTGGGAGATGACAAGAGAAAGGAAGTGGTCTACAGCTGTACAGGAGAATTATGAATTGCAGGATGTTAGTTTTTTTTAAAAGATTTTATTTATTAATCTGAGAAAGAGAGAGAGAGAGTTTGTGCACAAGCAGGGAGGAGGGGCAGAGGGAGAGGGAGAAGCAGGCTCCCCAGTGAGCAGGGAGGCCGATGTGGACTCGATCCCAGGACTCTGGGATCATGACCTGAGCCAAAGGCAGATGCTTAACTAACTTAAGAAAGATTAAAATTAATTAATTATTAATTAAGGCCCCCAGGATGTTAGTTTTTTTTTTTTTTAAGATTTATTTTTTTCTTTGAAAGAGAGAGCACAAGCAGGGGGAAAGTGGAAGAGCAGAGGCAGAGGGACAAGCAGACTTCCCACTGAGTGGGGAGCCCGAGGCAGGGCTCCATCCAGGACCCTGAGATCATGACCTGAGTTGAAGGCAGATGCTTCACCGACTGAGCCACCCAGGGGCCCTTCCCTCAGGACGTTAGATTAATAACAAAAATGAGGGACACCTGAGTGGCTTAGTCAGTTAAGCATCCGACTCGGTTTCGGCTCAGGTCATGATGTCAGGGTCGTGGGATCAAGCTCCGAGTCGGGCTTCCAGCTGAGCAAGGAATCTGCTTGAGGATTCTCTCTCTCCCTGTCCCTCTGCCCCTCTGTGCCCCTTGCTCTCTCTCACTCTCATATAAATCAAATAGATTTATTTGAGAGAGAAAGAATGAGAGAGAGAGCATGAAAGGGGGGAGGGTCAGAGGGAGAAGCAGACTCTCCGCTGAGCAGGGAGCCCGATGCGGGACTCAATCCCGGGACTCCAGGATCATGACCTGAGCCGAAGGCAGTCGCTTAACCGACTGAGCCACCCAGGTGCCCAAAAATAACAAAAATGACAAGAATAATCAGTGGAGATGAGACTATGCAATTATAAGTCGCTTCAATGTGCAATTGGTTCTATAAGTAAGGTCTGATTACGGTGGAAGCAGGGCTAGTAAGACTTCCCTTTTTTCAAATGCAGGCAAAAGAGTACTGAGAGCAGTTTCTGTGCTTAAACCGGTTCACAACTAACATGAGCTCAGCAATAAAAAAGGGAAGCAATTAATTAATACAATTTAATAATCAATGAATTAAACATGCTAAGAGAAGTTTAACTCCTTCGAATTCACAAAGGGTGAAAAGTGGGGGTGGAGAGGGCTGCTGCCAACACCCCAAACGACCGTGACCGCTCCAGAGGACCATTTGGAAAACACTTTTACTCTAACACGTTGAACATTTTAAGACAAATAAACATATACAAAAAAGGTGAATTCATATTTTATCTGTTATTTAAAAAAAAAAACCCTCGAGTTTCAAAGCGTATCTGGTACTTGGATAATACTATGAACTTATAAATGAGGCTCTTTATGTTCTGTCTGAAGAGCAGGAAAGTGAATCTGCGGCTTGTACCCGGCTGTTGACCTTTAATAATAAGTATTTAATTGGTTCTCATATGTACAACCTAATGAACTATTGCACAAGTATGAGACATGGAATCCTGACACCCACATTCCGTCTGCTCCTCAGCAAGACAGATAGCTAACTTGTTTTTTTTTTTTTTTCCTTTGGTAAGCTAAGTATTATGGAATTCTGAAAGCATTTGAAACTTTCTTGTTTTGTATCTCGATATCCCATGGAAAGATGATTTGCTTTTAGAAATATTACTAATCTTCTAGATCAATTTTTGAAAACCAGATGAGCCATATTGTCTTCATAAAAATATTTCAAGACCTAAGCATGAATAAGCAAGCAACACTAGAAAATTGAAAAGTGTAGTCAATCAGTTGTTGCATTTGCTCTAGATAATATCTTATGATGGTTTGATAGTTTTCTCGAGGGTATCTGACTTTGGAGTGAATTGTCTGAACTGACTATATATGTTGGTGTTTTAGCAGCAATCTTCTGAGTGGGTCCTTCGGATCCTTGGGTGGGGGGGGAGGGGTCTCTGAGACATTCCCAAGTGTTCATGAAATCAAAGTCATTTTTATGGTAACTCTGAGACTTCAGTTACCTTTTTGCTCATTCTCTCACATGTGTACAGTGGCCTTTTCTAGGGGCCAGTGGCATGGAACATCACAACAAATTGGGCACAGAAGCCACAGAAGATACAGCTTTCTTCGGTGAAGCTGACATTAAGCATATTTGCAAAACCTATAAAACAATGTCAATTTTCTTGCTAATTTCTTTGTTTTAGGAAATGCAGTCTTTTTTCATAAAATGTTATTTATATTCACAAACAATTTTTTAATATTACTTTTAAAGAAATTAATAGCAACTAACCAAAGTTGCAGAGCTAGTAAGAGCCAGGGTTAGGATATTAATTGAGCCACTAGACAGATGGGCGCTTGTGTCCACTGTCTATCCGCCAGGATCTGCTGTCCCACAAGAAAAAGAAAGGGAAAAAAAAAAAAGATGGTGTAATGGTTTATAAAATATTTCATGTTATTTTTTCCCTAAAATGTTACTTTCCAACCATTCTATACTTCATTTTAGTTATCTTGAAAATAGTGATATTAACACTACTTAACTCATATGTTATTGTTAGTATTAAATGAGTTCACCTATACGTGTAAACGTCTTACAACAGTACAAATTAAATGTTGCATTCGTGTTCAACAACATTAGGGTTACTATTGTAAATTACTATTGACTCCTGAAAAATCTACTTATTTACTTTTTGCTATGATTCCTTATTGATGGTAAGTGATTATTACAAAATGTTTTGTCTAATGAATCTCTAATCACCTAATATTTTATGGATATTTTAGTCAATATCGTGAAAGGGGAAATAAAATGGGACCACTTACATGAAAGGGTTTTAAAATGGAGCGAGGAGGCCATTGAGGAAGTAAGCCTTATGCATGTCCTCCTTATGGAGGAACCATAACTTTTGAACGGGGGCCAAACCCCAATACCCAAGGACTCAGCCCAAACACCTGCAGCTGGCTACAGCAAGAGGCTCTGTTTAGTGACAGCCTTAGGAGCCAATTATATTCAGCCAAAATTAGTTTTCTGTCACCAGCTCGGATCAAAATTCTTTGAAAACCACATATAAAGCATTCCCTTTTGTCTTTAAAAACAAAGCCTTGAGTTTTGCTCCTGGGAAGGGATACTATTTGGGTTGCTGCTCAAATCTGTGTTCTCCGAATTGCAATTCTGACACCCAAATAAATGCTTTCGTTTTTATTTTAGCTCAGCTTCTTTTCTCAGTTGACAATATAATTGCAATTAATCAAACTAATTAATGAATATTTTAATAAATAGATATTTTACCACATATTAGGAAGAATTATATTAGCTAGACATGATAATTTTCATGTGAGAAGGAATGATTTTGGCTAGAATAATCTAAACACTGAGTGCCTTTGAAGCAAAATAACATACTAGTTTCTAGAAGATGATAAAAACTATACACAGCGTCATTTAGGAAATGTCCAACCTGTATTTGTTTATGGAATAAATAAAATATAACCATATTCTTCATGGAGCTTAAAACTCTTGCTAGACAACGTTTGTAGCCCGAGCAACTGTGTATACTGGCCATTGCTGCCACGCTCCCGCGGTAGGCAGACAGGACCTGGCTCAAGTGCACTGCATGTGTCCAGGTCTCTAACCTTGCTCTCTACTTCCATTAGTTTGGGTGAGATGCCTGGGACAGCGTTTCAGCCACACCACGAACTGCGGGCCTCTAGGAGTCCGGGAGGGGGTGGCGAGCTCTCATAGGGGCTTAGTAGGAGCCTGCTACCTGGGCTCAACAGCACCTGTTCGCGCTCTCTCCTTCCGGGTTTCCCTCCGCCTCATTTCCTACTAATATGCCTGTCTCAGCTCACCTTCTGCTCGTGGAGAAACCAAACTAAGCAAATGTCAAATGGAGAAATTATGTGTGTCTAAAACACCTCAGAGGGTAAACAAAGAGATGACGTTTTATGAAGCCGAAATCCAGAAAAGTAGGGTCTGAATAGGGAGCGTGGTGTTTTGCATGGAGTGTCCAGTCTGTAATTTTCTCCAAATGGGGTGATCGATGGACAGCTCTCCCTCCCATTTGCAGACGAGGCAGAAGATCAAAAGCAAGAAAATGGTGACGGGTGTAAAGGAAGTGAAGAAAGTGATCCAGTAAGTCCTCACCGCCCACATCCTCCTCATCCCCACGGCCCATCAAAGCCTCCATCACAGCTCAGGTCCTCAGCCAGCGGGAGCAGCTCTGCTCGTCGCTGTTGACCTGGTGCAGATGTTCAGCAAGGTGCGTTTCCAGCACTTTAATTTCGTATACCTATGACTTCCTTTTTTGCTGCTTCAAATTATCTTAACATCATAGAAAATGACATTTAAGAAAGGGCACAAGCTAACTTTTGCAGCTGACATAAATGTTCATTATCTTGGTTGCGGTAATAGTTTTACAAGTACAATCGTAAGTCAAAGCTTATCAAGTTGTATACTTTAAATAGGTACAGTTCTGTCCATTAACTCTCAATAACACAGCTTCAAAATGATTACATTGGGACTGCCTCAGAAAAAAAAAGCAAATGATACAAGAAATAACCAGCTACCTACACATAACAGATATTATTATGTTCACATTTCTCCATGTTTCATTTAAATGCATCTTTAGTAAATTGAAATACTAGCTTTGAAAATTGGAATTTTCAATAAATTGGAAATAATAAAACACAGCTAAAGTTCCATCTCCCTAGATCCTTTCTTCTCCCGTCTTGCAGAGTGGTAACCACTCCCGAAGCTGCTGCTTATTATTCCAGCATATATTTTGTAACATTGTTACACATAAATATATCCATGTCCTGTGTAATGTATTTTAATAAATTACAGATTACATTTTTGTTTATTTTTTCATTCATTTATTCAACATATGTATATTGCATATCTCCTTTATATCAGGCATAATTCTAAGCAATTGGCATAAAACAATAAACAAACCAGAGAAAAATTTCCCACTCACATGAAATTTACCTTCAAGAGACTATAACCTATAATCATATAGGTTGATTGAGGTTCATACAACTTGGAACATTATAAGAAAAAAATCTGTTTTAGTCACCACATTAAAGTAGGCTATAAAGCGGTCACAGGTAGTAGGAGCTGAAAGCTTGTCTACTGGGAAAATTCAGATTAAGGGTGTTGTCTTTCCATTCAAACCCATTGTTTTAATTACCCAATCAGTAACAAGTTTAGCTTTGTGAGAGAGAGACAGATACAAAACTGAGCTCAGAAGCCAAGTTTAAGGTCTAGTGATTAGGTGATTAGGTCTAGTAAAGATCTTTTGTTATAATTAATTGCATCGGAAATGGGCTGAAACCAATCAGACCAAAGCTTGATAAATTCCTGAAGGAGTTTTGCCAAAGCAACTCCAAGCCTGATTTGTGACTGCTTGTGGCTCTTAATCCCTAAAGTAATCCCCAAACCCATAAACCCAAACCAAGAGGACTCAAATGCAATCAGGTCCCCAAAACAATACCCTCAGGAGTGCCCTCGAATGCTGTGAGCTAAGTGAAGTGAGGGGCGAAGAAGAATCAGCTGGCACACGCAGCCGGAACCACAAGCAGCAATAACAAAGGAGTTTTGATGAAGAGCATAGACGGGCTAATGGGGCAGGGAGTCCTCCAGATACCAGTCCAGTGAGATTTGACAGGTGCTGTGACTGATGTGTGACCTGCATATTCCGTCTTCTGAAAGGTAGTTTTGATTATGGTGATCCTGGCTTTCTGCCACTGGCTGTCAGGTGTTTGCAGGTCAGAATGACTTGTCCTGTAGAATCTAGGTTGTCAAAGAGAAGCCACATCCCTACCTGAAGCAAAGGATTGCACAGGACCCAGAGATGAAAGCGGAGCCGAGATCTATTAGAATACTAGATCATGAAAAGATTTGGGGAAAAGGAAAGCCAATGAGAGCAAGTGCAAAATCTCGGAAGAAAAAGAAAAGTTAGTTTCTTTGAGGAATGAGAAGATGTCCGGGGGTGGCTGGAGTCTGAAGAACGGTGAGGAGAGAACAAGATTGTGACCACAGAGTCTAGGGAAGGAGTCTAGGTTTCCAGGAAACTTTTTTTTTTTTAAGATTTTATTTATTTATTTGTCCGAGAGAGAGAGAGAGCAACAAGTAGGGGGAGCAGCAGGCTCCCCGCCGAGCAGGGAGCCCAATGCAGGACTTGATCCCAGGATCCTGGGATCGGGACCTGAGCCGAAGGCAGATGCTTAACGACTGAGCCCCCCAGGCGCCCCTCCAGGAAACTTTTAAGGAGCAAAGTCTACAGGTTGCTATGTGGAGAATTGTTTATAACGTGCAGGAATGGAGGCAGAGAGACCATGTGCAAAGGTACTAATGTGACAGTCCTTGAGGAGGAACATGGCAGCTTTGACTATGGTGGTAGCAGAGAAAATGGGGTAAAATTCTGGCTCAGCTGGCTAGAAGGGATATGGGAAAGAAGGGAGAAATTCATGTTTTGGGCATGAGCTGAACAGTGCTGACACATGAAAATGGGGGATTCCTGGAGCAGAACGGGGTACAAGGGTTCAGAGTAGTAGACACCAAGAGTTCTGTTTTGCACAGATTAAATGTGAGACTCCTTTTTTACACTGAAGTGGAAATACCAAGTAGATATTTTGGGAATATTTAGCACATAGGCTCATAGTCTTTAAAGCCAGGCAGCTTGATGCTCTCACTTGGGTTAAAGAAAAAAAAAAAAAAGGTGGAAAAGAGGAAAAACCTCAGGAAAAAGTGGGGGAGACTCTAATATTTAAAGTTTGATGAGACTGTTTTGATGAAAGTCTCCAAAGAGACCAAAAGGAATATACTGGAGAAAATTCTAAAGGAAAAGAAACACAGTCAAATGTAATGCTTCTCTCCAAAGGAAAAACATTTCAAGGAGGAACTGGCCAGGTAGAAGATGCTGAGTCTGGCACAGGAGAAATGTCAAATCCCAAGGGACCATGGTGTGGGCATCGGGGCAGGGAAGGGAAATCATGTGTCTGATGACAGGGTGTCTGCGAAACTCAAAGGTCAGGAACCAGATCTGAGAGGCACAGAGAGAGAGTTGAAAGAAGCAAACGGGCACAGCCCGTGTAGACAAACTTTCCTGTAAGGGGAGCAGAGACATGAGGTAGGAGTTGAGAGAGATGTGGGGTTGTGGGCAGTTTTAATACAGTAGATGTTAGTGCATGTTTTACATGTGGATAGTAAAGTTCCAAGAGAAAGAAAAGAAAGATGGAAATGTTCTTGAGAAAGTAGGATAAGACGGAATTCAAATCTCAGAAGCAGTAATTTGCTAACGATGAGAGCAGGAGCCCTTCTATCATACCAGCAAAAAGGCAGATATGGATCTAGATACAGATACCGAGGCAGGTAGGATGTTGGGTTTGGGTGTGGGAAAATACTTTCCTGTCCTTGGAACACACCAACGTAAGAAGGCATTCATTTCATTTTCTCATTGAGCTTTAGAGACATTTTGCTAATTAACATGCTTGTGTGCATGCACAAAACACACACTCACACACACGCATCAGTATTCACCACCACTAAGCTTTTGATTGATCTCCTCCACGTTCTGTAATTGCCTTAGCCACAATTGATTGATTATTTTTATTACAAAACTTTGTACAAATCTCTCTAGGGGTAAAATATCAGAAAGCCAAGAAAGTGAAAAAAGTCTGGACATGCTCTGGGTAAGAGAGTACACAGTATTCACGAAACACATTTTAGGAAAAACAGGTATTTTAAGTTAACTAAAATATATATATATATATTGTAATATTTTAAGGACCTGCTTGTTATTATTGAAAATTTACCTAAGACTTTTTTTTTTTTTTTTTTTTTTTGCTGCAGCTGGCTTGATATTTTACATTTCACTCCAGCAGTGTTGTCTGTGCACAGAGGGGTCTTTGCGCATGGGGTCCCATGCTTGAGCCTGAGCGTCGAAGGCGTCCGTCGTGGTCAGCTAATGCTTGAGCAGTGCTCCCACCCACGTGGAAGACCAGAGAAGAGCCTTCAGTAGGTTCACGCTCTCGGACTCCACTGTCCCAGTTTGCAAATTCCAAAGCTCCCCAAGGGAGAAAATTCTCCACTTGCCTTTCCCATTTGGAACCTTTCACAACTGCTCACATCTCTGGAAGCCTCACCCGCAAATGCGCATTGAATCGTTGAGTCAAATAATTAGTCTGAGCATTAACATAAAGGATTCCACTCCTCCACTTGCTTTTTTTTTTTTTTTAATTAACTGAAAGTGTAAGTAAACAAAGCCAAGCATCAGGCTTTATTTTTTCCAGTGCCTGGGGCCCTGAAGGATTAGGGTCCCCATGAGAAAGAAAAACAACAACAATGCGAGTCTTGAAGAAAAAAGGGCCCTATGTTGCTAGGAATAACAACCATTTAACAACATCACACTGCTTATGAAACCCTTCTTGGTAGCAGTTCGAGATGCCCCCCCCCGCCCCAAAAAAGTTATAAAATGCAGTGGGATTGAATAGGAACAAATCCAAGACACGATATTATGAATATGTAGGTGCATCTGGGTGCCTCCCCACCTGTTAGCAGTCACTTCTGTACATTTTATGTATGCTTTTCTTTAAGGATTTGCAGAAAATTTGTATCCGCATATGTTCTCATTAAAGGGAGAAGTTTGAAAGCTTAGCCTAAATCACATTTAAACATTTGAATTTTTTTTTTGGTCTTGGGGTGGGTTTACAGTATAAGGGCAATTTAGCACTTATTACAAGACTAACTGGCTTGAGAGAAGAATCCATTCTTCAACTAGAAGCATTACATTAGGAGATCACGTCGTGGTATTGTAAAAGTAGCCTTGGAGGGGAGGAAAATTTAAGAGAGCTCCAAATTCTCAGACCATTTATGCATTTAATAACCCTTGATGCAAGTTCTTTTTACTCTGCAGCTATGTGGGTCATGCAAGCTGGTATTCTGTCATCATGACTGAAAAGGGTATGTTACATGGTAACTGCTCTTCTAGGCTAGTTTGGGGAGCCAATCATTTTCTTCAACAATATTTCAGCAGAAAAATAAAACCTAAATGGTAAATAAAAATTAACAGACATTTAAATCATCATCTAGATCTCAGTTGGATTGCATTGACTGGAGGTGGGCTATAGGTATTTTCTTTAAGGAAGGTCTAGGCAAGGAGACTTATACCACATATACAGACCCCAACTTGGGATGGTATCAGGGTGCTATCTTGTCTTCTGGGGGCCCGATATGGCATGGATACAGCACAGTCAGCCTGAAGAGTCTTCGAGCTGAGAAGGAAGATGTGGCTTTGTAGGAATGCAATGTGAATTGTGTCTGTGGACAGTCTGCTTTTGTGTGTGTTGTTGCTAGTAAACTTTTTTTTTAGAGGGTGGGGAAGGGCAGAGGGAGAGAGAGAGAGGCAGAGAATCTTAAGCAGGCTCCATGCGCAGCACAGAGCCAATGCAGGGCTCGATCTCACAGCTCTGAGATCATGACTGAGCCACAGTCACAAGTCAGATGCTTAACTGAGCCACCCAGGTGCCCCTGTTAGTAAATTTTTATTGAAGTTTAATTGATACACACACACAAAATCACATATTTAATGTGTATAATTTGACTGGTTTGGACACATGCACATGAAAGCATGTCCATCACTGCCAAAAGCTTCCTCGTGTGTCTTTGGGGTTTTTTTTTGTTTGTTTGCTTATTTGTTTTTGTGGTTAAAACACTTAACATGAGATCTACCCTCTTCACAAAATTTGAAGTGCACAATACAGTATTTTTCACTGAAGGTGTTATGCTATACAGTAGATCTCTAGAACTAATTCATCTTGTATAACCAAAACTTGATACCCACTGAATAACAACTCCTCATTTCTCCTACTCCTTACCCCCTCGTAATAACCACCAACCTATTCTTGGCTTCTACCTCATAAAAGTGGAATCATGCATTATTTGTCTTTCTGTGACTGGCCTGTTTCATTTACTGAAATGTCCCCCAGATTCATCTGTGTTGTCTCAAGTAGCAAGATTTCCTTATCTTCAAAGGCTAAATAATATTCCATGGTGTGTATACACCATATTTCCCTTATCTACTCTCCTGTCAGTGAGCACTTGGGTTAATTATAACATGGCCATTTTGAATAATGCCCCAATGAACAACGGAGATATGAAATCTCATGATAACTCTCCAAGATCATGATTTCCATTCTTTGGGGGTATATACCCAGCTGTGGAATTGCTAGATCATATGGTAATTGTACTGTTAATGTTTTGAGGAAGCTCCATAGTACTTTGATAGTGGCTACATCATTTTACATTCCTGCCAACAGTGTTAGGAGTCCAATTTCTCCACATCCTCACCAACGCTTTTATCTTTTGTCTTCCTGATGATAGCTATTCTAACAGTTGTGAGGTGATAGATCACCGTGGCTTAGATTTGTGTGTCTCTGATGATAAGTGATGTTGATTATCTTTTCATATATCTGTTGGCCATTTATGGCTTTTCTTTGGAGAAATGTCTATTCAAGTACTTTGCCCATTTTTTAATTGCTACTGAGTTGTAAGTAGTGAAAAGTAAGTGAGTTGTTTTGATGTTAACCCCTTATCTGATAATATGGCTTACACATATCCTCTCTCATTCTGTAGGCTGCCTCTGCACTTGGTCAATTGTTTTCTTTTCTATGCAGAAGCTTTTTAGTCTGAAGTCGTCCCGCTTGTCTCTATTTCCTTTGGTGGCTTACGCTTTCCATGGCGTATCCAAGAAACCATTGATGAGACAAATGTCAAGAAACGTTTTCTCTATATTTTCTTCCAGGATTTTTACAGTTTCAGGTTTTTCTCACATTTAAATCTTTAATCCATCCGCTCTGCTTTAAGAACAAAAACACCTCATGGTTTGAGTCCAGGACGGAAATGAGAGAATGACTTTTCATGAAAAAGCGGCCTGGCTAAGTATGAGTTTTATTTCACGCTAATTATTTTTTAAAAATTCTGAAGCTCTTACAATAGTGCTAATCTTGCATATTTCCAAAAGGACAGCGTTAAGTGTTTTAAACTTACAGAGTTCCTTGTGAATTACAATGAGCAGAAAATTGCACTGTAAAGAATCCCTATTGCTGTAGGAGAAATGCAATTTCTTTGGGCTCAGCAGATAGCAGCCCTGCAATTGTAAGCTTTATAGACAAAGAGAGAATAAGGAAGATGGATAGGTTTCAAGGAGACACTGAAGAAAGCCTTATCTTAGAATCACACTTATGAAGACTAATAAAAAATAGAGCTGTTCAGCCCAGATAAGAAATGAAAAAAACATACAATTTTTAAGTTATTAAATATAATTATGTATTTGTTAATAACTGTTTTAACATTATTGATAGTATTTGAGAGAATAAGAGAAAATTAGCTTAAATCAAAGTCTAAAGACTGCAGAAAATGAACTTCATTAAACTAATATTAGGAGGGGTTTTAAAGTGTTTCTTTAGACGTCTTTAAAAACCCTAAATTTCATGCCTGGAATAATTAAAAGTATATTTATACAGAAAGACTGGAGCAGAGAGAAAGAATGTTTCCCTCTTTTCATAAAAACGTTTCCACATAAATCAGAACTTTCAGTGGCTAACCAGCTACATTAAAAAAAAATCAAACCTACAGTAAGTCAGAGGGGGAGACGAACCAGGAGAGATGATGGACTCTGAAAAACAAACTGAGGTTTCTGGAGGGGAGGAGGGTGGGGGGATGGGTTAGCCTGGTGATGGGTATTGAGGAGGGCACGTTCTGCATGGAGCACTGGGTGTTATGAAGAAACAATGAATCATGGAACAGTACACCAAAACAAATTATGTAATATATGGTGATTAACATAACAATAAAAACATTAAAAATGTTTATATAAATATATATAGTGTGTACATGCATATATGATAAATACATATGTTTATATATGTTGTATATGTGTGGATATATCTATATATGCATATATAATTACCTTACTTTTTATTTTCTTCTTAACATATAATGTAGTATTTGTCTCAGGGGTACAGGTTTGTGATTCATCAGTCTTATATAATACCCAGTGCTCATTACAACACATACCTCCCCAATGTCCATCATGCAGTTACCCCATCTCCCCACCCCCCATCTCCAGCAACCCTCAGTTTGTTTCCTAAGATTAAGAGTCTTTTATGGTTTGTCTCCTCTCTGGTTTTGTCTTGTTTGTTTTTTCCTCTCTTCCCCTCTGATCCTTTGCTTGTTTCTTAAATTCACGTATCAGTGAGATCATATGATAATTATCTTTCCCTAATTGACTTATTTTGCTTAGCATAATACCCTCTAGTTCCATCCACGTCTTTGCAAATGGCAAGATTTCATTTTTTTTAATGACCTTATTTTGATAAAAACCTAAGACTGAGTTTACCCACAAGTTTGATCCAGCTCTGTGATATGCCCTAGAACCTAGAAGCCAGAAAAACAGAACTTGACGCTTGTGGAAAAATGAAAATAAATTTGACTCTCACTTCCAATAGTTACATTTCCAGAGAGTTATCGTGATAGAAGAATGGATTTTCTGTTTCTAAGAAAGTCTTTCATAATTGCCTACTAATGGCATCTGAGAGAGGGACAGAGAAAGAGAGAGACTTTATCTACAACACTGGAATGTTGTAGATAAAGCACACGTAAACAATAATCCACGGTGTGAAGAGGGGGAACTGTATTTCTGTGCTTATGGATTTCAACTACATCTTCCCCAAGATAAATGAAGTTGCTCTGTATTTAAATACCAATATGTTGACAACTTTCAAATTTATAAGTCAGTATAACTTATTTTCCCGAATTTCAGACTATTATATCCAAGTGTATACTGAAATTACCCCACTTGGATATCAAATATTTGTCTTAAATTTAGCATGTCAAAAACCAACACTTGGGAGGAGGGTGGGGGGGGATGGGTTAGCCTGGTGATGGGTATTAAAGAGGGCACATTCTGCGTGGAGCCCTGGGTGTTATACACAAACAATGAATCATGGAACACTACATCAAGAACTAATGATGTAATGTATGGTGATTAACATAACAATAAAAAATTAAAAAAAACAACAACACTACTCCTCACACACGTATCACCCCACCTGTCCTGCCGTCTCCCTTCCCAGGAAGATGCACTCCTTCTTTTCCATGGCTCAGACCAAATTTGTGGAGTTATCCTTTAAGACCCTCTTTCTTTCCTATTCCCAATCCAAGGTATCAAAAAAAAAATGCTATGAACTATTTTTAAAAAAATATTTCCAGAAGCTTACAACTTCTCACCACATGTATAAGGATCACAACAACTTAAGTTGGTGGGTCTCACATTTTTGCCTTGTGATTTACTTTGCTTTATAGTCTAAAACTCAAAAAAGTTTTACATTTATTGATATTGGTAAGATAGAAATTCTAAAAATATGTATTTAGTGATTCAATTAAATTTGTCTGACAATAGATTGTTTCTAGAATATACAAAGAATTCTTACAAAAACAATGACAGGCATGCCATTAAAAAATGGCCAGACACTAAATAGAAGAAGACATACAACTGTCCAAGAAATATATGCGAAGGTGTTCAACGTAAGGAATAATCAGAGAAATGAAAATCAAAGCCACAATCAGGTACCTCTACAAACCAATAAGAATGGAGAAAGTTAAAAAGTCAAACATACCTAAGGGGCAGGATGAGAGTGTGGAGCAATTAATTGGAGCCCTCTTATATTGCTAGTCAAATGAAAACCTATAGTAATACCATTTCACACATGGGTCAGCCATACGAATGCACTTCTTAAGCCCTCCAATGACGAGAGCGAAGTTGACCAAATGCCTCCTTCGGTGCTTTCATTTCCACCACCACGTTTGTGCTACAGCTGCTCCCAGCAGTGAGTATTAAACTGAGCCTGGCAGGTTTACCAGGCATACCCACTGCTAACACACTGGCTGAGCACTCACCAATGGCTTTGTTAAACATTCGGGCTGCACCAAATCTTATCACCCTTCTTCACGTTGGTGCAAACTTCTGTTGCATTCAGACATTTCTCACAGCTCTCTCCCTATTGCTTTTCTGCCTCTTTTCCTTCACACAGGTATTTTGCCAAGTGCTAACACTGTCTATTTAACACCATTTAGGCATCTCTTTCTTGGAGAACCACCCTAACACATCCTATGGCCCTGCAATCCCACTTTTAGGTATTTACCCAAGAGAAAAAAGAAAACAAAATATATGTTCACACAAAAGCTTCCATATGAATGTCTATCAACACTATTCATAAGATAAAAAACAGAAAAAAATTAAATGACCATCAACTGGTGAATATAAGCAAATAATTATAATTCCATAACACAGAATACTAATTAGCAATGAAATGGAACATATTAATATATGAAACCACAAGTGAACAAAGTAGTCAAGCATGAAAGACTCCATATTCCATGATTCCATGTTTATGAAGTTCTGAAAAAGGAAAAACTATTTTGATAGAAAGAGATCAGTGATTGTGCAGGTCCAGAGTTCAGAGGAGGGGATTAACCAGTGCAGAGGGGAATGAAGAGACTTTTTAGGGTATTGGCACTGTTGATTTGGTGATGGCTTCATAACTATACAGAATTATTTATATTTATCAAACTACATTAAAATAAGGGAATTTTATTATATATAAATTATAACTCAATAAAAGTAATGCAAAGAAAACCAACATATAAGTTTATACATAATATATAACATTTATATTTAATTATATGTATATATTTTTAAAGATTTTATTTATCCACTTGACAGAGATTGTGTACAAGCAGGGGGAGTGGCATGCAGAGGGAGAAGCAGGCTCCCCACTGAGCAAGGAGCCCGATGCGGGGCTCAAACCCAGGACCCCAGGATCATGACCTAAGATGAAGGAAGATGCCAACCAACCTAGCCACCCAGGCGCCCCTAATTATATATATATATATATATTTTTTTTTAAGATTTTATTTGTTTTTTAACAGCGAGAGAGACAGCGAGAGAGGGAACACAAGCACGGACAGTGGGAGAGGGAGAAGGAGGTTTCCCGCGGAGCAGGGAGCCCGATGCGGGACTCGATCCCAGGACTCTGGGACCATGACCTGATCTGAAGGCAGATGTTTAACGACTGAGCCATATTGTATATAATCTTCTGCTCTCTGTCATAATTGTTACTCTAAATAAAACAAATACTCCATGACTTTTCATTGGAAAGCTAATGATTTTCACAACGGTGCTAAAATAAATCAGTGGTGTTAAATTCATGTGGACAGATCAAAATGAAATGTATTAAACATAATTTATCCCAGTTCTATAAGAGTGCATTAAACTTCCATTATAGGTACACGTCCATCTTAAGAACTTCTCTGACTTATAAAAATAGCTTTATTATTATTGTCCTTGATATCAGAAATATTAAAGTGTTTTATTCTCCATTTCACATATCGTTTTTATTGAATAAAGAGAGCTTAAGAAATTTCAGAAAATGGAATCATTGATTATGGCCCAAAATGAATCCAGAGTAGGTGTAAGAGAGAGATGCTTGAAGTCTGCTCAGATTCAGAAGAACAGGAAGCCTAAATGTTATGGAGATATCGAAATAATTGATCACATGAACAATATGACCAAGCTACATGTCTTAGTTCCAACTCCTATAACAAGATACCACAGACTCAGTAGCTTAAACAATGAACATTTATTTTTCCCAGTTCTGGAGGCTCAGAAGTCCAAGATCAAGGTGCTGACACCTCCTGCATGTGGTGAGAGTAGATTTCTGGTTTTCAGATGGCCATCTTCTTGCTTTGTCCTTACATGGCGGAGACAGAGGGCTAGTTCTCTTTCTAGAAGGACATAATCCCATCACGGGGGCTCCACCCTCACGGCATAACTGACTCTCAAAGACCCCACCTCCTGATACCATGACATTAGGCTTTCACCGTAGGAATTTGGGAAGGGACACAAACATTCTGACTATACCACTATAATAACATTGTCAGTGGTGGTGTCTGTCAGGAGTCAAACTAGTTCATGTGCCAACGCTAAGGGGCTTGGAAACTCTGAATTCTTTTGCTTATTATGGATTCTCATCCACTGTCAGCACATCCTGTAGACATCAAGACTCAAATCATGGCTGTCAGTGCACAGGTTTCATCCACAGCTCACATTCCCTTTATATTTTTCCCAGGCACCATTTATATGATAACAACCGTGAGTGAATGATTTTGTATTTTCATCATCGGACTTAAGGTTACTTGATATATGAAGCTTATAGGCCAATCTCACCTTTTGAGCATTACTCTGAAATTTTAAACTGTAAGTTGAAACATTCTTTAATCCCATAAAAAAAAAAAACAAGCTGTAATTAATTCCTTTAAATAGGGTTTGGTGCTTCTCAGAAAATAACAGAAAATTTAACAACAGGAGAAATGTTACACAGAACATATAATTTCTTTCTTTAAAGTATTTGCAAATAGTCTGTTATATTTTAAGTAAGCAGTTAACAAAGAATCAAGATATTTTTGGTAACTGAGAATTTTAGGTTGATTTCTTTTTTTTCTTTCTTTTCTTTTTTTTTTTTTTTGCATGCCCCAGTATAGGATCAACATAAACAGACCTGTTGAAAAGTAATTCAATTATTTCAAAATTACTATAGTATAGTATTATAACCAAGTATAAGTAAGTACTAAATAGTATCAAGATTTGTTTTGTTTTGTTTTGCTCATTGGTATTACTTCAAGATATGTTTCTTTAAAAAGACTGTCAAACTTTAGTAAAATAAAGAATCACTGCCATTTTATAAATAAGATGTTGAGAATTGCCTTCACATCTGGTATTCTCTCCCTCATATTGAGTTTTTTTCCCTAAACACCTGAGAAAATTTATAGGCCATACTGATTCTTATGCATTAAGTTAAAGCTATTAGTGATGATTTTTACTTGTATAACGGTGCTATCTTCCTCATTTTGCTTATTCCTAAGCATGTAGTTTCAGATAAAATAACTGAGATTTACAGTAGCCTGAATAAAGAAAGACAGAAAAAGATAAAATAATAGTTTGGTGTTGTCTGTGTCTATCTGTGTTCATCGTACAATGACATGGTTCCATGGAACCAACTGGGCCCACAACAATTTTGTAAATTAATGAGTGAATGGATTAAGTTAGCAACTTAATTTAGATCTGAATGACCAACACTCAGCATTTCCAAAGATTCTGTGTTTCCCAGCCTCTGCTCACACTTGCACCTGAGTTGACTTACAGACTGAATTCAATATTATCAAAACTTAACATCTTCCACCCTGTGTATTTCACGTACGTAGGTAGATAACTTTGTACGAATAGAGAAGTCACAAAGTGAGCAGTGCTAAGAAACTATTGTTTGTATCTAAGAGGACAAATCTAAACAAAACTGTTTTCCAGGAATATCCAATGTATAAAAAGCCCTAGGGATTACTATTGCCAGAAAGAACTAAAAAGGAGATGATTTCTGTAAGCTGGAAGGTCAAGAACACCTTACATGGATTCTTAGGGGGACCAAGTCAACAGGAAGGATAGATGAAAAGCCCCTGTTTGTTTCAGTTATGCTGAAATTATTTTTAAAATCCGTGTCACTTAATATTAATATGATTTATTTACCATTAGCATTAATAATACTATTCATATTCATGGAATGTCCTTAGATACTTATATTTGGATTATCTCCTACTTAGAACATATATGATGAAAAAAAATAAGTGTATGCATTTGACGAACTCACTGAAAGAGAACACACTGAAATTGAAAAGAGAACACATCTAAAAACCAAGCTGGGGTTTCTGTGTTGGGTGGTGACGTTAGGGCCACACCCACCACATGCAGCTGAGACAAATATATATGTTGTTCTCCCAGAGTCTTCATAAAACTTCAACGTAATACAAAGAAATTTTTACAGAATCAACTAGCATGTGAGAAAAAACTTTAAAAACTTCAATTTACAAATAAGTATAACATCTGACAGTTAATGACCAGAAGCTGTGTGTGTTACAATAACACGTAGGGTGACAGAATGTTTTCTAAAGTTAACTTTTGAACGTGTCTTTTTGTCCCCATCGAAAAAGCAAGGAAGTGACAGAAGCCTTGCTCTGAATTTAGTCGGTGGCTTCAAATAGAAAAGGTTGGGACATGACTTGAGTGATTTTTCTGTCAAATAATCAGCTTCGGTTTTAATGTTCAGCATGAATATTTTCCGACGTCACATCTCGCTCTCCCTGTTCTTAATGAATCATGCCACACGGTGTTTTGATAGAACGTAAGAAATTATAGGGTATGGCTTCTGGCCAACAAAAAAATTGCCTTTTCTTATTTTAAGACACCATCATTAGTACATCCTTCTGGATGTTATTTATCCACCGCTCACTGCTGAGCCCTTAATCACAGAGTTTTTACTTTTCCCCTGTCTTGGAATGAGACCAAAAAAAAAAAAAAAAGTCAATTCAAGGTTTACAAAGAATGCTCTGCTGTCATGAGGCATTTACCACTTTCTTTTTGGGGGCACATTTTGTTATCACTGGATAACACAAACAGAAGTGTTCGCATTTCATTTTCAGTTATTATTTCCTACGTTCCATTGTATCCTTGGTTGCCCGAAGCATAAGAAAGATGGTATTCCGACTAAGAGTTTAAGCCCAAGTGTGAGGAAGGCACCTCACCCCTGCCAGATCTCTGGTCGGTAAACGCAGCAATGATTTTGTAGTCTTCTTTCTTGGAGAGATGTGGGAGAGTCGCTTCTCCCCGCCCCCCGCCCCCACGCCCCACGTGTTTCTGGGCTAGTCCTCGCGGGATCTCGGCAGCTCAAGTTCCTCTAGACCCCGGGGCCCAAAGGACCCATGCCAACCAAAGTGTAGCCCACAAAGCTAAGTCCAAGGATCCTGCCATTATCCATTCCCTTATGTCTAAAAACCCTCTCTACACTTGGGCCTCATCCACACAAGGGTGTGGCTGGTTTGACCCTGAGCTACATACACTTAACAATTTTCCCCATTGACTTAATCTCTTCCTGTCTCTTCCCCAGCCCTTTCTCTCTTTTGTGGTTGTCTCCTGTCTGCTTGGGTATTTGATTTGTCCTTTCCTATTTGTCCAGGCAGAAACTCTTGCCTGTGGCAGTGCAGCTTATCTTGCCCTGTGGCCTTAGTCTGACCCTGGTTACCTTTACAGATATTGAGGAAAAACCGAAATGGCTTTACATGAATACTCTGCTGTATTTCTACAGCTCCTTTAGGTTTTCTTCCAAATCCTTTTTGCTTGCATCAGACCATTGTACTCTCCATGCCACCCTCTGAGGTAACTCCCTAGACCTCTGGAGAGTTGATTTGTAAGTGAAATAAACAACAAACAAGACGACAATGGCCTTATTTTAAATATCCTTATGACCTAAGAAGTGCTCTTTTGTTCAACAGAAATGGGTGTCCTTTCAGGACAGAGGATTTAATGGAAGTGCTCTGTGGTCATCTGGCCACAGACAAACTTGACTTTTCCTTTCTACCCTTTCTGTTGAATCATACGACAACATACCCTTGCACGAAGTGATCTACTGCCTTATTACAAGAATGGTGGTCTGAAAGCTGGGCTGATTTTTGTGAATTAATAAATTGATGAAACACTAAGAAGATTAGATTATAGTTCCAGAAAAGGTGACCTTGGGACACAGGGTGGCAAGAATTGTCATGAAGGCCAGAGAGAACATTCCTAAATGAAAAACAGCAGTGTTAAAACCGTTAAAAAGGAAAAGCAAAAGGAGCACAAGATAGTCACAGAAAACTGCATTGTCTATACGTTGCTTTTGTGTTTATTTTAAACACAGAAGATTGTTTCTTCTAAGTTTTCCCCATCTTGGGCATTCCCTCACTTGCCACTCTGTAAGAGGAAGAAGGTATGGGTAAAAGGTAAAATGCAAATTGTTCCTTGATATGAAATCATGATCTGCTGCTTCAGTGTTTTTTTGTTTTTTTGAAAGCATCCCTGCCACGTATCTGCAGCTACAAACTTAATGAGATAGACCAACACTGTGGATAATTGAGTGTGTGGACTACAAGAAGGGAAAACGCATGTAAATATGAAATGACACATGAACCAATGTTAGCTATTCAGAAAGTCAGAACAAAATGATCCTTATTTTTTTGAGGGAAAAAAAAGCATTTGGCAAAAATTAGATGACAGGATGAATTTCTAGATTTAAATTGTAAAAATGTAGTTCTTTTCTATGACAATCTAAGGCAAGTTAGTTCATATTTCTTAAAAACCTAAATCATATTTCAAGAATGTTAGGTATTTCTCTCTTCCTCATCTGAGTATGGGACTCAGGCCTTGTCTTGGCACTTGGGTTTCCCTGTGATAAGAATGAAGGTCATTGTCATTCCTAATACCCAAAGGCAGGATAGACCTACTGTCTTTTTCATTGGCCCTGGGTGGTGGGAGATGCTTCAAGTTCACTGACTCTGCAGAATCTTTAGCTGTGGAGAGATTAGGAGGCCCAAGGGAGGAAACCCCTGTAATTTCCACTCATGTTTTATTCTCTCTACCAGTTACTTGGGCAGATTTTAACAGTTCAAAGTGTTTTCAGAATAATCATCTATGTTGCCCTTCACCTTTTCAAGGGATGATAATGAACTCAGAGAGTTATGGAAATGATGTAGTATTAGAATATAGGTAAGGTTTGGAGGGGTGAGGTCCAGAGCCAACTGCCAAGAAAGAATTCTTGAGACGCCTTTGGTGCAAAATGGTGTGGTTTTATTAAAGCATGGGACAGGACCCGTGGGCAGAAAGAGCTGCTGCCCTGGGGTTGTGAGGGGTGGTTGACTAGATACTTGAGAGTGGGGGCTGGTAAGGAAAAGAGAGGTTTCAAAAGGATTTTCTTTTCTTTTCTTTTTTTAAGATTTTATTTATTTGACAGAGAGAGAGAGAGAGAGAGAGATAGCAAGAGCCGGAACACAAGCAGGGGGACTGGGAGAGAGAGAGGCAGGCTCCCCTCTGAGCAGGCAGCCGGATGTGGGACTCGATCCCAGGATCCTGGGATCACGACCTGAGCCGAAGGCAGATGCCCAACGACTGAGCCACCCAGGCGCCCTCAAAAGGATTTTCATGTACTAAAGAAGACTCACAGGATACCAGAGGCCTTGCCGTTGTCAAGTTAAGGTTGTTTTTCCCTCTAGCAAGGCATTAACATTAAGACACTTGGGAGTTTCCTGGAGGAATGTCACACATGTCCCACCCAGGAGTGGTGGTGGGGAGGGGAGGTTGCAGGGTGTCGGTTTGTACTTTGTCCTCAGCTAGTCTTCTGCTCCCTCATCAGAAACATCTAAGATTATTAATATTATTTGCCATTTGATCGTGTTTAAATATATGTGCTATGGACTAAATATGTTGTCCCTCCAAAATTTCTCTATTGAAGCCTAAATCCCCAATGTGGTAGTATTTGGAGATGGGGCCTTTAAGAGGCGATTAGAACTTGAGGATAGAGCCCACATGTGTAAGAATAGTGCCCTTATAAGAAGAGACACGAGAGAGATGATCCCTCTCTGACCCCGACTAGGTGAGGGTATAGGAGAAGATGGTTGTCCGCATGCCAGGGAGAGAGCCCTCACCAGACAGTGGATCTGCCAGCACCTGGGCCCTGGATTTCCAGCTTCCAGAACTGTGAGAAGCAAATGTTTCTTTTCCAAACCATCTAGGCTATGGAAATTTATTATAGAAGCCCAAACAAAGACAATATGGAAAAATACTCATTGAGCATCCGCCTTATGTCCAATATTTAGACATGATGGTAACAAAATAAACACTAAGATCCATGAAGAATCTTACAAATTAGAGAGAAGATAATAGATATTAATTAAACAAATAATTATTCTGCAAACACAATCATCTCAAAATCAGGTAAGCACTAGAAGAAACATTACTGGGTGTCCTGGGAACGTGTAAATTGGTCAAGTGTTGGGGAAGGAGTGACTGGAGGTGGAGCGTGAGTCAGTCAAAGATGGAGAAGAGGAGAACAAAGAGAAGACTCAAGTGAGCGTCATCCAGGGTCTACAAAAGGTCAAGGCGCCACCTGTGAAAGTGGGACAGGGGCTCAACGATTCCTGCCGATAGAACAGCACATGCAAAAACATGCAAATGGGAAAGAACAAGGCACTTCGGAGAAACTTAAAAAAACAAAAAAAGACCTATATTTTGGTGAGGACAAAGACCTGGGAGCAGGTGGTCTGAGCTGAGGCCAGACAAGGGGTAACAGCAGGGCATGCCCGGCTTCATAGCCATGCTAGACGTTTCTGATCTGTTGTTTAAATACTTCTGGGATGCTGCCCATTTGATACATTAGGGAGAGAATATTTAGGAGGAAATATTGTTCAAGTTTTTCTTCTACTGTCTTAACTACCTCAGAAGTCTGTTCTTTAGTCGTAAAATAAAAAGAAAATGATTTTTATGCCTTTTTTAAGTTGCATATTTGGTTTTTCTACTACAAAGAAGTTTGTATACAAATTTAAAGGATAGAAGGTATGCCGGGAGGACAGAATAGGATTCCTACTGTATCTGTAGCAAAAACACAACATTTTGGCTCTTTAACAAATGAAAATTTTTTTTTAATAGTCTACCAAATAGCTGTTTTAATAAGTTGCCTGATTGATATGTGTTTAGCTGGACTGGGTTTATACATAACCTTGCTACTCAATAGTCGCACATTTATAAACGGCATTGCCTTTGTTTGTGGCCTGGCTGCTGAATATTTCAGACCAAATATTAGTATCTGAACAACATCTCGATCCAGTTTTACTCACACAGTTTTGCTGTAAGAGTAATGATTTTGACGTTTCACTTAAACAAGAGCTGTGTGACTCTTATGCACTGAGAGATTATCAGAGCAGGGAGGTGAGTCTCAGTAGGGGTGAGTCCCAGTTGGTGGTGCCTTCCCGCTGGGGGTGTCCTGGGTGAACACCCCTCCCACGCACACCGGGCGATCTGTGTGCAGCTACTGAGGAGTTAGTCAAGGAAGGGAAGTCCAAAAGACTGTGGCATGATGATGGGCTGGCATGTAGGTCTTGGCTCTTGGTTCTGATAACTCCCATGTTACCTTGGTTTGGGTCAGCTTTATGGTTTCGGCCCAACTTTTTTTTTTTTCTTTCTTTCTTTTCGGGAGAACAGAATGGAGTTTGTCTTACTCTCCATCTGCTGTTGTGGCAGTAATTCTCTCCTCCACCCAACCCGTAGCATTGTTGCATCCCATCATTTTCTGCTCGTGGATCCACAGCCTCTGTGCCTGCCTCCTGCGTGGCCGTGTGGGCTCTGCCTTGAGCCTGAGCCATATGTGTGTCTCTCTTGGATTCTTGCTGGCGATGGCCAGTGACACCTCTTGAGTTCCACCGTTGCCGCAGGCTGCTGGGGGTGATGTGAAGGACAGTCATTCTCCCAGCTGTCAGCAAAGAAAAGTCTTCAGGGACCTTAGATGACCATCTTCCTCAGCTAGTTTTATCATTTGTCCTCAGCTCCTCCTGGCACACAACACTTAGGACACAAGACCTCTTCTCAGAGGAGCAAACTCCTTGGCTTCCTTGATAACTATTCACACTTGTTCTCAGCAGCAGGGAGCACTGATCATGTAGCCCTGTTTGTTAGGAAAGGGTCTAGGGGTCTAAAGTAGTTAGTTGACTCTCAGAGATGTAGTTTAGGTCAGGTCCTTGACTTTTAAAAGCTCAAAATGAGCACTAACTTCTGTTTCTCCTTTCATTCCTGGCACAGCCTCCGTTTCCTGAGTCAGGGGATTTCAAAGTCTAGGTGGGAAGGGAGAGGTGTGATGAGCAAAGCAAATAGACGGCAGAAACAACGGACTATCCATCCATTAATTCTTCCCATTACCTTTGTGCTCCACTAGCAAGCAAGGAGCGGAAAGTGAAGTCACTTATGTCTAGACTGGAGCAAGGGGAAAAGCCAGCCTTGCTGCTATTGCAAAGCTCATGGGAAATTGCAAACACGAAGAAGAAGCAAGGATTTACAATAACACAAGTTAAACTGTTTTCAAGCGCTTTTAAAATTTTTTTCCTGAAGCATTTCATTAAAAATAACCAGAACAATTTGCTTGGTTACAAAGGTGAAAAGAACGCATCAGACATTTAGAATGACAGATGTTTGGCATTAATATACATAGATCTGTGTTTTGCAGGCTTATTTCAAATGCTTAAACCATATATACATTAATACGTGGAAGGTTTTTGGTGAACCTGGGTATCTAAATCCTAAGGGTGACAATGAAATAGTTAAATGTCTAATTTTAAGGTTCATTAATTTTGCTATATGTATTTAATTAACATATTATATAAATGGCATATTAATTTAAATATATAACATATGTCCACTCTTAACATAAAACAATTTTATGCAAGCTATTCACAGGCATCTATAGCATCACTATGAGTAATTGAACACATTTTTCTCAGAGTACATTTTCTTCCATCCCATCTAAATTGCTTGATTTACAACACTTTTTCAATTTGTGTATGATGTTGTTGCTGGGTATTTTGACATCTAGACACAACACCCACCAGTATAGTAGAAGTTACACAATATTGTTACTTATTGTTCTATCTGGAAAATTAATCTTTACTATTTTACCATTGAAATGTCATACCAGGGGGCGTCTGGGTGGCTCAGTTGGTTGGGCAACTGCCTTTGGCTCAGGTCATGATCCTGGAGTCCTGGGATCGAATCCCAGATCGGGCCCCCTGCTCAGCAGGGAGTCTGCTTCTCCCTCTGACCCTCCCCCCTCTCATGCTCTATCTCATTCTCTCTCTCAAATAAATAAATAAAATCTTAAGAAAAATGTCATACCAGGAATAAAAGACAAATAAATCTAGATGGAGTTTTTTGTCCTGTTTTAAATCATTCTATCAGCAGTCCTATCTGAACATCTGAAATGAGCATGTATTGAAGCCATTTCAAACTGTATCTTCTCCAAATAGTACTTTCGTCTTCTTCAAAATAAAAGATATGTATGCAAATTGGAGAAAAATCTAAAACATTTTAAGAACTTTTTGTTCTTCAAAAAGATTACCAAAGAAATGGTAATCATTATAATAGTCTTCCAGGGCTATCAGAACAAAGTACTATGGACTGGGAAGGTTAACGACAGAAATGTATATTCTCACACTTCCTGAGGCTCCAAGTCTCACCTCAAGGTGTTGTCAGGATTAGTTTCTTCTGGGGCTTCTCTCTGAATACGAGACGGCCCCTTTCTCCTTCTGTCTCTACATGGTCTTCTCGTGCTGTGTCTCCTAAGCTCCTCTACTTATATGGACACCAATCCCATCAGAGCACACCTGAATCACCCCATTTTAATTATTACTTGTTTAGAGTTGCTGCTGCAAGTATAGTTAACCCTCTGAAGTACTCAGGGTTAGGACTTCAACATATGATTTTGGGAGGGGGACACGATTCAGCTGAAAGATACAGTAATTACTATAAAATGATCAAATTCCAATAGTACATGGAAGGAATAGCTTAAACACCTAGAAGAATATAAACTCATGGATAATATTAAAATAGACACAGTGTCAATTTAAGGTTGGAATGACGATCTTAGCATGTGTTGCTAGAAAATCAATCCCCCTCTCGTTATTTTAAAGTGATCTAGGGCGCCTGGGTGGCTCAGTTGGTTAAGCGACTGCCTTCGGCTCAGGTCATGATCCTGGAGTCCCTGGATCGAGTCCCGCATCGGGCTCCCTGCTCAGCGGGGAGTCTGCTTCTCCCTCTGACCCTCCCCCCATCTCATGTGCTTTCTCTCTCATTCTCTGTCTCTCAAATAAATAAATAAAATCTTTAAAAAAAAAGTGATCTAGATATATTTAAATTTAGAAAATTTGAAGTTTTAAATTCTAGAGCTTCTAATATGGAGCATTTCAGTATCAAGAAAAAAAGAAGGAAAAGAGAGAATAGTTTACCCGAATTATAAGTAAATGCTTGCAATTGTTTTAAACATATACAACCTTATTGCCAGAAATGTTTATATTACTACTTTGATTACTAAAGTTATGTAAATATTTTAGTGAGTCATATTTGGATAAATGCCTTTATTAAAGACCACTGTAGAATCTATTATATACTTCACAGGGAAAACATGAGCAAACTTACTATAGGAAAGCAACAAATTATGTTAGAGGTCAATACAGGAATATATGATTATAAGGAAATATATAATGCATTTATTTATCTAGGAAAAATGCTTTAAAATACACATGAATTAACAGACTCTTGCTGGAATCTATGAATAACCCATGAATAAGAGATTGATAGTCAATGGAAAATAAATTATAGGCAAGTTTTATTTGAATATATTAGTGGAAATTGAACAAAATGTAAAAATTGTAGCTTCATATCATTTTCCGACAAATTCACTGTGATGCATTAATATTTCTTCAAAAATATAATCTAGGAAGCAGAAACAAAATCATGATGGCAAATATCATTATCTTGAATATGATGTTTATAATTCCTATTTATTTTTCTTCTACTATTTTATTATGAACATTTTCAAACATGCATAAACATTAAAATGATTTTAGAGTGAATGCCCATATACCAACCATCTATATTTTACAACTCTTTTTCTAAAATTTGCTTTACTGTATATGTATCCAACTATACATCCCTCTATCCATTTATTGACTTATATTTTCTGATGCATTTCAAAGTAAGTTGCAGACTTTAGTTCACCCCCTAAATACTTTTTAGCAAGCATAAAATCTAGGGTTCAATATGTACTTATACTTTTTTTTCCTTTTGAGGGGAAAAACAATAAAATGCACGAAGTTTAAATTTACCTTTTGATGAGCTGCGATGGTACATATACCTGTGAAACTCAAACCCCTATTCAGATAAACAACATCTCCATGGGGGCACCTGGCTGGCTCAGTAGGTAGAGTGTGTGACTCTTTATCTCAGGGTTGTAATTTCAAGCCCCACATTGGGTATAGATATTAGATAACCATAAAATCGTCAATATAGAAAAAAAAGAAAAAATATGTTAAAAAAAAAAGAGTGAAAACATCTCTAGCACCCCAGAAAGATACTTTTAGTTAATGTCCACACTCATCCACACAGATACAGCCTCTTTTTCTACCATAAATTAGTGACACTTATTCTTATTCTAGAATTTTACATAAACAAAAATATGTAGTATAGATACCACAAAAACTATTAAATGTTTTTGACATTTATTCATGTTGTGGTCTATTTCTTCTTACTGTGTAGTGCAATTCCATAGTATGAATGTATCACATTGTGTCTACTCATCCTGCCATTGATGGACTCTTTTTTTTTAAGATTTTATTTATTTATGAGAGAGAGAGAGAGCACAAACAGGGGAGGGAGGTACAGAAGGAGAGGGAGCCTGCGGAGCAGGGAGCCTGACAACACCACCCCTGGCTCCATCCAGGAGCCTGAGATCATGACCCGAGCCAAAGGCAGACGCTCAACCACTTGAGCCACCCAGGCGCCCCCACTGATGGACCCTTGACTGCTCTACTTTGGGGATATTATGGATAATTATGCCATACATTTTCTCCTACAAGTTTTTTGTGGATATCTGTTTTCAATTTTTTCTTTTTTACATACCCATCAGTGAATTTGCTGGGTGTTTTTCTGCATCTAAAAATACAGTTTGAATATATTAAAATATTTAGGGTTTTGCATTTTTAAACTTTAAATAAGTGATAACACACTATAAGTATCATTTTGAGAACTGATTCATTTACTTAATGGCATGGCCTGAAGGCCAAATTTGCCCTGTTCCTGTTTTGGGGGACATGGTCACTGTCCTTCATTCCCTTACTCTCTGTGGTTGCTTCCTCCCCAGTGTACCAAAGCAGAGTCAGGTAGTTGTGGCAGAGACTTTAAGGCTCACAAAGTCTAAAATATGTACTATTTTTCCCTTTATAGGACAAAGTTGTTGTTGGCATTGTATTCTGTTGTATGATTGTAACAAATAGTACTTCTGTGTATATCTCTATTAGCAGAACCTCCTTAGATAATCTGGATATTTATTTTTATTCAATTATATGATGTTCTAAATATCTTCTCCCTTCTCAAAACTGGCTATTCATTTTATCTATGATGGCTGGTCAGGGGCCTGGAAAAAGAAGGCGTGGCAGATCCTGGATGAGGGAGTCTGAGTAAGGACATGTTGGAGGACATGTGAGAGTGAGCATCAATGTGAGGACTTCTGTATCACCTGCCCTATCCAAATGCCCGTTAGAGAGCACCCTTCTTTGGAGAGTCACTGAACAGCTAAGCAGACACAGTGATTCAGCTATATGACATCATCCAGCCTTCCCCATCAACTTCCCCCAGTGCTGGAAGATGGAATGGATTGGCCACAGTGGCAGAGATGGAGGTTTGCAACAGGCAAGCTCACTCCTGCAGCTTCTGAATGTCCACGGCCAACAACAGGAAATATTCCTCAAGGATCCCAACGAGCTTCCTCAAAGAAAGTTGGTTATTTGGTCCCCTTCCTTCCATTCTAGAAAAACTGATGGTTCATCATCAGAGGAATAAATATCTACCCTGAGTACAGTTTTGCCTTTCCTGCCCACAGAGCCTTAGCCAGTACCACTACCTGAAGGCTGATAGCGTCTGATCCGCAGGCATAAAAATCCACATGATGTGATCTGCTCAGGGCACACCCTTTGGAGAGAAGGATTTGAGCAAGTGGGCTCATGATCATGGGATTCACTGATCACATTATGTGCTGTACCCTCTGGATGCAGCTCACTGGGAAAGCATTGGAATGGCGGTTGAAGGCACACCTACCACACCAGCTTGGATGTGGCACCGTGATCTAGGATGTGGCATATACACTAAATCCAGGATGGTTGTATGGAACAGCACTGGAAGAAATTCTGGTGCTGGATCTCTGTCACACAGAGTATACTGACCACAGTGTTCCTTCTTTCTGAGTCATGTTGCCACCAGCCGGCAACTGAGTAGGAGGAAGGGTCCAGAGCTGGGTGAATCTTCTCCAGTGTAAGACTTCTAATGGGCAACCTGTATTCCAGGGCCCCCTGTCAACCAGTTTTTCAGATCTCTCCCGCAGTCCAAAGTTCTTCCCAATTTTCCTTTCTTCCTTCTCATTTTCCCTTCGCAGGTATCTGACCTACATTCCACCCTGACTATCTATGCACCAATACTTGCTACCTCTTTCATTGTCTGCTATTTACCAGAGCTAACCCAGCTCTTTTTCAGTCAGGATTTTCCTGATTACTTATATTGTTAAATTTTAGATATGTCTTTTGAACATATAATTTGATTTTTTTAAAAATCCAATATGAAAAATCCAATATGAAAAATCTTTATTGTATATGTTCAATAAGAGTTTAATCAGTTTATATTTACTGGTTTCCTGATATAATTTATTTTCTGTATATATGTGTTTTTTGTGACTTTCATTTACAAAGATTTTTTTCTTTTCTTCTTAGTTCTGTTTCCTGGTTTCTATTTGATTATTCAAGCTTTTGTATTCACTTTTGCTTCTATTGATATGAAAGTTTTATTTGCATTATGTATTATATATTTTTATTTATTTATATTTATTAACTTTTGATGGAATTTTTATTTCAGACTAAGTTTTTTCATGCATAGATATTATGTTTCTTTTATTTTGAGCCTACTGATTCTATTTTGATGGGTCATATACATTTCTTACATGATTGATTTCTTTTTTTTAGTTTTAATCATTTAGATGATACTTTCTGGATAGCATCGCATAAAACTTTTTATCATTGGAAGTTCTTTGGGTTTGATTCTACCTTTTAATGTGCCTGCTGATCAGAGTTATTGGAGCATTGCCTCTTTCTGTGAATTATAATTTAGATTGTGGCTTCATTTTCTGCACAGTTTAGGCGTGAAGCACTCAGCAGCCTGGATTGAAAGCCTATACCACCAAGTTGGTTTCATCAAGTTACTTCAGAGGTATTATCGATATGAGCTTGATTTTTGTGTTAAATTTTTAGCTTAGGGTTTCCTTAATCACACTGGTAATGAATTTTAAAAATAGCAACTAAAATAAAATTCAGATTTAATGGGCTAGAAAATTTGTTCTATTTAATAGTTTAAATAGTCCATGTCTCAAATATAAATGCACTCATGTCTGTGGCTAAGCTTTCAAAAAATAAGACTTTGTTTCCTTGTCTAACCCCAGTGTCTACTCACAGGCTTTTTTAGCTCATGTGTTAAACATCACTGCACTAGTTTTCTGATACTTGCTTTCATGGAAAACAAACGTTTTTGAATGTTTTCTTTCAACTCCTGACCTCATGTGAACCCAAGATCTCTTCTCATGTCATAGCGGATGGTAACAATTAGCACTCTAGAGAACTAAGAATGAACCCGATGTGCAGACATGCATGCACACACGCACGAGTGCATGCACGCACGTACAGACATGCACACACGCATCACATGCACACACGTGTACACATAAACACACACGCATGCACACACACATACACACACACACGCCCGAATTCCACAACCCCATACTTCCAATCTGTCAGCTTTCCTCTTTCTCTATGAGTTTTCTCTTTAGTCTGACTCCAAAAAAATGCTTTTTCTCCCTTTGTTTTGTGTTGTGTGTCTAATAACGCAAAGCATGTTTGCTACGCATTGTATGGCAATTCTATATTTTTAAGGCAGGATGATTTTTTTGTTATTTCCTTTGCCTTACTGATTTATTTCAAGACTTGATATGAGTTTTGTTGTTGTTGTTGCATCACACTCTGAGAAAAACAAAACTGAAGAGTTTTTATTTTCTTTACTGAAAGTACTTACATCATTCAACTCTCCAAATGATCTGAGGTAATTTAGAGCAAAGCTCATGTGCACAAACGTGAACATATTAAAAATTAAATGAAAACAGAAATTTCAATCAAGGAAAGAAAGAGAAGCTAAATATGCTTCAAGGAAAGGTTAATTTAGTTGCCCTGGTAAACATGAAATGTGACTCTAAGATTGTCCGCAGAGAGATCAGAATGAGAGGCTTCGTAAGGGGCCCAAACCTCATCAGAAATGAAACAGCACACTTGTTTCTCCAGAAACACAGCCCTTTTGCTGGCCACACTTGGTCGCATAGATGTCATTAGGTAATGCAGTGGGCACTGCGCCAGACTGCCATTTACAGATAATGAATTAGCAGAGAAATCCAGCAAAAAAGTGTGTAGAATTTTGACCCAGACAGATACGGTTCCAAATCCAGACAATGATCCTCATTTATTTTTAAAACTTAAGTAAGTTTCTTGAACATTCAGATTCCCAGTTTCTTCATCAGTAAACTGGGGTGTTATCACCTCCATTTTGTGAATACTTGATAATCAGGGTTAATGGAGAACACAGATGATGTTGCAGGTTCCATAAAATTCTCCATTACCTTGGAACAGCGACCCTCTGTGAGCTGTGGGCAGAGAGGCCTACTGACCACAATGATGCAGACAGTTGGGGGACATGAAAGTGAGGCTCAGATGTGTCCCTGACTTTCCCTGAAGCTCCGTAGCACTCTTCAGTATGAAGACTTAAGCTAGGCCTAAAATTGGAGTTTGGAATTCACAGCTTTATTGGAAGAACATGATGCAAATGTACCACACCAGGTAGAGATACACATTTGGTAAAATCATGAACCCCTGCAGAGTAAAGTCTTTGTTTTCCACATAACTGTGGGACTGATAACGACAATTGTTGTATAACTTCTCAGAAATGATAAAAAGTCAGTAAAAATGAGGTATGGAAATTTGATTTATAGCCACTCCCTCTCTATAGAATTACATTTGTATTCACTGACATGACCTTTATGTGCTCTAAAATTTTATCAATATAGTCATATTATTCAGAGGAAGACATATAAAAAAGTTATGTCATTGGTAATTCTTATGTCCATACAAGGATTAGGGAAATAGTTTGCTCATCAGTATGTGACAATGAAACAGGTAACTCAAAATAATTTTTTTAAAACTGCATTATGTCTAGGATACACCACCCTAGGTGAAACACTGTACTTCAGATTCCCTTGTTTTAACAGTTTTGATAATATGAATACAAAACCTCAAATTTTACTAGCAATTAGACTTCTTGGAATTTAAAGAAATAGAAGCTGCAAAAATACATGCATATGGACACAAGTTATTTATAATATAAAATAACTGCAAACAAATAAAAAGCCTGACACCAAAGGATTGTTTGAAAATACTGTCTTTCCTAAATTAATATATTAAAAAATTCAGCTCTCATTCAAATCCTAGTGATTAACATTTCTATCACTGTGATTATTGCTTTACATTTTGTTTTCTTACCAGAAAAAAACATAAAGTTCATTTGGGAAAAAAGTATGCAAGACTGATCAACAAGATCTTGAAAAAGACAAGGATAATGCAGGAAGCCTTGTCAAATATATTATGATATATATTATATGTAACTAAATATATGTAGCCAAAAATATTATAATACTCTTCTAATTAAAAAAGGGCATCTTCATTTTTTCTCCAAGTTTTTTTTTAAGATTTTATTTGTTATTTTTTTAAAGATTTTTTTAATTTATTTATTTGACAGAGAGATAGAGAAAGAGCACAAGTAGGCAGAGAGGCAGGCAGAGGTAGAGGGAGAAGCAGGCTTTCCACTGAGCAGGGAGCCTGACCAGGGGCTCGATTCCAGGACTCTTGGGATCATGACCTGAGCGGAAGGCAGCTGCCTGATCGACTGAGCCACCCAGGCACCCCAAGATTTTATTTATTTATTTGAGAGAGAGAGAGCACAGAAGGAGAGAGAGCGGGAGAAGCAGGTTCCTCCCTGAGCGGAGAGCTTGATGCGGACCGGATCCCAGGACGCTGGGATCATGACCCGAGCCGAAGGCAGCCGCTTAACCGACTGAGCCACCCAGGCGCCCCTAAACAAGAACATCTTCATACAGAGAGGGAGCAACACCTGAGTGCAGTACAGAATCTGGGAATAATAGCAACAACAATCACAGAACCCCCTTGGCCAAGCAATGTGCTTAGTTTCTGGGATTAAGGAATGCGCAAAAGCAGACACACCTTTTGCATGCATAGGGTTTTGAGTTGGGTTGGAGTGAGGGAAACCTGGTATACATCAGGTAATCTTCACAGCAAATATATATTTGTAATTTTGCCAGGTATAATGTAGGAGATGCACGCAGTATGAAATCTAATAAAGGATTTGACTAATCAGAGAGGTTTTTTTTTTTTTGAGAGTCTTGATTTAAAAGCTGATGCATTTTGCAGGACAGCAAAAAAGAACAATGGGAAGAAGCAGCTTTCAAGGGAGAGGAAACTGCAAGCAAACCAGGTCCTGGTGTGGAGAGAAACTGGCAGCATGAAGACCGAAGGAGGAGCTAAGCTTTGTGTGAGCCCTGAGAAAGAGCACAGTGGCCGGTGAGCCAGCAAGTGGAATACAGAAACCACTCCCTTAGCGTCGTGTAGATAAAGGCTTCGTCTTATTGCCAAAGAAATGGTTACTCACTGAAAGCTTTCGGCAAAGCTGAGAATGACAATTTGAGATTAATACTTGGGAAAGAAAGATCCTTTTGGCTGCAGAAGGGTCATGCAGAGGTTTTGGGATGGAGGTTATTCACAGCAGGACGCTGAAAGGCTGGAAGTTTGGGGGAGGGAGGGCTGTACGGGACAGTGGAGGTGACTTAGTACCAGACAAAAATGGCAGCTTGGGAAATCAGCGATGGAATTCCTCAGTTTGCAGGCAAGAAAACAGAAGTCACTTCGCATGTTTGAAACATGTATGTAATATAAAGAACTGATTAAAAGCTACCAACAGCGCTGATGGAGGACTTTCAAGGAGGGACTGGAGGAGCAAAATGGATCGGGAAGGCGCTGCACTCCCCCGGCGGAGCCACGTGGCCCCGGAAACACTGCCTAGGCCGCAGCACCCCCTCGCCCCGCACCGTGGCTGCTCTAGGTCGCTGAACAAAGCAAGAGAACACGTGGCTTCTTCCATGCCCCCTTTCCAAGTGCCTGCGCGCGCCTCCGTGGACCGAGCCTCCGAGGAAGCCAGGTGACAGAGGACCTGGGGACACTGTGCACGCTTCTCCTCCTCTTGCCTGGGGAGGGACAGTGAAGAGCAGGGCCTGCGGAAACCCCAGAAACACCACTAACCTGGGAAACTGGATGTTTTAAGGTGGTAACTAAGAAAAAGCCAAATCCTAATATTATATCATATGACAGAAGAATTCCAACTGGTTCAAGACCTAAATACGAAGGTAACTTGAGCGAAATATTTTAAGATATGAAGGACTATGTATTTGTATCATCCTGAGATGGAGGACAGGCTTTCTGAGTATAACTCAGCATTAAAGCTGTAAATATATAGAATATTATCTACAACATACAAATGGTACCTGAGAAATCAAAAGGAAATAATTAAACAACATTTAAAAAATGTCAATAGGACTTCAGAAGTCAACAAATATACATTCCCTAGAGGCATGTTGACTTGGCTAAAACTTAAAATAAATGTAAATAAGTAATTACAAATGTAATATATTTCTCATTGACTAGTAACAATGAAAAATACTCACATAGAGGGAGTAGCAGATTCAGTAGCAGTGAAAATCATCAACTGGGCAGTGTTTGTCACAGTAAGAAGTGTATACTTCTATGAGCATCAAAGTACCCTTGTATGATTAACACCACTGCATTGCTTACAAAACGAAATAATGAATAGATAATAATAGAATAAAAGTAATAGTGGAGAGAATGACAACACATGGTCTCACTCTCCCTGAAGGATGACGTTTGGCTGTATAGATATTGAGCTTGTGGCACTGGGCCATAATACCCTGCTACCTCCTCTCCCCCTGGCTCAGTCATGTAAACGTAATATATGCCTGCAAAGTCGTATCGCCTTTCCTGTCGCTGGAATTGCCACAAGTTCATGAAAGGAAATTCTATGGTGAAAACCACAGGGGAATTGACTTACCTAGATACCGGGTCCCACTGTGCTCGGGAAACTTCTACCTTATGCCTTGTCCGAGCATAATTATTAAGATCACCGCTTTTCTCAATATTGCCTCATTTTCAATGACTATATGGCTGTTTATTTACACCATTGGAGTATAAAGGGAGTTACAGAATAGCATGTATTGGTTATAGAACCATACAGGATCTTATTTTTAAATAATTACAAATACTTATATCCTCCCACTTTAAACCCACCAATGCTATCTTTTCTGTTTAAATAACATTCCGCGTCCCTACAAGGGGCTACAATCCATACGTGATCCCATATCAGACTCTTCTAAAGGGCATCTCTCCTCTATTCCTCTCTTAGAGAATTCCAGGCATATCGATTGTACCACACCCAAACCCAAAATACAAGCATACAAACACACTTTTCCACCTCAAACTTCCTCTGCCTAGAGAATTATTTCCTTAGATTGTCCACATGCTGTTTCTTCTCACTTCATTCTGGTCTGTATTCTAATATCACTACAGAAAGCATTTCCCTGATCACCCTATCTAAAATAACATTGCTCATCATTCACCGTTCACTTACTGGGTGTTTTTCTCCATGACACTCTTCCTTAACTTAATCGTTCATGTATGTATATATGTATGTATGTATGTATTCATGCATGCATGCGTAGTGTGCATTAAACAGTCTTTCCTATCCACTAACATTTCAGAGTCTTTGAAGGCAGGGTATTTGCTTGCTTTACTTACATAGAACATCGCGTAGAATGATGCATATATAAGTACCCCCTTCCCAAATAGATATGAAATTAGTGAAACTATACAGTGGTAGTGAAAAAGTATACAGTGATGGGGATATTTCACAACAATGTGCATTTTGGATGGTGGGAATTAGGGTAATTTTGTTTTCTTTTTACTCACTTGTATTTATTTTTTTGCAGTGATTGTTGTTTAAATAATAAAAAGTAAAGAAGAGGGCCAGAAAGTGTCCTTGTAGAACCAAGCTAATACAACTAGTGTCTGCAGTTTATGGAGTGCTAAAATGTTTCAGGCATCTTTCTAAGAGCTACACATTTAGGAACTCATTTCAGCAATCCTGTGAGACACAAACTGTTACTATGTCCCTTTTCGAGGCAGGGAAACTGATTCACAGAAAGGTTAAGCAAGTTGTTTGTTCAGTGAATGAGGGGGGTAATGGGGCTTTGATCCCCGCCCGGCTGTGTTTAGAACCTGTGCCGCTACCCTCTTGAACAGCCTGCGAGCCAGCGGAATTTGAAAGACAAATCCCTGCCCCACATGTGTCCACATTAACATAGAGTATTAAAAACAAACCAGCTTTTAGTCAGATATTTGTCTCATTATGCATGGACCCTGTGCCTTGGCATTCTCTAAATTTAATAGCAGAGCTCCAGATTATTGCTGCTAGCAGCATGTGAACACTCTGTAGTCTTTTTATGGGTTTAGAACCTTTCCCAGGTGGGGTTTTCAGCAGTTTCAATGGTAATTACATGAAATATGTTATCTTCAGCTGCTTTTATATTCATGGATGTGGATTGTTGTTCCAGGCATTAAGGGAAAAGGCCAAGGGGACTGGTTCACCTGGGTGAGAATGAACTTGATTATCCACCCTCTGGTAAGTCTGAAAATGGCATTGTTAATTTTGACTGTTTATTAAGAAAATGTCTCATTGTCAGAACTGAAAAAGAGCAGCCTTACTTTGTTCTGAGCGATGAGTTTGGCTTGACCCATCCTGTCACCTGCCACCTTGTTCTCACCACGGCCAGGCAAGATTAGAATATGTTTAGTTTCTACACCTCATTTTAATTCTCTCTTTACAGCTCTCATAATTTGTGTTCCTGGGCCCAGATGCCCTAGTCTAGTGTTTTTTTGTTTTTTGTTTGTTTGTTTGTTTTTTTAATGGATTTGCTTCTTTTAGAAGTGAAAAGAAATAAACTCAGCATACACTTCCAGATTGCAGTGCTCACTGACTGGTTAATATTCATGGGGCACAGTAGAGAGTCCATCTTCATTTGTAGTAAAGGGAATTGAATGTGCTCTCTTTGGAGGGATCTGTGCACAGCCAGTGGACGAGGTTAAAGAAACGAGGTAGCGTTGGTAACAAAGAGGGCTCTAATAATTTTTTTTAAAGACTTGTCTAATGTTGGTTTTGAATAAAGATGTGAGACCTCTCTGTTTAGCCCTTTTAATGAACAGCATGGTGCTTTAGATAGTCTCAGGAGAAAGACTCCTTTTTTTTCCATTATAAAGAACTACTTTAGTAGAATGTTTGATAATGAGATGCAGAAGCCCTTCTACAGTCTCTTTTATTACATTCCTCAAATGAGAGTGGCTGTTAGCTGTATTACCCCTACTGCTTCCCATTAAAAAGGAAACAATTGTCTGACCATATCATAAGTAAATTGAGGGAAGTCCTATCTGCTGTACAGAGTTGGCCCTGGAATCACATACACTCACACATAATTTGAGAGAACTCACTTATCTAAAGATATAGAGTAGTAGTAAAATGAAGTAGCTATTCTGAGAAAGTTCTGGAAAGTAGGAAGAAAAGCAGAGAAAAATGGATCACTTTATCAATGAATCGCTTTACCTAGCACCTGCCTTTCAAATGGAGCTTCTATTATTTTCTACCTTAAAATAGCAATTGCAACCTATCTTCTTCTAACACTATAAGGCAGTTATTCTTGTCAAGATGGGCTTGGAATGCTAATTTAAATAAAACTGGCTGCCAGGTGTGATCTTGTGATTGGTATTCATAAAAGATTTCCAAAAGTTGGATGGAAATTCTGTAAGCACACTTTTCATTTTATTCGTTTTATTTCCTTGTGTGTGTGTGTGTGTGTATACGTACTATTATTGATATTGTTGGCTGATCCTGTTAATGCATTAAAAATATGAGACATACACAAAAGGTATTCTTAGATGTGGGCACAACAATTTAGAGAATTGAATCACTTTTTTTCCTGACCCATAGTTCAACTCAATCTCATTAAGATATTTCATTTCCAAAAATATGAAGTTGTGGCCCATCTAGTGTAGTTCTTAGTTACTTGGGCACATGATTCAACATGACACCTTATGTACTTAAGAGTCTGAAAGAATTAAAGGACTTCGGTGTGTTCTTTATCCAAAGGAAATAAATACAAGCTCCTAAATGGAAGGAAAACTTTTCTTTAATCTTCTGAAAATGATCTTATGAATTAGAAATTCACGAAAGCAAAAATCATCCCTTTAGAGCCAGGCAGAGATGAAAGTCCTCCGTGTTATGCTTTTTAAACCTGTGAAGGATCTTCTTTGTCAAAGGAAAATTGTTCTGGACAAGTTAAACGGGCAAGGAAGACTTTATTCAAGACTACTGCAACAGGGGAGAGAGACTGAACTCCAGGCCCCTGCAGGAGAAGGCAGGAGAGTGAAAGCTCAGGATGTGCAGGTGGACAGTAGTGCAGGACTTTTCAGGGAAGCTGGTGGGCACTGGCTGCAGGCTCTGCTAATTGGTACTCCTGGGCTGGTTGGTTCCTGCCTAGCCACAGAGACTGTCAAATAAGGGGATTATCTTTTGAGATTATTACATTTCAAAGGGATTGCTCCCGGGTCCTTGAGCATGATGTTCCTGGATTGATGAGAGGCTGGGAGAAGATTTACACCTCAAGGGGGCAAAGAATTTACAATCACAAGTTTTCCAAAGGAAATGCTCTAAGGGAAGTCTGGGCTGGCCAGAAGAAGGCCCTGCAAAGTGTACTGAGGCTGAGGGGGTGGGAAGGCCCTCTTAATGACCTTGCCTGCTGCACCAGCCTCTGTCTCTGGGTTACATGCTGGAGAAAAGATATGAAGTCTCTGAGATCTGCAGTTGTTAAACAACAAATCTTAACATTAGCATATATATTTATATATGTATATATATATTTTTTTTTCACTGTCTTCTTATTTATTCAAAATAGAAAAAAATATTATAGTGAAAAAAAAAAGCTGATGGCATCTTCCATAAACTGGGGGATAAGTGGTCCCAAAGCCCCAAAATGTGAAGGAATAATAGTTTTGCCTTTTGCAGAATGTCATAGAGTTGGAATTATACAGGAAGTATCCTTTTCAGATTGGCTTCTTTCCCTTAGTGATAATCTGCATTTAAAGTTCCTTCGTGTCTTTTCGTGGCTTACTAGCTCATTTCCTTTTAGTGCTAAAAATATCCCCTTGTCTGGATGTACCACAATTTATTTATCCATGCATCTACTGAAAGCATCTTGGGTGCTTCTTAGTTTTGTTATTATTAACAGAGCTGCTATGAGCATCTGTGTGAAGGTATTTGTGTGGACATAAGTTTTCAGTGCATTTGGGTAAACACCAAGGAGCATGGTTGCTGCATTTCATGGTAAGAGTACACTTAGTTTTATAAGAAACTGTCAAACTGTCTTCCAAGGTGGCTTTACAGTTTTGCATCCCCACCAGCAATAAATGAGAATTCCTGTTGCTCCACATTCTGGCCAGCATTTGGTGTTGTCAGTTTTCCAGATTTGGGTCATTCTAATTAAGATATAGAGTGGTATTTTATTGCTGCTCTAATGTACAATTCCATAATGACATACCATGTGGGGGCATTTCTTCATATATTTCTTTCCTGTCTATCATCTTTGGTGAGGTGTCTGTTCGGGCCGTTTGTGTATTTTCTTAATCAAATTGTTTGTTTTCTTGGTTAGTTTTAAGAGTTCATCTTATGTTTTGGATGACAGATGCTTATCAGATGTGTCTTTTGCAATATTTTCTCTCATTGATGGTTTGTTTTCTCATTCTCTTGATTCCCTCCCCCCACCCCAGAACAGAAGTTTTATTTTCATGAAGTGCCACTTATCATTTCTTTCTTTCATGAATCATGCCTTTGTGGTGGTATATAAAATGTCAGCCACCATATGCAAGATCGTCTAGGTTTTCTCCTATCTTATCCTCTAGAATTTTTATAGTTTTGTGTTTTACATTTGGGTTTGTGACCCATTGGAGTTAACTTTTGTGAAAGGTATAAGGTCTGTGTTTCCACTGATCGATTGGTTGATTGTGGATATCCAGTTGTTCTAATGCCAGTTGTTGCCTTGTTTCTTTGCCAAGGAGCAGTTGACTCTATTTGTAGAGGTCCATTTCTGGGTGCTCATTCTGTTACATTGGTCTGTTTTCTATTCTTTTACTATGCAAAGAAACAAAATTGAATTGGGAGGTCTGTCCCCGCACTGTCACCTCATCTGCACAAACAGCCCTTCCTTTCTCTTCCCCAAAGCCATTTGGGGCCCTTCTTGGGGCCTAACTTAACTATTGTATACATCTCTCTGTTATTTGATTCTAAATTCACATACTTAGGACTCCTTCCTTACGGTGAATGATTTTTTCATTTTCTAAGATGAATTTATAAATTGTGTTAGCTTGTTTTTCTTTTAAATATTTTAATGCCATCACATATACAACATATCACAACAGGTTTACAGGTTTAACTTAAGGGGGTTTTGGACCCAAAGTCCAGAGATTTCACAAGTTTTTACTGAATTTTGAGAAGTTTAAATAACGTATATATCTCATTACAGAGTTGTTATAGACTGAATTCTGTCTCCCTAAAATTCATATGTTTAAGCTCCAAATCCCAATGGCACAGTATTTAGAGTTGGGCTTTATGGCGGTAGTTAAGGTTAAATGAGATCATAAGGGTAAGTTCTCAATCCCATAGGTTTGGTATCCTTCTGAGAAGAGACACGAGTATTCTCTTTCCACATAAGCACGGAGAAGACAACACGTGAGAACAGAGGGAAAAGGTGGCTGTCTGCAAGCCAAGAAGAGAGCCCTCATCAAAAACAGAGTATGTTGGCATCTTCACCCTGGACTTATAGCCTCCAGAACTGTGAAAAAAAAATTCTGTTTTTAAAGCCACCCGGTCTGTGGCATTTTGCTATGGGGGCCCAAGCTAGCGTGACAGCCAGTAAATACTCTTGATTTATGAAAAAGGAGAAGAGAATATTGTTTCTTACTTCCTAATATTGTGGATATTCTAAAAACAAGTGTGTCAACCACCCAGGGAAAATGGTAAATCAAAGAAACAAATTGATAAAGATAAAATCAAAACAAGTCTGACCTGAGATTCTAAAAGACCGATGTATTATTTTCATTTTCAGCTCCCCAATCAAAAATTAATTACAAAGTAAAGACTATTAACAATATTTCTAAAAACATGAGCAGAGATGCAGCAGTGTATATGAGGAATGTGTTTCCCTCTAAGGCAGTCAGCTCACAATTAAATTTAGAAAAAATTAATTACCTGTTCTTGGTTATGTTTAGCGAGGGTCCAGTGTCCATTGCTATCTGATTTCCATGTGGCACATTCACCTGATGTGCTCTACGCCCTTAGGCAAGGACACCTGCTTTGTGTCCCCTTTGCTATGTGGTAGTGGTGGTGGGGGGGTTGTTATTCTGTTTTAGTGCATTGAATTGGGCTACAGTATGATAACCTGATTACATTCTTGCTCCTGGATGCATTATTTTTACTGCCAAGGCAACTCTCCTCCTTTCAGTTCAACCCGTATCATCCTCCAACCCCGGGTCTTTCTTTGGGTTAGATTAACATGAAGAATATAGAACATTTTATTTTTTTTATTTTTACTTTTTTTAAAGATTTTATTTATTTGAGACAGAGAGAATGAGAGAGAGAGAGCACATGAGAGGGGGGAGGGTCAGAGGGAGAAGCAGACTCCCCGCCGAGCAGGCAGCCCGATGCGGGACTCGATCCTGGGACTCCAGGATCATGACCTGAGCCGAAGGCAGTTGCTCAACCAACTGAGCCACCCAGGCGCCCTATAGAACATTTTATTGATCAGCTAAGAATCTATAGCTTTGTTGACGATTTTAGTCTGATTCTAGAAACTGGGCTTATTTTCTGGATTCTTCCTGTTACATCCTTTGGGTCAAATAATCTATTATGAACAGATAAGTCATGTCGTTGTAAAATCCTGAAGGTGGAAGGAACGTTACCGGATAAAAGGGCATCTGTAGCATCTTACACATGAGCTTAGGAGACACAAGCAGGGGTGAAGACGCATATCTTGGCCAGCCAGCCCAGATCCCTGCTTGCGCATGGCCAGCAAAGTCTCCTCTTCCTCCATGGCTGTCTGTTCTTCAGATCCGCACAGGGGACACTATGGCAGGGGCCCCCAGACTCCTGCCTATGGGCTAGCTTGGGGTTACGACAGTGTACTCACTGGTCTGGATCCAAAAGACAAAAATCGGAACAAAAGAGGTGAGTTTTCACACACTATATTTATGCAATTTGTAGGATCACCCTGTGTTCCATGATTCTTGTCAATTTTGAAGTAAAACATCATTTCTTATGTGCTTTGCTGTAAGAGGAGGTTGCAAGGTGGTTTTTCAATGATCTCTAGCATCATTCAAAATAAAACAAAATTTTTGGTGATGTCCAATATTCGTCCAAACTTCACTGGACATGTAGTCCATATATTCAGGAATCACTGTCCCGGGCGGTGGATTCACATTTCTTCTCCACCCCATCACACCTAAGGGAAATTGCATCTCCCACCCCTGAGAAGGACCACCGTGCCCCTGACTGCTGTGACCCTTCTTGGGTCTGGCTCCCAGAGGCTGTACTCCTATCAGCCAGCACACACGCCTCAGTCCATCAAGGCATTCCTTTGTGGGGCTATTTCAATGAACAGTTATTTGATGATGGCTTGTTTTTTTTTTTTTTTTGGTGTTAAAGATTTTATTTATTTATTCGAGAAAGAGCGTGAGCAAGAGAGTGAGATAAAGCATGAGCAGGGGGGAGGGGCAGAGGGAGAAGCAGACTCCCCGCTGAGCAGGGAATTCAAGGACATGACACTTGATCTTGGGACCACGGGATCATGATCTGAGCCGAAGGCAGATGCTTAACTGACTGAGCCACCCAGTGCTCATGATGGTGGCTTGCTTTTACTGTTTTCACCTCATTGCGTTATGCATTGCCCTCCACGTCAGTAGGTCTGACCAATTGCTTTTAACAGCGTGCAGGTCTACAATAACTACATCATGCACATGAAGTCATGTTTTTTAGTCATTCCATATTGATAAACATTTATGTTATTTCTGTTTCTTGTAATTTGCAAGGTTTTGAAACAAATCTATTTTCACATATTTATGATCTATCAGTGCTTTGATTTCTGCAGGTTATCTTCTCCAAAGTTGATTTCCTCAACAGGATGTACAAACTTTTAATCCCAGCAGAAAGTGTCCAGTTATGTGAAGGGAGAAGTATTAACCTATGGGAATTGAGGAAAGTAAACTTGACATAACTTAAGTATTATTCCCTAGGATCATCCAATAAGACGTGGAGACAGAAGAGGAACCTGTGTCTCTGTAGCTCCCAAGTTGCTGGTCTTTTCCATGAAGTCAAGAGACCCTGTCTGACAGGAGAAGGAGATACAAGGTGTGCGGAGCCCCATGAGACACCAAGAACTGAAAGGAGAAAAAACTGAAAATACTAAAGCCTGGCTGGAAAACAAAATGAAATGGTACACTAAGAAGTGTATTGATAAGTAGAGTTTCCAAACAAAAGAATGCCTAGTACTTATATAAAATGTGGAATTCCAAGTTGGCAATGAGTTATAACTGCATTTATTTTAACACAATAAAATGCAAACTGTACTTCTATCTTCTAAGTCAAAATCCAGTTGAAATGATCATTACCGTAAAATATAAAAATAATGCATAATAATGAACGTATAAAATATAAAATAAAATAGGCAAGAAGAAAAAGAATATAAATAGCTATGTGAACATAGAATTTTATCATTATATATCACAGAGTAACTGTCTCTAGTGAGGGAATTGTATTACTTGACACAAAATTAAATAACATTTCCTTGTAGGGTAAACATAACTTACTACATTGAAAAAAATTATTTAACGTTTTCCAGTAAGGTAAACGTTCCTGTTTAACTGTTGTACTTGATCAGATAATGTTTCTTACATTATTTGGTCCTTTTGTATGAACTTGCTATACTTAGAAAAGCAAACTCTTTTTTTATTTTGCCATTTAGATCACACACCGCTACTTCATATGGGTGTGTTCTTGTTTTCTAAGTGGTCTTTATGAGTTTCCTTTGCAGACCTGCCGTTCTTTTGCTTTAAACATGTTCCTCTTCTCCCAGAACCTTACTTGAGTAATTCCAGTGCATCCTTTACATCTTGCCCCGATGTCACTTTTTCCAAGAGATTTTTGATTTCCCCCAAGACTGGGTTACATATTGGACCACATCATACTGCAGTGCGATTCTGCGTTCATGGGTGCGCCCTCCCCAACACCCCTGGCCTCACGCCCGGGAGGGGTCCAGGAGAGGCGGTGCCTTCCCTGAAGAGACCCCTGGACTTACTCAGAGCATCCACCCAGTAGTAGCAGCTCCAGAATTGCTGCATAAGGGGGACTAAAATCGATCATGTTTTTTTGAAAGCAGAAAGCCATCAGCTTGTCCAGGAGAGATGCTAGAGTATAAAACATGGCGTTACATAGGGTTGGCTTTGGGGGATTGACAGAGAGGATGAGAGAGGGTCAGGAAAGCCCCCACGACCTGAGTGTCCAGCTGGCTCTCAGCAGATGCCTAGTGAATGAGCACGTTTCCCCTTTGGGAACCACTGGGTTTATCTTCTTCTTCATTCACACACATTCCTTTGGCTCCTCAGGAAGCAGAAAGGTGGCGTCACTGCCAGGGCACCTGCACCCAGGTGAGGTTATCCTCTCCTAGCTGCACAGCTGAGCCAGGCAGAGGGCAAGGAGGGACGGTTCTGCCCAGGCTTGGTGCCTATCACCCCCATCCCTGCTTTTCCGTCTCTAACTTCAGCTTGGAGCAGAGTTCATTTTTCCTACTCTCTAAGTTTTCGTATCTGACTCTCAGGAATCTTGGATCATTGGCGAGAGGTAGGAACTCCTAACTTTGAATAAAAGTGCTTTCTGGGGCGCCTGGGTGGCTCAGTCAGTTGAGCTTCTGACTCTTGATTCAACTCAGGTCATGATCTCAGGGTCATGAGATCAAACCCGACATTGGGCAGGCTCTGCACAGTAGGGAGTCTGATTGAGATTCTCCCTTTCCCTCTGCCCCTCCCCCTGCTAGCGCATGCTCACTCTCTCTCTCTAAATAAATAAATAAAATCTTTTGAAAAAAAAAACCGGTACTTTCTTGTTACCAGACTGCCAGTTTCAACCACATCTTGTTTCTTAGATGCTGGGCCTTTCGGAAGTTGCGGTATTTAACCAATCCAGTTCCACATGTTGAATTTTCATGACTAAGACCCCTTTAGCATACTAAAGGCAGCGGCTGTCTTGTCTTCCAGATCAGCACAGAACCATCCTCATTTATTGTTTACCTAGCTCAGCTCAGACATTTTAAAATCTTTGTTCTGTTATGTGTCAGGCTACTTATATTAATTTCTAGATCACTTGCAATTTTATGACTGCAAGAAACAGAAATGAAATCTGACACATTAAGCAGAAGAGGACTTTGCAGTCCTTTGCAGCAGAAGAAAATGAGGTAGCTGGCCATATCACATAAGAAAAGATAGAAAAGGGACGGTGTGGGGGGTCTAAGCAGCATTAATTAAGACACTCTCTGCATGGGATCTTTCTAAGGAGGAACTTTCTCTAATCATGTTCAATGCCTCTCACTCAGGAGTCACATTTCAGAGAGATTCTGATTGATTAACATTTGGTGTGTGTCCAGCATTTAACACTGTCACCAATTGTTGCTTAGAAAGAAGGTTATCCAGAAAACATCATCGAGGTAATACCGGAAGAAAGGTAGGAAAAAGCATCAACATTTCTCAGAGCCACAGAACTTCCTGTGAAATAAGTCAGATGGAGACAAATGCTGTATGTTCTTCCTCATATAGGGAATCTAAAAGGCAGCTCATAGAGGCAGGGGTCCCCAAGGCCCAGGGGGTGGAAGGTGGAAGGCGGCATGAGAAATAGAGATTGGTCAGAAGGGACAAATTCCCAGTTTCAAGGTAAGTTTGGGGGATCTAGAGTGCCACATGGTTAACAAGACTACCCTGTACCCTGGAAAGTTGCCATGAAAGTAGATTTTAAACTTTCTCACCATAGCAATAACAGAATGGTAATTATATCAGGTAGGGGATGTGCTAACTGACCTTATTGTGGTAAACATTTTGCAATATGTACACGTATCAAATCATCACATTGGACACCATAAGCTTACATAAGTTATACTGATTATATCTGAATAAAGCTGGGGGAAAAAAAGTGCTTCCTTTACTTCCTAATTCCCAAATGCTAGGGAGGCTTACTCTTCAATACAGTTGTTCATAGTGCTTTTCACTATTATCACCCTTTTCTGCGCATGCCAGTACACACTGCTGATGGTCTGATTTTCCTTCTCGGCCTCAATTTCTTCTAAGCCAGTTTTATCCCAAACTTTTCTCTTCTTTTGATTTTCTTCCTGACCTCGCCTACTTATCACAGTGACCCTCATTGCTTCATCTTGCATCTTAATAAATTTGATGTCCAAATTTCTATTTCTAGTCTTCATCTCTCTTGAACTGACCAACAGTTTTTTGCCACACACCTCCATGTGAACACCATGTATGAGCATTAGACACATATAAAATACTCAATTCTGGATTTATCATTCTGTCTCCTTCACGTATCCTTTAGTGGACTTAATGCAGTCATCCTAGCACACTCTAAGATGTTCAAATCATAGGGTCTTTTCTCCCCCTCATCCTATCAATCATTCCTGATATTCTTCTTGTCAACCTCTCCTCTAATGCCCACGTACCATGCCTTTAAACAAATTCCAGCTGTCATGGTATCCACCCAGGCCATTGAAAATCACACCAAGTCTCTGCAGTGTTTCTCATTTTCCCATTCATTGTTGACACCATCATTACTGTGACTTTGCTAAAACACAGTCTTGTCCCAGGGACTCAATGTTCTCAAGTCTTCAACAGCTCCACATTACCTTAGATTCCAAATAGCTGGGTGTGAACTTCCAAATCTTTTTATGACCTAGTTATTTTCCGCATAAATACCCCCACTTGTCACTACATTTTGTCTTTAATATTTATTAATGTCCATTTTGCACAAAGGCTTTACAATTTATTTCATGGCTCTGTCCCATCCTGTTATGGTTGATTTGGGGTTTTTAAGAGTTTACTTGCATCTTAATGTCTACTTTTTTATGAAATTTCTGCAGATCTTGGGTGTGACAAAAGAAATCTATATGTTTGATTAACTGCCCAGTGGTTCTTAATGATCGGCTCATTTGGAAACCACTGCGGTAAATGCCATTTTGTAGCAAAAATACAATGTGCCTCACCAGGTTTTGGTAATCTCTCTTTCTGATACGTTTTGAAGTTTCTTTATGACTAAAATAGTATGCTATTTTCTATCGCTTTATTCCTAACATATCAAAGGCACATATGGTCGATGCTAGATAATTAGTTCCTAGAATCAATTAGACAGTGTGTACACATATATGTAACTGAATTTGGGAACAGCCGCTGGATCTCAGGTTTTCAAACACTGAAGTAAAATGTCCAATGTCATCTCAACTACCTGGGGATAAACTAGAAGGGTGTATATAATCTGCAGATTTTTATCGTTTTTCAGGATTTGTCTTCTCCCTCTTTTAGCAATATTCTCTGCTGTGGATGGAGGAAATAGTGTCTTTGATCCACATGCTCAGTGACCTACTTCTGTGATCATTCACTGTAAGCCCAGACGTCGTCACTGCTGGGTTTTCTTCTAACACCTCTTTCTAGTTAACTCTCACTTTATCTCCTCATCACAACTGTTTCCCCAGCTGCTACTGAACCATTCGGTCTGAGTAGTTTAACTTGTGAAATTTCTGCTTTCTTTTTAATCATCTAGTGTGACCCTCCTCAAAGTCACTTTCAAAATTCACATGAAGGACCATAAAGGGCACTGCATGTTGGCAGGGGTAATTGAAAGTACTACCTACTATCCTGGGGCGCCTGGCTGGCTCAGTCGTTGAGCGTCTGCCTTCGGCTCAGGTCATGATCCCAGGGTCTTGGGATCGAGCCCCGCATCAGGCTCCCTGCTCCGCGGGAAGCCTGCTTCTCCCTCTCCCACTCCTCCTGCTTGTGTTCCCTCTCTCGCTGTGTGTCTCTGTCAAATAAATAAATAAATCTTAAAAAAAAAATAAAAGCACTACTATCCTAATTAAGGTTATGAAACTAATTAAATATATTTTAATAAACCACAAATCATATAGCTGAATATAATTAAATTAGGTAGATTGGAAATTAAGTAGACGTTACTTGCCCGGCTGATCCTCCCACTTGACCGGGGACTGGTACCGCGGGGCCCTTTCACAGGGAACGGGCATCTGTGCATCCAGAGGATTTCTTGGGGCCTCTGCAGTCACTCCAAGGGAAGCTAGCGCTACAGAGCAGGGGGAGAAATTTTAGTTGCGTGATCTACTCCGGAATACAACATTCCACTTTAGTTTTCTTTCGTGAGAGTCTTGGGTATCTGTTCATCAACAAACATTTATCATCTGCTATGCCTTGCACGCCACTGCAATGGTAGAGAAACAAAACCTCTGCCCTTGAAAAGTTCTCAATAGGATGGGGATATAGCAGTGAAAATACTAATTAAAATGCTGTCATATTATTGATGAAAGAGAATGTCTAAAGGATTGTGCCAGAAAAAAATTCTGACTTTAATAAAGTGATTCATTTTATAAAGGATTTCCACAAAAGTTATCGTATGTAAGATCACAGTGAGTCTTTGAGGTGGGCGATGAACTTTCATCACCTGTTTGCCAAAGTGCAAATGCACGTTGAGAGCAGTTTAGTGGCTTCCCAGGGATAGAGAGCTAGTGCGTGTGAACACTGGGATCTCATTCCCTAACTGGTGAACCGAAGCCCAACAGGCTTTTTACGTGCACCTCAGAGTAGGACACTCAAAAGGAGGAGCCCGTGGACTGATTTTCTAGACTTTCAGTGAAGGGCACTGGGAAGTTACTTTGGCACACATGCATGTGCACACACACACAAGTGCTCACACACATGCATACACACGCCACTCCTCAGGAGTATGACATCTGAGAAAGAAGAAAAGTCTCAAGACGTCGAGAAAATGTAAGATTAAAAGGAAATGACTATGTTGTCTTCAGAAAAAAACACAGGCTCATCAACTCAAATAATTATTCCCCCTGCTGGGCACCCAAGTTCATTCCAGCAGCATTTGTGCAACAAGCTTGCAAGGGAAAGGCTTGTCTAAGAAAGGAAGCAAGCAAAATCATTGTATTATATTGTATTAAATTCTATTAACAGGTGGGCCCCCCCCCCCCCAGGGAGATAGAGGATGAGGGAAAGGGTTTTAGTCTGCTGAGCCGGACAAAAGGTAAGAGTTAAGCAAGGTTGTACAGAGGAAAGTATGCTTGAATAATTTTGAGATTTTAACAGTGAGTAAGAATTGCCTCTCAGTTAAATGAAAAATATTATTCTAGGTTATATTGTACAGAAGATAAGGAATTCAGCTCAGTTGTAAAATAATCTAGTTTATTGAGAGTATTTGCAGTCATTCCTAAGTGACGACTAACCAATTTTGAGTAGCTTAAGGACTCCCAAATAACTTCTAATGGTCAAAGTTATCCATGGAAATTATCCGAATGCTGTCACTTCACATAACAGGGAGAAGCTTGTCAATCACCTTTTCCCCACTTCCTGCTGCCAGGGGACTCTCAAGTCACGGAATAGTTGGTAGGAGCATGGTCATCATACCTGCCCAGAAGTCAAAAGCTGGATCCAGGAGGTTTCTCGTTGTCATCCTTTATTATTTCTTCTACTTCTTTTCGTTAAAGCTCATTGGTCAGTGGTCACCACAGTATCTCAAAGTGGGAAGCACCCTCGGTAATCTGATATAAAAATAGTCCTGATTTCTTACAGATAAAACCTTTAGGTAGTTCATACATTTTTCACTTTTCATCCAGTTGTTCAGGTGTGATATTCACACATGTATTTCTGTCTTGGTTAACATGTCTGATGGGACCAGCAGTCGGGCACTCAAGAATGTGATTTTTCTCTCCGAGTAGGTTTTCCTGGCTGGCATCCTCTTGTTCACTGAGGAAGAAATAATTACTCATCTACTAGCTCCTTCAATAAGTTCACAGGACATACATTGTAACCCCAGTTTCTATTACAAATCGAGACAATTCTTATTTATTACCTTTGTAGGTCAAGGCACAGTTCTGCATGATGTGGAAGTTAAGTCGGTACTTAAATGACTTCCTGTAAATAAGACTCATTAACCGCGGTGACCTGAGAACACTTTCAATTTAAGATGCTGCCCAGTGAAGAGAGTCCTTATATTAATCCTGCCACTGCTATGGATGCAGCTTCCCTCTGCTTTTCACTTGATAAGGAGATCTTTTGGCTCCCCTGTAGCTGAAAAAGGAGCTTCTCCACCTTCTTCCTCATCCGCTTGTCTTTTACACGTGAGACTGAATATTTGATGTTTACGTAAAAACAAGAAAGAGGAAATCACCAAGAAATCACCAAGAGGAAATCAGCAAGGCATTCTGAAAAGGCCACAGAAACTGACTGCACTTGTTCCAAAAACCCACAATGATGTAAATTCTTGGGAGCAATACAGGAAGACGTCTCAGTGACACACTTCTATTTTTTTTAATTATTTATTTATTTGACACAGAGAGAGAGAGAGAGTGCACAAGCAGGGTGAGTGGCAGGCAGAAGGAGAAGCAGGTCCCTGCTGAGCAGGGAGCCCAATACCTGGGATCATGACCTGAGCTGAAGACAGATGAGATGCTTAACTGATTGAGCCACCCAGGTGCCCTTGGTGACACATTTCTAAAGCAAATGCTATAATTTAAAACTTTCTGTAGAATGAAGATAATTCAATTTTGTAAACATCCTGAAAAAAAAAATCTAAATATATAGCAACACTCAAATATATAACACTCAAACTTATCCTCTATAAATCATACATTTTTATTAGATAAAAAAAAGATGTGTTTTAGGAGCAGAAAAATATTCCAAATTTTTTGTTGAAGACAAATAAGTAAGACCTTCTCATCTTTATAAACTCTATCAACACTGATATTCTTTCTGTATATTAAAATGGAATGCATGTAGTAAGAAACTGAATTTGATCTGGAAGTCAAAATGCTGGAGAATGATACAGAAGAACACTTTAAGTGAAAACTGAAATTATGCTCACACCAATTCTTAACTGGTCCTGTTATTCCTCATCTTTTCCTGATAATAACAGGCACAACCAGGTGTGATTCTTACAGACAGGGAAAATACAAGTCTACCTGACCAATTTTACAGGGTTGAAAATCTGTTTCTTTACCACTTCTCCAAAAAAGTTATTATGTGTATGAGATTAAAAAGAATGCCCTTAGACATATGTCTGTGTCCTAAGGGAACGTTCATTTGTTACCGTTGAAAACATACTGTAACAGCCCCAAACACTAGATATGAATGAGTCACCCAGTTCTGGGACTTCTGATGTAACTCCTTGGTTGGCTGCAGGAAGAAGAGTTGCTGCCAAGAAGGTAGTGAGAGTTCCCAGGAGTGGTTTTGCTGTGATTGGCCCTGTTGAAGGGCAAAAATACATGCCTAAAGTGAGCATGATCAGAAGAATATTAAGTAGAAGAGGTGGATGATGTATGATGTGTCTTTAGAGACACTGCAAGCCCCTGATTACTAACATGTGAAATTCTACAAGAGCTTCTCTTTGGACTAAGTCATTACCCTTGGTGTCTGGGAAGATCAGATTCTCATCCAGAAGGTATTTATAGAATAGATTCTGCATTCTAGGTATCTGCTAAACATAAAAGTAGTCACCCATATGACCCCATCCTTTGTCAGCTTTACAGTCAAGTCCAGGAGGCAGAACTCTATGAAATAATTGAGGAACAATGAAATGTTAAGCAATGTACCACCCCCTCCTGTGTGGAGTTAAGACCTACCGAATACCACTCTGCCCTACAGTAGGCATAAAGGATTGCATTTTTTTGGTTTATGTGTTAGCAGGCTCCACACCCAGTGTGGAGCCCAACGTGGGGCTTGAACTCTCAACCCTGAGATCAAGACCTCAGCTGAGATCAAGAGTCAGATGCTTAACTGACTGAGCCACCCAGGCACCCCAAGTACTAGGTTTTTAAATAATGTATAGGATTCACACAATCCAAGAAGACTAGGAATGAGATTCCAGGAAGAGGAAATAACGTTAGTGGGAGGAAAATGATGAAATAAACAGATTGTATGGAAGAAAGGGAGCAGGTCTGCCTGATCAGAATGGAGTGTAGGAGTTAAAAATGCTGTTAAGAAAACAGCCGGGAGTTATATTCCAAGTTGATGCTGGAGAACTCTTATGTAGACACCTGGGATGATTTTAAGTCTTTAAGCCAACCTATTCTGCAAGGTGGGAGGCTAGGAAAGAAGGGATGACCCAGAGCCAGGGTAACAAGTTAGATACTTTACAGTAATACAGGGACATGATCCTAATTCCCCTTCCTCCTTACTTTTATTGTCTGGAATATATAACAGTGTCTGCTTCATAATAGGTTCTTAATATCATTTTTTCTTTTGAATTAATATTGAATGCACTTGTCCTTCCCAACTCACTGGAATTTTGAAAGAAGCAAATTGAAAATGCTTTCAGACCATGTAGCACAATCCAAATATGAGGTGTTATTGTATTAAAGGAAGAATGAGAAGACCACATGGGGAAGGTCATGTTAAAGCCATCTCCAGGATTTTGAAACTGGGAGTAGCTCTGATGTGGAAGAAGAATCTCTTTTTCAACTATAGAAGACGAAAATAGGTATTTTTTTTTTTTAAATCCAGATGCTAACAAAGACTACAGGGAGCCTTGGCAATGTAAGGACAATGCCTGTTGTTACATGCAATGTTCTATATAAATATTCATATACTAAATGTTGAGTATTTATTCATCTAAGAAAACATGTATTTTTTTGAGAAATCTATTATTTACTTTTATTGTTGTTACATCTAACATAAAAGAACATAGCTACTGATGTTGGGACAAAAATAGTAGGTGATGTTTCCTCCGAGAAGGGTGTGGATATGCAGACAAAGTGTCTCCTTTAGATTATTTTGGCCAATTCCTACATAGAGTTACAAAACGAAGAACTGCATCAATAGTCCTAACTTTAGAATATCATTGGGTTTCTGTATGGAAGCATGCATTGGTCCATGAAATATTATTTGTGACTTCTGTTATCATTTATGGCCAAGAACGTTAGGGAACACTGGGTCCCAGAAATTCTTCTTTTTACTCTGGTTGGAACACTGAAAACTCCTAACGTGACCTTTTATTTGCATTTGAACATTCTTTGCTAATTCAGATGGAGAGAGCAGCTAGAGGTAAGGAAGGGCTTCTCCTTGTGTTTGATTGTGTGACATTGAATTCAGATAATCAATAAAGTTAACCTTTGACCTGACTCATGATAAATAATATGTAATTAATTTATTCAAACTTTCACATATCATCCTCAAAAATATTAATATTATTAATGTTAATAATATTTTCCATTTCTAAAATATTGATGAGGATATGACATTTCTTGAAATTTCAGAGCATCATCCAGGATAGACATGAAATATTAGTCTTAGGAATTTTTCTTAATGGATTATTTAAGAAATTGATAGCATCTTAGTAGATTGTTTATTATGTCATTTTCCCATTGACAGGATTTATGAGCATAGACCTAGAAACAAATGATAGTTATGCATTTTGTTATTTTTCCATCTAAATTATCACCAGTACATGTGGCTTCTGACCTGCCAGAATCATTCTAAATACTATTTTATATTTTCTACATTATTTCTGAAATTGGTGAGATATGTTTTTTGTGGTTCTTTTCCACTATAAACAAGTTTAGACATATATTGATATACATAATGAACTTTATTTTTTCTGTCAATTTTCAATGATTGGTAATGATGTTTTAAAAATGCTCTAGCAAATAAAATGTTGGGTTTCTTAATATAACCCTTTTATTTTATAGGCAGACATATGATTTTCTCATGAGTAATCTTCTGTGTCAGCCTCCTGTAATTCTACATTGATTTTATATGACTTCTGATTTAAAGTGCTGACAGAATTTTTATCCCACATCACATTCACAGAAACACTTTTTTCAGAACTGAACCTACTTTTCATAGATTAATGTAAAACAAGAATCTACCAAGCAAAAAAACATTTAGCCCTTTAACCATGGAAAGCTCAAGTAATCAAAATACTCAGAGACTACGGGTTAACATTATACTGATATTATTGTCACCTAGGATGACAGAGCAGTCTTGCTTATCCACATCACAAACACAGTGATGCGGCTAGGGAGCTCACTCTTGAAAGAACATTCTTTAAGATCCAAAGAGGAAGGGGCGCCTCAGCGGTTAAGTGTCTACTTTCGGCTCAGGTCATGACCTCAGGATCCTGGGAGCAAGCTCCCTGCTTGATCCCTCTGACCCTCTCCCTGCTCATGCTCTGTCTCTGTCTCTCTCTCTCAAAAAAATAAATAAAAAATCTTAAAAAGAAAAGAAAAGAAGATACAAAGAGGTACTAGTGTGGGAGGAACATACAGGATATGTATAAGACAGAAGGAATTTAACCGATCTTACGAGGAGGCTGCAAATTTATCATTGAAACGAGCCTTAAAAGACCACATGTCATTCATGGCGAATCGTGGTTCAAAGTTGCTTCGTCAATGCCACGTGTATTAATTTCTTCCCAGCCACTCATTGAAACTTGCTCCGTTTAGGTGGCTAATGGGTGGGTTTCTCAAGGAAAATCACTACAGCCTCCCATTATTCACATTTTTTTAAAATTCACGAAATATAACTATCTGAAAGCATTTGTCAATACTTTTTAAATCAGTTGAATTTGTTAATGAAGGCATCGGTCCGTTCATTTGGATTTCAGATAATTAAGTTTTTAAAATTCTTTCGTCTTATTTGCCCAGATCAAGGTTTACACATTTAATTGAAATGGTAATAGTTTCCTGTAATAATCCACACTGAAGCGATAAGAGGGTAACTTCAGAAAGAAATTTTAAGAATCGGGGCGCCTGGGTGGCTCAGTCGTTAAGCATCTGCCTTCTTTGGCTCAGGTCATGGTCCTGTGATGGAGCCCCACATCGGGCTCCCTGCTTAGCAGGAAGCCTGCTTCTCCCTCTTCCACTTCCCCTGCTTGTGTTCCCTCTCTCGCTGTGTCTCTCTCTGTCAAATAAATAAATAAAATCTTTAAAAAAAAAAAAGAAATTTTAAGAATCAGTTGCAAGGGAAGAAGTTCCAGAGAGCTAAACAATGGAAATCTTTTGTTTCCTAAACAAATGTGAGATTTGCTATGTGCAGTTTGTGCAGATTATTCTTAATATGTAATCTGTAAAGGTTAACATCTGCTCTTAAAGCCTTCAATCATGATTTTTATTAAAGATAAGTAAGGTTCTATGTAGTAGTTCCATTGGCCACTAGACTCTTGTTCTTTTGCAGAAGAGAACACATTGTTTAGTGATTTTCAGTTTTTCAAAGAAAAGTATATTGGCCTCTATATTTATTCCTACTGTTGGGGGAACAAACTTTGTTGAAAATGTAAGCAACTTTGTAAGGTCACATGTATTGAGTTTTGATATGTGTTTTTAGTTTCATAAAGGAAGTTTTTGAGCTAAAATATATTACTAAAAATACGTATCCAGTTGTTCAACGATGCTATCCTATATCATTCATGCCTTATAAGACCTCCATGTGTATTTGCACTCAGATGAAAAAAATTTAGGACTTTTATATTCAGTTCAGCTGAGTTCATGAATCAGTGTTTACTTACTAAAAGGTCAGATTAATATCTGTGTGTGTTTGTGTTTGTATTTCTCAAGTTATGATTATGCCTGATGTCAGCTGATATGTGCGAGCAAAGTTAGTGATTGAGTCCTGGTCAGAAATGTCGAAATGTTCATGGATTAGGAAAAATTGGGTTTAATAACAACCAAGGGCTTATCAGTAAAGGTCCCATGATACATCAGCATGGAAAAATATATATATATATTTAGTTAGATAGGTAGACAGATAGACATATAGAGTCATTTCAGCTAGTATTAGACTACTGTTTGATAGACAAATAGAGTCATTTCAACTAATATTAGACTAGTTTTGTTTAATTACCTTTAGTAGAAATTGTTCTAGAATGATTTTACCACATGTAAGAAGTTAATTTTTAATCCTGAAAAATAAGAGATTCCAATTAAAATTTAATTTGGTATAAAATTGAATTTTTCAAATACTTGTATTGTCATTTTAATTTTGGATACCTCATTATATATATATAGGCATGGTTAGCCAACACATCACTATAAATCACTTACAATGTGGAGCCGATTATGCTGAATAAAGAACTTTCTTCCTCTTCTTAAAGTATAGAAATATTTAAAACCCATTAATATCCCCAAATTAATTAAATGCATTTCATAGCTCAGGAATCTCACAAATAAGGTCCTAATTAAAAGAAAGGCAAAATGAGGTATTCTGATGACAAGATAATCGGTGCATGCTGTATTTGCTTTGTATTTTGCAGCAGGGTAATATTTTAATAGCCCCAGGAAATGTATTTCTTGGATAGGTTTTTCTTACTGAAACCCAAAGGAGAGGCGTTGATCTGTCAGGTGTGAGAGGAATTAGTGCGTTGCTGTGAGTCGGAGTCTTGAAAGAAAGTTTATTTTAGACTCCGAAGGAAATTATAGGATAATTTAGACTATCAAATATGCCTGAGGGATAAAAACTATACTTTCTCAGGTGTTTTGTGAGAAACTGTTTCTCAGGCTATCTGTGCTTTCTCAGGCTACTTATGGTCTCCAAATGCGGCTGTCACCATCTATTTCCTTCTGCAGACACAGGCCGTTTCTCCTCAAAAGATGGGAGAGTTGCCCACTCCTGTCTGTGTGCTGGCCCTGGATGGCTTTGACAAATAGAATCCTATAGAAGTGGGGGCACCTGGCGGGCTCAGTTAATAGAGCATTCAACGTGTGATCTCAGGGTCATGAGTTCAAGCCCCACGTTCGTTGGGGAGCATATTTAAAAAAAGAAAAAAGAGGGGCACCTGGGTGGCTCAGTCGTTAAGCGTCTGCCTACAGCTCAGGTCATGATCCCAAGGTCCTGGGATCGAGCCCCGCATGGGGCTCCCTGCTCCGCGGGAAGCCTGCTTCTCCCTCTCCCGCTCCCCCTGCTTGTGTTCCCTCTCTTGCTGTGTCTCTCTCTGTCAAATAAATAAATAAAATCTTAAAAAAAAAAAAGAATCTTACAAAAGTGGCCTTCAAAGGTACTCTGATAAGGAATGATTTTCATGAAGATAATCACCCTTATCTTGTACTTTTTTCCTAGAGTAACATTGTTAAGCAAAGATTGAAATAAAGGGATAACTGATCAAAACTTATTAGAGACAAAACAGTAAATCAGGATATTAGCATATGAACAGGTCTATATAACCCTCCCATTACAAAAACAAAGTAACCCTCCCATTAACTGAACTGTACCCAGTTTCATTGATTTTGTACAAAAGGAAAAGCTAGAAATGGGACAGGAAAAAAAGAAAAAAAGAACAGTTTATCAAAGTTTGAGTAGGAACTTCTCTTTTGTAATCAGAAAAAAATGGGGCAAAGTGTGAATTTATTTGGTTTAAAATATATCAGAATTCTTCACTTCTATGGAAACATGATTGCAGAACCAAATGCAAAAGGATTTTAAATACCTAGTATTGTGAATTATCTGAGCCATTACTATTATCTTGGATAAAACTATATGAGTTATATTTATATATGTGAATATATAATAATAATATAAACAGAAAATGTTTACTATATATAATTTTAATAGAAAAAACATGCAACCCATTAAAGTTTTAATAATGGAAAAAATGACGAAAATTTTATTCCTACTTGAGAGTAACAATAGTATATATACTTAACTGCGTTTCAGAAATCTCTTTTTTTTTAAGTTTTAGTTTATTTATTTATTTGACAGAGAGAGAGAGACCATAAGCAGGGGGAATGGGAGAGGGAGAAGCAGGCTTCCTGCCGAGCAGGGAGCCTGATGTGGGGCTCGTTGGGGGGCTCGATGTGGGACTCGATGCGGAGCTCGATGTGGGGCTCTATCCCAGGACCCTGAGATCATGACCCGAGCAGAAGCCAGACGCTTAAGGACTGAGCCACTTAGGCACCCCACACTTACTGCATTTCGAAGCGAGACATCAATAGGTGGTTGAAACAACTGAGAAAATGATGCATGTTTTTCATTTGGAAATATAAGACCTTGCCCAAGAAACTGATACTCCTAATTTAAAACAAGACTGATTGTCCAGTAAAGAATAGAAAACATTACATTTTTTGACTAAACTACCTTCCATTTTAATTTAAATATTTGATACTTAATTTTAGAAAATCAATCCATTATTTATCTTGTAAACAAAGTTTCAGAAGTCCAGGAATAACAAATACACTGCAGTCTTCTGTTGATTCTCTGATTAGCTCATTTCTTGCTCATTTGTCATCAGGCATATTAGTTATTCGGCTGACAAGTTTGTCCTCTAACCTTATGGAAGTTCAGTTTGCTATGACCTGCATGGATTGGGGAGTGTCATTAATCTGAGTGGCTATACTTAGTTCAGTTGTTGACTCACCAAGGACCTTAAGAGTAATTCCACTTAGCTTCATTGTAATCCAACTATTGTATCATCTTTATAAAGCATTCAAAGTAACTGGAGGTTTCTATCTTGGTCACAGCCTCTCTCCAGTTGACTGCCATAGGCTAATAGACTGTAGCAAAACTTACTCTCCACACAGGCACGTAATGAGAACAAGGAAATTGCAGATGGCAGTCAGTCTGAAATTCAAGCTCATGGACATTCTAAGCTTTTGTGGTTAACCAACCAAGTTTGAATAATAAGTTATAAGAACATTTTATCACCTTTGCTAAATTAATGCATCTATTGTGTCTTTGATTCTCTTTTTCTTTCCCATCCATCAGTCCCCATTTCGGGGGAAAGATTGCCAAAGAAATTCAAAGTGGTATTTAAAGCAACACATTATTTTTCTTTGGATGAGGACTTTAAAAAAAAAAAAAAAGATGTGCAGGGAAGATCAGTTGAAAGCTCAAAAACAAGCTTCTGAACATCTTCCCCATTAATAAACTAATTCTAAAGCTAACTTCAATACATCAATAATTGCTATTGATAAACAGATGATTCAGCAACTTTTCCTTTGTTCTTTAATCTTGCATTTCTTTAACTCATTCTAATTAGAAACAATGGATTAGCTAATGAATACAAAATGAAGGAAAAATTATAGATATGCAAGCCATTCATAGGTCGTAAAATGGCTGAATAACAGAATTCTAGTAAGCTGGTTCCCCTGGATAAGAATATTTGCAGCAGAAGCATTTCTCTGGAGGGAGAAGAAAGCTTGAGTAATACGGGAGTCTTTCAGATACATCTCAGCCCAATGATGAGGAAAATAGAGAATCAGCATGCTTGGAATGGCTAAAGATCCAGATATATACTGTACATTTTGTTGTTGTTCTTATACATTTAGTGATTAAAGAACTTTTCAAGCATCATTATCAAAAACATCTAAACCAGAGAGGAAATTTACCTGTGACCAATTTGGGGAGAAAGGATCATGACAACTTACTATTTCTAGATCACTGACAGGGGTAGATCATATTTAACACACTGATATGATTGAGAATAGTTGCGAGGAATGTTTCAGTGCATTCTTGTTTATTAAGCTTCTTCATAAAGTTTGGATAAAAAAGGATCAAATATTTTGAGGCAGAAAGTGTTGCATATATTTTGCATACAATTAATATTTCCTAGGTAAGTGTGGCATCCATGGGAGAGTGGTAGACAAGTGGACATTGGCCAGTCCATATATGACAAGAGAACTCAAACCCACAATCAGCAGGAATTAGTCCAGAAAGCCAAACCACAGCTTTTATAGTAATTGAACCCAAATGCTCAGGACCTGGTCAGTGACTGCCAGCTTCCTTATTTTCTGCTCAGCTTCCAAGTGAGGACTAACCAGGGTAAGACATGATATGATCCCTTATGATCCCAAACCTGACACATGTCCACTTAGCCGCCTCCAGCTTCCCAGGGCCAACAACCTCCAATCAGCACAGACCTGAAGCCTTCCTTATTTTTTTCTTCACTACGAAGCTTCCCCACTGCCCTGCTTGCCTTTGATTCTTGACCAAACCTGATGGTGGCTGATCCCTTTGCTATAGTAAACTCTGAACAAATAGCCTCTGCTTGTTCTGATTTGGGTGGTCTTTGTTTATTTCTATGTCCATAATCAAATGAACTGTCATTTAGCAGTTTGGCTTTGAAGAAAAATAATTGGTTTGGGCATAGAAGGTATAAAACCTACTAACCGAATGGTTTGTAATCTATAGCTCTGAGCTTCCATGCAGTAAGGAAGGATGATCAGGAAGAGCCACAGCATTTGAATAGAGATTGTTTTCTTGGTTGAGTCATATACATTTTAATTATCCCCTCAATTTTATGTTGTTTCGCTGTCTAGTTATGAAATTTATTTGGAAGAAAAGTTTCTTTTTCTCCTGGTTATTGAAGTGGCTTTGGCTTAATCTGTGTTCAGCCATGCATAAGTACCAAAGAGAAACCTTGTCATTCAGCATGTTTAGGGAATGTAATTTTATGCTACATGCTTGGCCAATAAGATATACTGCTTATAATTTAATTTGTCTTTGAGGATTGAGGAGGCCTTTCTAAATTCCACATTCTTTCAGGATTAATGTTAAAAATACTTTGACTACCATTTCCGGTAGTTGTATAGAAGTGCAAAATATATATAAATTTTACAGAAAACCTGCAATAGAGAGGCACAGCAACATTGTCCATAGAGACATGGTTAAGTGACAGAGTGATCAGAGGTAAATCTCTAAAGAAATCTCAACACTGCTGCAAACAGCCCCAGAGGTTATCAAAGAATGTTGCATCCAAATCATTTCAGGTAGTTAATACGCCTCTTTGAGCTTCCCAGCATATATGGCAAGACCAGCAAGAGGACAAATCATTTCAGGTAGTTAATACGCCTCTTTGAGCTTCCCAGCATATATGGCAAGACCAGCAAGGACAGTAAAATGAGATTAAACAACAAAAATATCACCATAGAAGCCACTGCCAGAAATGCACAGCTCTTAGAGCTTAGAGTGTATAAGAGAACAAGCAAATTGTCAGCAGATGAGAAACAAGATTTTTTTGCATGTTCCTAAAGCATATAATATATATTTTAAAAAATACGACATAGCATAACATAAAGGCATATTTTACATGTAAGAAAAAGAAAATCTGAATTTGTTTCCACTTACTTTCACTGAAGCTGTAAAATAAAATTATATGGTGGAAAATCTTGTTGGGCCTGGTTCGTACTTGGATGGGAAAATCTTGTTTTTAAGCGACATCAAATGTGACCACAGGAAAAGCAGGGTACAGGTTTTTGCATTGCTGAGCTGTGAAATGTGTGCGCCTTCTTCCATGGGCAATTGCCAGCCCTCAGAGGTCATTTAATAAAAGCAAAATTCTGTTCCTTGCAGCCAAGTGTTTCTCCACTATGGGAGATACTCTCCAAACCAGAAGAGAAGTCGCCCTCCCAAACTGCCTTGCAGCTGACATTAGCATGGGATTACATTCAGACATAATGATCTTTATTATTTAGAGCAGTTTTAGGTTCACAATATTGAGCAGAAGGTACAGGATTTCCCATATCCCCCCTGCTCGCCCCCATTATCAACATCCTTGACTCGAGTGGTACATTTTAAAAATTGATAAACCTGGGGACCTGAGTGGCTCAGTCAGTGAAGCATCGGACTGTTGATTTTGGCTCAGGTCATGCTCTCAGGGTCGTGGGATCGAGCCTGAGCAGGGAGTCTGCTTAAGATTCTCTCTCTCTCCCCCTCTGTCCCTCCCCCCCCACCTCCAATCCCTTCTCTCTCTTCCTTTCTCTTTTTTTAAATAAATAGATAAGTCTTAAAAAAAAATAAAAGTTGATAAATCTACAGTGGCACATCATAATCACCCAAAGTCCTTACTTCACTTTAGGATTCCCTCTGGGTGTTGTACATTCTAAGGGTCTGGGCAAGTATATAATGGTATGTATCCACCGTTACAGGATCATACACAGCGATAGTAATTTCCCAGCCCTAAACATCCTCTGTGCTCTGCCTATTCATCCCTACCTCCCCTCAACCCCCGACAATCACTCATCTTTTTATTGTCACTACAGTTTTTTGTTTTGTTTTGTTTTTCCATTTCCAGCATGCCGTAGAGCCGGAACCATACACTATGTAGGCTTTTCAAATTGGCTTCTTTTACTTATAATATGTTTCCTCCATGTTTTTTCATGACTTGATAGCTCATTTCTTTTTAACACTAAATAACATCCCATTGTCTGGATGTGTCATAATTTATTTATCCATTCACCCACTGAAGGACAGCTTGGTTCCCTCCCAGTTTTAGCAATTATGAATAAAGTTGCTGTGAACATCCTTGTGCAGGCACTTCTGTGGACCTCAGTTTCAACTCCTTTAGGCATATACCAAGGAATGCAATTGCTGGACTCTGTAATAAGAGTATGTTTAATTTTGTAAGAAACCATCAAACCGTCTTCACCATTTTAGACTTCTACCATCAATTGTTTTAATTTTACATTTCCCTGATGAGATATAATGTGGAACATCTTTTCATATGTTTATTTGCCATCTGTTTATCTTCTTTGGTGAGGGGTCTCTATCCCATTTTTAAATCAGATTGTTTGTTTTCTTACCATTGAGTTCTTTGTATATTTTGGCTAATAGTCCCTTACCATATATACATTTTGCAAATATTTTCTCCCCGTATTTGGCTTGTCTTTTCATACTCTTGACTGTGTCCTTTGCAGAATAGTAATTTTTTAATTTTAATGAAGTCCAGCTTATCGTTTCATTCTTGAATGGGTCATGCTCTTGTGTTGTATCTAAATGATATCGCCAAACCAGGCTCATCTAGATTTTGTCCTATGGTATTTTCTAGGAGTTTGGAAACATTGTTTTTATTGTACATTGTTTTTTTAAACATCTCTTATTTCTCCAGCAGTCAATTAAAAAAAATATGGTATAACTCTCATTAAAATGTCGTTGTCTAAATGATTCCAAAGGTAGGAAATGACATCCATGGGGGATTTTATAATGCGGAAAGAGGAAGCAGGGAACGTGGGCCAAGTATTTTGGGGGTCTAACATAGAGACATTTAATGTCACTCTACATGTAAATGTGCTGAAGTAAAAAATAAAGTTTATTGTAGGATAAATATAGCTTAATGAACGTAGGTGTGTAAGTAGGAAAAAAGCAAAGTTATGAAATCTCTCTTCTCCATATAATTTCTTAAGAATATAACAATATACAGCAATATAACAACAATAATTTCTTAACAACGCTTTCTCATGCAATGTTTTCCAAAAGCAGGACATTTGTGCAATGAGGGCCCTGTAGGTCTACAGAATTCCAGTTTCTTCTTCTGTTTCTAGGCACATACGGCAATAACACTTTGCAGACTTCCGTAGTGCTGAGCTCAGGGATGTGGTAGGAATTGCAATCGCTAAGTCCAGGCTTGGCTACAAAAGCCCTCTGAGACCTTCCAGCTCCCTATCTCCTGGGAACTATAGGCGGAATGAATAGTTTCACAAGGGCCGGGGCTCCCTCAGCTATCCTTGAGGATCACCTAAATGGAGGGAGAAATAAAACCCTTTTGTTAAGCCAATAAGAACTTGGAATCCTGTTTCCTCACATAGATTGACCCATTCTGACTAATACAGTAGCAAAAATTAGATCATTAAAACCTTTACTTTGCATTCTTATAACTTCTCCCAAATAGTGCAGGATTTCACAACTGTTATATTATTTTTAGCACAAAATTTATACTAAGTCATAGTTAGGTAAAACTCTAAAAATAAGAAATTTGTTTTTACGAATCCTATATGCATCACAATTTACCCATTTACCCCAGAAGACTGATGGTTTAATGAAGTCAAATTGTATTTTATTAAACTCTCATTATCTGGAGATTCTTGTTACAAAATATTCAAAGACAATTTCCATCAAAAATCCAAGGTTCTGTGATCCCAGGATAATTCATTTAGAAAATAATATATGAGAAATTCATTTGTGATTTAGAAAGTAAAAGTAGAAGCTGCTATTAACCGAGAAAAAAGCCAGAATTCTCAAGGATGTTGATCCATTTTCCATGACTTCAAACATGTGTTGTATACATGAGTCCTTGGAGACTCTGACTCCAGCAGCAGAAAACATGCTTTCTGTGGGCTGAGAAGCATCGTTCCAAAATTACGTTAATGACAGTAATAGTACCAGTTATTAATATTGGATAACTGCTGTATGCCCGGAAATGGGCTTAGTGCTCTCTCTCCTGATCTCCTCATGTAATCATTACAAAACTGGCTACTAGGATAAGGTAAGGGAACAGTTTGTCTACAGTTCTTTGTGAAATTTGTACTTTATCAACTCAGGGTACTATCATAATATCATCTTCACTAGACTATCTCTAGAATTCTGATTTAAGTTCATGATAAAATTACAGAATCAGATTTTTAAAGCCCAGAAAAGGCAACGATGTTCAGTATTGTCACTTCATCAATTTACAAAGTGCATTAAGACAAAAGCAAACCGAACCAACATACCTCGGCTTTTCTAAAATTCCTGGTTAGTTACCGGCAGGTAGCATGAGTGGGCTCCAGGTTTTCTGTTTCCTGACTGGATTGCTGGTTCTTTAGAGTCAGCTGCCTACTGTAGAGAGTACTCCATTTTAATATTTTTTCTTTGCATTCCTGCTACAAAAATCTACATTTTAATTTAAACTTCTTTAATGATCTCATAAAACTGTGGGAAGATATGTTATGCATAAAATTTCCAAGAGTAAAGATTTTTTTCTTTTGACCACATAAAATAAATAAATGTTGATAGCTAAAATGCCTAAAATATAAAATGCACATTTGGTAACTGGAATTTTAAGATGCATTTAATTGCTTACAGAAGCTTTGATGTTCACTTAGAGATAGTCATGTTACCCCAAAAATATGATTATGCAATAAATAATGACATACACAGATAAGCAGCGGGTTTGCTTTTCAGAAAGAATTAGACCAACTTGTTTGGAAATAACTTCTTTTGAACTAAAAGGATATGGGTGGCTCAGTCGTTAAGCGTCTGCCTTCGGCTCAGGTCGTGATCCCAGGGTCCTGGGATTGAGCCCTGCATCCGGCTCCCTGCTCCGCCGGAAGCCTGCTTCTCCCTCTCCCACTCCCCCTGCTTCGTCTCCTCTCTCTCTGTCTCTCTCTCTCTGTCAAATAAAAAAATAAAATCTTAAAAAAAAGGATATTATCATATCCATGCTGTGTAAGAAAGAAAATAATCTGATTTAGAAATTTCGTTCAACTTTATCCAAAAAAAGGTTTGAGAATAAACAGAGAAATGAGTAAGTGAATGGATGAATAAAATAGATATTCTAATTTTTGCTCAAAAATTCATTAAAGAATATTGACTCAGATTTAGAAGGGGCAGGATGAGTACATTTGTTAAATAAAGCTCAGGAAATGTGGGTGCTACCAATCGAATGTTTGTGTCTCCCCCGAGTTCATTTGCTGAAGCCCTGATTCCCAACGTGACCATACTTGATGTCCTTTAGAAGGTAATTAGGTTTAGATGTGGCCGCGAAGGTAAAACCCCCCTTAAGGGATTAGTGTCCTTACAAGGAGAGACCAAAGCCCTCTCCACTGCTTGAGGACACCGCTATAAGAAGCTATAAGGTGGCCATCCACAAATGAGGAATTTTCTGGAAACTTAATCCTGGACTTCCAGCCTCCAGAACTGTGAGAAATAAATTTTTGTTGTTCATTCACCCCGTGTCTAGGGTTTATTAGAGCAGCTGAGCTAAGACAGGAGGAAACTATTAAAGATAATCCTTTGTTTTTTAAAAAATAAATATAAATTAGTTCTAAATTACTGGAAAAAGTGTTCAGTCATCATCATAGGAATGACAAAACTTTGAGAGAATTTGGGAAACTAACTTGACAGAAAACCGAAGAGGAAGAAATGTAGCTATTTTATTTCATTTAAAAGATTTATTTGAGAAAGAGAGAGAGAGTGGTGGGGGGAGGGGCAGAGGGTGAGGTAGAGAGAGTTTTAAGCAGACTTCACATGGAGTCCAACACGGGGCTCCATCCTATGACCCCAAGATCACAACCTGAGCTGAAACTAAGAGTTAAACATGCAGTGAACTGTGCCACTGTTTGAAAAAGAAGAGGAAAGATCCAGAGCAATGATTTGATATGATCTGGGAGAAATGGAAAGATTAATACCTTCTAAAGGGTGCGTCTTAGAACATTAGCATGCCCTGAGATCTGTAGGGGAAAAAGTGTTTTCTCTGGTGAGAAAATTGGTGTGAGAAATCCTCTGTATTAGGCAAACTGCCTAGAGTATATATGTATATATAGTTGATCATGTGAGAAATTCTGTTAAGAAATATTCCCTTATAATTCTGTGTAGTTGACCACAGAAAACTTTCCTCCAAAACAATAAATAACAAATATTGCTGGTAACAGAGAAACTGAATTTTAGAAGGCACAGTTGACAGTGTGTGCAAATGGGGGAGGATTTGGGTCAAATGAAGATACAGATGCATCTTCCTGCTTCTATATATGCATATATTAGGGGGAATATTGGTTTATGCTGGTTCTTAGTAATTTCCACGTCTTTTATTTATTCATTTGAGACACAGAGATACAGAGAGAGAGAGAGAGAACATGAGCAGGGGGAGCAGCAGAGGGAGAAGGAGAAGCAGGCTCCCTGCTGAGCCAAGAGCCCAATGGGGAGCTCGACCCCAGGACCCTGGAATCATGACCTGAGCCTAAGGCAGAGGCTTAACCATCTGAGCCACCCAGGAGCTCCTCCATGTCTTTTTCCTAATAGCCTACCCACCTTTCCCTTAATTTTACCTTAACCACTTTTAAACCCACCTTTCCTCACCTGCACTCCTTCAGCCATGGCCAGAGACAAAGAACGACCAGCTATAGGATGGCACTTTGCATTCACAGCCACCAAGAACGAGCCTCTCAGTGTCTGACAGTCTTACAACACAACCCTACTCCCTACTTAACTGGGAGAATATTTCACATCTTTTCCTCTCTCTACCGACCTCTACCAAACTCTACCAACCCCCATCTCCCTGCAAACTCCTCTCAACTGAGAAAAAAGAAGGAACCGAAAGGGAATTTCCAAGTCCTCTGGCTAGCTGTCCTGCCGCCCCCCATCTGTTCCCCGGGCGCCCTGTCAACTCTCCTGTGTGCCACCCCCACTCACTGCAGGCTGACTACTCCATGACTTTGCTCCTATAATTCCTTCCTTTCCCTTCAGCAGCAGAAGTGGGCAGTTTCTTTTTTTCATGAACAGAAAAACATGATCTGGAACCTCACACCATTAAAAATAAAATCTCCTGATCCCGTATTCTCCTCCCACTTCCACTCTATTTGCTCCCGTTCCAGGAAAAAACAATGAAAGGATTGGCTGCACTGGCTTCCTCCTTCACTTGCTTTGGGTGACTCCCGCCAGAGAACTCAGTCGAGCCCACCTGGGCTTCTGGCCTCCGGAACTGGGAAACGATAAGTGGGTGCTGTTTTAAACCGCTAACTTGGTGGAATTTGTTAAACAGCCATAAAAAATGAATCCGGATGGGGACAGATTGCAGCTTCTAAAGACATGGTTAGAGTAGGGCTCATTAAGAAGGTGCCATGGAACAAGGGTTTACAAAGGTGAAAAAATCGGTCATGTGGATATTTGGAATGTGAGTGCTCTGGGCAGAGAGAAACAGCCAATGCATGAGCAGAAAGCAAAATCTGGGAGCTAGGGGCAGCAAAATCTGGAGGCTAAGGGCAGCTCAGGAGGCTGGGTTGGCGTGAGAAGAGAAAGTCAGGAGGTGAGAGGAAACGTGGGGCTCGGGACAGATCACCCGGGATGTTGTTGGAAGGATTTTGGATTTTCGGAGTGAAATGGAAAACCAGTGCAGGATTTTTAAGCAGAGGAATGCCATAACTGACTGTGTTTCTACCCTGTTGGGAATAGGCTGTCTAGGAGCAGTAGAAGCAGGGAGAAGACTTGGAAGGGGGTTGACCCCCGAGGGTAGCAGTTGAGGTAGAGAGAAGTGGTTAGATTTTGGAAAATTTATCACTGCTATCTGAAATTCCGCCTACAAACACATGGCTTGCTGCCCTCAAGGTAACTAATCCTCGAGTGTTGTGGTTTGGATCTAATGGCCTTGCTGCAAGGTTGTGATGGTTAATACGACGTGTTAATTTGGCTTAGGTAACCGCACACAGATGTTTTGTCAAACAGTACTCTACGTGTTTCTGTGAAGGTATTTTTTTAGATGAGATTAACTTCTCGTCAGTAAGCTTTGAGTAAAGCGAATACCCTCCAAAATGTGGTGGGCCTTATCCAATCAGTCAAAGGCCTTAATAGAAGACACACTGACCTCTTTAGAAGCAGATGGAATTCTTCCAGCAGATGGCCTTTTTGACAAGCACCGGAACTCCTCCCTGGGTCTCCAGCCTGCTGGCTGGCTGTAGATTTTGAACTTGCAAGTCCCCACAATTGCATGAGCCAATGCCTTAAAATCTCTCTCTCTCTCTGTGTACATTCTGTTGGTTCTGTCTCTCTGGAGAACCCTAACTAATACAAGGGTCTCTGGTACAGCACAGAGAAGAAGCATCTGGGGGCAGTGGGAGCAGTAGAAACCTTACCCTGTATTTCTTTATTATTAGGCTACTGCCAGGTCTCAAGCCTCGGCTAGGACCCCTGCGGATACAACAGGAGGAATCTGGTCCCTGTCCAACTTTGCCACTGCTCTATACTTTGGTAACACTGCCTAAAAACTCTAGATTTCAGGTTCTTCACTTAAAAATGTGTGTATGACTAACCTCATTCAGTTGGTGAGAATATTGAATGTCATAATGCGTATAAAGTCTCTACCAGTGAACCAGGCTCAAAATGGACTCTTTTTTTTTTTTTTAAGATTTTATTTATTTATTTGACAGAGAGGGACACAGTGAGAGAGGGAACACAAGCAGGGGGAGTGGGAGAGGGAGAAGCAGGCTTCCCGCGGAGCAGGGAGCCCGACGCGGGGCCCGATCCCACGACCCCGGGATCATGACCTGAGCCGAAGGCAGACACTTAACGACTGAGCCACCCAGGTGCCCCCAAAATGGACTCTTAATAAATGACAGTATTATAGGAAGCCTGGGGGGTTCAGTCCTTTGGGTGTCCGGCTCTTGATTTTGGCTCAGGTCATAATTTTAGGGTTGTGGGATTGAGCCCTGCGTCGGGGTCCCCGCTCAGCCCTGAGTCTGCTTGAGATGCTCTCTCCCTCCTTCTATCCCTCCCCCACTCTCTCTCTCTCTCTCTTTATCTAAATAAATGAATGAATGACAATATTCTTATCACTGCCTCCCATTCAAAGGGTATTATGTGGCTGCCATTTCTGTTAATGGTACAAGTGGTAATACCAGGAGAAGTGATAATAATACTTGACAATGATTTGACTCACTTAACATTTTAAAGAAGTTTCCTATCTTATTTCATTATTATGCCACTGATAACCTCCGTAGGTTATTGTGTTTTTAATTTCAGTGGAAACCAGGAAAATGTTACATGATTTTATCCTCAGTCTCTCTGTATATGCAAACCCAACATTCTGTACACTATGGATGAAATTTTATTTGGCTGCTGTGATGAGTAAATAATAATTGAAATAATTGTTGCACCAAAAATCAATACAATTCAGAGGGAAATTTTAAAAAGAAGTATACATAATTGCCATAAAAGTATTTTAAGGGATATCTATACAAATTTTTTAAATTTATTTTTTTATATTGATACACAATTATCTATATATATATTTATTATGTTATGTTAATCACCGTACATTACATCATTAGTTTTTGATGTAGTGTTCCATGATTCATTGTTTGCGTATTTAAATTTATTTTAAAATAAATTTAGTAAACAACATTTTGTGCATCTCAGTACCTAATTGTGCATATATTCTGTCTTTAATGGAACTTCACAAAATTGTATTAGAAAGAGAGTCAACTTTCCTTTGGTGTTTTCCAAAGAGTTTTACACTGGAAGCTGTTTCATTATATCTTAATTGTTTTCCCAAAGAGTAAATTGATTTTCTTTAATACTTTAATTGAAAAGACTAAAAAAGGATTAGTAATGATAAAGGCTATACCTACTGAGTACGCAATAGGTAGCAGGCAATAGGATGAGTGCTTTGCAAGCACTGAGCGTGTAAACATCACTCTTGCCCTATGAATAAGATATCTTTTCTTATGATCCAAATGAATAAGTTGAGATCTAAAGAGGTCAAGTATTTTTCCTAAGGTTTTGCAGCTAGGATACCAGAGCTAGTATTCGAGTTTTAGTATTTGAATGCATGTCTGAAGATAGCAGAGTGGAGTCAGTCATTCTCAAATTACATGGCACGAAAAGGACGAGGCGTCGTGTTAAAATGCAGATTCCCAGGACCCCCTCCCTCCCACGGGACCAGAAGTTCTGAGGGTGGGGCTCCAGGAGTTTTATCTCTAACACACAACTCAGGTAATAATCCCTGGACAGGTGGCTGGAGAGTCACAACTTGACAAACACTGCACTGTTGTTAATAGAATTATTAAGATATTGTTTTTAAGGTTTTTATGTTGGGGCGCCTGGGTGGCTCAGTTGGTTAAGTGACTGCCTTCAGCTCAGGTCATGATCCTGGGGTCCCGCATGGGGCTCCCTGCTTAGTGGGGAGTCTGCTTCTCCCTCTAACGCCCCTGCCCCATGTGCTTTCTCTCTCTCGTTCTCGCTCTCTCAAATAAATAAAATCTTTTTTTAAATAAAATCTTTAAAAAAAAGTTTTTATGTTAAGTCTTTGTCAGTGAAAGAGTTCAAATTTCTGTCTTCACTATGGTATTAATGTATTATTTTTTTAAGGAAGAAAACACTGGGTTCATCGTGAAGTGTCTTCCCTCGGCTTTAGCCAAGATCAATGCATGCCACAGGAGACAGCTCTTTCTTCTAAGTTCACCTTCTAAGGGTTGGTGGAAACTCGGGGCCAGACTGACCTACTTCAGAGAGACTTATTGAAATTTGGAAAGTACTGATGCCCTTGTGCTATTTTTTTGGTAAAAGTCAAATGTGCTTCTTTCCATATATCTTTCGGGACCATGTTTGAGTTCTAATACTTCAGGTCACTTACTTCTAAAGTGCCATGAAGACTTCAAAATATATTTGCGTTGCCTGTGTATCCCCTAGCAGGTTTCATATATTATCAATAATGGTTAAAGAAACAGAAACAAAAACAAAATAGTGTGATTGTGGAGAACGTGTGTGAGGGTATTTACGGTGGTGTGGCAATAGCTAGCTATTACAACAGTGCTGTGAAGGGATATAACCCTTATAAAAATATTCATTTTATTTAAGTGATTTACTTATCCTAAATGAGTATTATTCCAGCTAACAGTTAATTTGATGGGTTTCTGGCCTAGAAATTCCTTGATTCAACTCCTTTTGACTTTGCAAAGTTTTATTTGGGTTAACCTTCCGTCTCTAGCTTTTAATGTCCCCGGTATGAATAATTGTATCATGATATGAAAGATTTTTATTTGTTTTTAATGAATACATTGTAGTCCTTTCTTATTTTAAAATAATTTTGAATGCATTTTTTTCTTTATTTTTTTATCCTTGAAAGACATTGGAGAAAGTCACAGGGAAAGGAACATTTTTTTGTGACTGAGGAAGGTGATATTGGGAGCACTTCACTGTGGCACCCAAGATCACACAGGCTGTAAGAGGTGGGAAGGACTCAGCTTGTGGCCCCCGTTCGGTGTGTTACTGATTTGATCTGGCCCACCTCCACTAATGTCTGTTCCAGGGAGGCTATCTACTACGTGGCTACTGCAACATCGGCCTCCTCAGATTAGTTCCCCAAGGGGTCTAAAACTCCTAAGACCATGTCGCCTGGAGTCTTGCAGTGGCAGAGCTGGGTGGCAAAAAGGAAGTCCGCCTCTCGGGCCCAGTTGGCCAGGGCACCTGTGGGGCGTGAGGTGGACAGCAGGTAGTCGGGGCTGTGCAGGGGGAAGGGCAGCACAGAGACAGCAGGGTTGTGAGGGGCTGACACAGAAAGGAGGAGGGAGGGCCCCGGGCACCCTGACTGTGGGACCTCAGCCCCCTGGGGCCCGGCCAATCCTCGGGGGAGCAGAGCGTTCCAGCTGCGTGCATCCGCCGGTGAGACCCGCGTGCTGCGGGGTCTCTAAGGTGACTGCAACTCATAACTTTCACAGCGCTCTCTCAGTTCAAACCTCATGAAGGTATAGAGTAACTTTACATTTCTGTCTTCTTTCTACTAAAGCTTAAATATTAGCCAGAAGAAAAACAGGGAAAGCAAATACTCCAGTGACAAAAACAAAACAAAACAAAACAAAACCCCCAAACTGTAAAAGATGATGGTTGGCCAGTTATGAGAGGTGCACTTTATTTTCTGAGAGCAGAAAATGAGGAGCAATAATTTCCTGAAGATAACAAGCCAGTGGATTTTTTGTAGTAAAGTCTCCTGAATAAGATTCTCTGACCACTTCTCTTTGAACTCTGCTGCCTCTCACATTTTTGTCAAGCTGAGTTATATTTTCAATAAAACCACCAATGCATTAAAATTCTAAAGCCATCTGTCACTATCCATGCTTATTATTATTTCTTTAAACATCAAAGCTATACTTGAAAACCATCAAGAGCATATCTGTATTCTCCTTGCTGGAGCTGGGAAAATCGAGGACATTTGAATCATGGCCCATCCACTGGTAACCTGTGTGACCCGGGGCTAGTTACCGAATAGCTCCGTGCCTCAGTTTCGCCATCTGTGGGATGATCATCATGATCATGACCACATTGGTTTGTTGTGGGGAAATCCATGCTAATAAAGGTAAAACACTCAGAACCGTATCCACTAAACAGTAACCACCACAGAAGGGGTGCTTATAAACGCGAGATCGTATTGGCAGCAACAAACTTGTATGTGGAAAGACACAGGAATTTATGCTCCAGATTGGAATCAAGCTGTTATTCAGAATGCAGTTATTTGGAAGATATTGAGCACTGCTGCAAATTCAAGCATTTATTTGATGTTTGACTGAACTCTGGAATCTGTTTCCACGCATAATGTAGACATATTCCTCTAAATAATTTACCAGCCATTTTATTGTCTCAAAGGAAATATAAAAATGTGTGAAATACTAGAAAACCCATATATCCCTTCTATTTGGACGTTTAAGACCAGAGGTTGAAGAAATGTTTACTCTCTTTTTCTCAGATGAGCATATGCCTCCAGCTTAGGGAGCGTTATGTTATTGCAAATTTTGTTTCTTTAGGGAACACGAAGGCAGAAGATCTCATAAATACAAAACAGGATAAGAACTGTATGTGTGGAATTATATGCTGACTACCTAGAACAGGATCTCCCTGAGGGCCAATCAGCATTATCTTTGTATTAAGTTAAAAAATTTGACATTTTTATCCCACAAAAGGATGTGGGCACAGAAAAAGCTGTGGAGTTAACCTACACAAGACAACACACACACACACAAACATATAATGACTGAGAATCATGAAATCCACACTCTTTATCATGATCTAAAAATCTCCACGGGATTTGGCCCCTGTCTATCATTACAAACTCATTTTTAGAGCACTTGCGTGCACTCAGCCCACTCCAGGCCCAGTGGGACTTTTTTTGGGACCATGCTAAATGTCATCCTAACCTGAGCATCTTTGTACTTGCTTATCTGCCTGGGATGTTTTTCTCCTGGATGTTCGCAAGTTTTTATTCTTTTTCTTATTTTATTCAGGTCTTCACTGAGATTCAAGCTGAAGCAGTTCAGCTCTAAATACATATTTCTCTTGCTGTGAGGTAAGTTCTGTGTACCAACACATTATGTGGAATGCCACGATGGCAGGTTCAACTTCTGCGAGCCCACAGATTCTGGTGCCCACAAAAGCATCATGGGCAGGGAAGGCACATCCAAGCCCAGAATATGTGTCTTCCAGCGTCACCCCCAGAAGGTTCTCTAGTGGTGCAGTTTCCGTATGCAGGTGGTGCCGGTACATCATGGAGACCCATCCATGAACCAGGCTCAAGTTTGTTCCCTGGTAAATTGGTTGTAAAGATACCACAGGTGCCAGGGCGCCTGGGTGGCTCAGTCGTTAGGCGTCTGCCTTCGGCTTAGGTCATGATCCCAGTGACCTGGGATCGAGCCCCACATCAGGCTCCCTGCTAGTCAGGAAGCCTGCTTCTCCCTCTCCCACTCCCCCTGCTTGTGTTCCCTCTCTTGCTGTGTGTGTGTGTCTCTCTCTCTGTCAAATAAATAAATAAAATCTTAAAAAAAAAAAAAGATACCACGGGTGCCCACAGACTTGGATTGAGACAGAAGAGGCAAGTTCCATGGTGGCTGATGTTGAAGGAATCTAGGTCACCTGTTGTTACAACTTAATTGCACCTTCTGGACCAGCCTGAGCTGGGCATTTTACATACCACTCCCATTTGATGATAGATTACTGCCTTTCCCACCCAAACAGATGGTGAGGTGGGCCAGGCAACAGCCAGTTTATGATGGAAGCTCACCTCACATGGTCACCTGATAGCCCATGGTTAAGTATTGAGTTTCTAGAAGATCAAAAGCTGTTTCTCAAAAAGAAAAAGCTATGTTCAGAAGAGGGCACAGATTTGCTCCAGAATCTGAGTTCTGAGAGATAGAGATTCTAGAATTGGTGCTTGCCAGGGACTCTATCCAAGGTCCCGATTTGCCAGGGACACTGGGAGCATCTCTGGCCGCGCTGGGGGAGCACCCCTGCTTGAACTGTGGGCTGGCGTGCTGCAGAGCCCCTCCTGCTCTGGGCGCCGCTCACAGCAGGCCGCCTTGGGGATGACTGCACACGGGTGGAAGTCACACACGCATATAGGGCAGAGGTTGCCTTTATAGTCATATCTTTTTTTTAAAAAGATTTTATTTATTTATTTGAGAGAGAGAGCATGAGAGACAGAGAGCACGAGAGGGAAGAGGGTCAGAGGGAGAAGCAGACTCCCCGCTGAGCGGGGAACCCCATGTGGGACTCCATCCCGGGACTCCAGGATCATGACCTGAGCCGAAGGCAGTCGCTTAACCAACTGAGCCACCCAGGCGCCCCAGTCATATCTTATTTTTTAAGAAAATGGATCACCTTGTAGGTATTCTACAAAAATAATTATTTTAAAGTATACAGACTATGGAAGTGTGTGTTTCTAGAAAACACACAATACTGCTGAAATGGCAACTTAAAAAACCCAAAGGTCCCTTCCAATACTAACGTTATATAACTCCATAGATTATTTTGGGGTCTAAGATATTATTTTCAAAATAATTTACTACTGACAAAGCATACTGTTTTATATAGATTCTTTATTCTCATAAATGATTAGCAAGTATATTTTAAGTAGGCTATAAAAGGTCATTTAGACCACAAAGACTTATGTTTTATCCTGGCAGGATTTTTTCCTGAACGAATAGCACAAAATTTCTTTTAAATCTGTTTTATTTTTTTTAAGATTTTATTTATTTATTTGAGAGAGAGAGAGAGAGAGTGCATGCAAGAGAGCACAAGCAGGGGGAGGGGCAGAGGGAGAGGGAGAAGCAGGCTCCCCACTGAGCAGGGAGCCCGACATGGGGTTCAATCCCGGGACCCTGAGATCATGACCTGAGCCAAAGGCAGACACTTAACCACTTGAGCCACCCAGGTGCCCCTTAAATCTGTTTTAAAGCAGATAATAATTAGAAAAAGTACACATAGTAAATACTTATTATATCAAGATAAGTGATTTCTTTCCCCAATTTTAAAAGTCTGTAGATTTTCCAGGATAAACCACAGGTGTTCAAAGTTAAATACTTATGAATAATTTTTAAGCAACACTTTTATGATGTATGCACTAGGTGTAAGATATAAATTTGTCACATAAATAAAATAATTACACATTATATGATGAAATAATCATTTAGAATGAACCGATTATTTAATAAAACATACATATACCACTACTGAAAATGATTATTTGAAATTTATACTCTGTCACTGAATTTTCAAATGTCGAATTCATTGAGCTTTGAACCAAATATGAGGGTCAACGACCATGATCTCTGAGCATCACTGAAGGCATTTTAAGGTGTACAAGAGGAAATTCAGACTCCTGGGAACTTTGTAAACAGGCACCAAACTGGTGGACCTTATCTGTAACATTTTGCCCATCCCACCGGCTACTTCTACCACGAAGATGTTCCATATACAGTAACTGAATGAATAGAGGTAGTTTTCTTGCATGGTGACTCACAAACCTGTTCTCGCATTCCCTCTTCTTGTTCCACGTTCCCCTCCCCGCACTCTGCCCTCTGTCTTCCCCACCGGGAGGCTGGTCCCACTCCTGAACAGAAGCGCCCCCTTCACCGTCCAGCCCACCAGGAGCCCTCCCTATGTCGCCTGTCATTCGCAGGACTCACTGTCTTGCTGTTCCTTTATCTTATCTCTCCAGTCATAGATACGCTCTGTTAGCCAAGTGTGTAGTCGATGACACATAAGTTGTTTGGGTTGTTTGATTGATGTTTACAGACACAGAAAGGTATTTGATTTTCTAATGTTTACTCTAAGATAAGCTCGCATAAAGATTCATTCTTACAGAGCAGAATATGAATCACATACCAGAAGTAACCACGTTTTGATTTTAGAAAAGTCATCCTGGGAAATAACTTGCCAAGTGCTCATTTAAAGATTATTTCTTTTAAAACCCAAATTATTCTAGGCTATCCAAAATCTTATCACATGGATATATAATATAAACAGTGCCAACTTCAGACAAATACATAAATGCATGATTTTTGCCAGTTTTACCTTTTTGACTCACTTGAAAATCATTTAATATAAAATCCCATGGAAATTTACCAAAAGTATGCCTTAAATAGATACAACATTTTGAAAATATCTAACCAAAGCAGTTAGTCCGCACTGTGCACTGCTCAGGGTCTACAGAGACTTCTGTGGGGCTGGACAGAGTATGGACAGCGTCTGCCTCTACCCACCCCTCGCACCAGGTGGACCCACTTGTGTTCAGGGTACATTTGCTTGGTTGTGTCATCACTTCTTCCAAATGGTCATTGCTGGACAGAGGAAAGGAAAGGTCTCTTCAGAGAGGGTTTGTGGATCAAGCTGCATTTCCCAATGTTTGAGTTTGTCTTGGGGCCCTTCCTAGACCCATCATCTCTTTCCTCTTACACTTGTTTGATGTAATCTCAACCAGCACTTTGCTGATTTGTGTTGCTCTGCAGGGGAATAACCAAGCCCCCGTCCATCCCTCCAGGTTTCTGCACCAACATGTTTATTGTGTCTTTGGCTACAGTTATTATATTTGCACATATACAGTCATTTTGGGGCATGAAACCCCAAACAGGCAGCCTGATAAATCTGCTGCGTTCCAGATATCCTTCTCCCTGTGCCTGCCATGAAGGAGCAAACCCCTCTTCCCAAGATGATCTGAGTCAATTACCCCAGCAGCATGTTAACTGGAATGCTGGGATCACTTACTGTGTCACCTGGCACCAGCATATCTCCTCTGGGAACCAGGACCTGTTCAAACACAGCCTGAAGTGGCCAAGACAGGAAGCACAAATTACCCAAATAGGCCTCTTCTTCCACGGCACACTGGCTGGAGGTTGAGGTATACGCTGCATCTTCCCAGACAATGGTTCACGAAGTTCTACCTTTGTCATTGGGCAGGTTCCTTTGTCTGAGTGATTCTGGGAGCGATCCCATGACAACAACCAGTGGTCGGAGTACTAGCACAGTGATACAGGCTGGGGCTCTGCAGGCAAAGAATGCAGCTGCAGAACTGGCTCATTCCTAGTAAGACAAACACTTCCTTTCCAAGGTGGAAGGTGTCTAATACAAAAAGGCTATCATCACATGGCTGGCTCATTTTCTCCAAGCTTTGTACCTTATCTAGGCTCTGCCTCAGTTTCTGCTGCTGGCTGCTCAGGCTTTCAGCAATAACTGAATGCCCCTTGGCTAGTAGGTGACCATGTTGCTGAGCTCATACTCGGGCTTCCATCCCTGCAACATGGTGGCTCCATTCATTGGCAGATGATGGAAGTATAGAAGCAAGTAGGTTTGGAAGTCCTCTGACTTCCATTCAATGAGCTAGCCCATCTACCTGGTTGCTTAGTTGTCTCTCCTGCAGTGGATGTTCTCTCGTGTGCTTTGATATGGAAGAAAGCCCCCAAAACATTCTGCACACTCTTGCCTGCGTATACATTTCTTCTCCATAACTTTTTGTCTCCAATCTTTCAGTATTGCTCCTTCAAGGCTCCTGACCACCCAGCCAAACCATTTCTCTACCCAGGAGTGGATGTTTTTCTCACCTGTGTTTCTTCTCCCAACACATAACAATGAGTACTGCTTACAGTTGGCCTTCTGGGAGAATTTCCTTATCACTGTCTTTCAGGGTTACCCCTGAATGCAAGGTTAGTGCCATTCAGGGTGGTTTGGGTCTGAAATAATATATAGAGCCCCATCCTTGAACTAGGCTTAAAATATTTCTTCCTCTGTCAGTTGGTTGAAATGTGCTTTCCCATCCCCATAAGGTCACACATGGGAGCTGAATGATAGCTACAGGTGTTACAGAGGCAGGTAAGCATGGAGTTTGAGTCCTTCTTTTGTGTAGCTTCCCATGCCCTGGAGCTTGCTCAAGGTTGATCCCTAATATATCATCTTTTACATCACAGGTTGCCACTGAGCCTCCTGACCATGAAGCCTTTTTGAGGGGTGTGGCAGTAGCCATCTGGTGATGCTGAACACCCCTTTTATGTCGTCACTTGTCTCTTCATAGTTAGGTATTTAGTCTCTATCAGCTGGTTTGGGGATGGTAAATAAAACTCTCCTGAATATGGCATGGTCTTGCAGCCAACTTCTAGTGTTCTGCACTGTGATTTAACTCTTGGGGCTTGCCAGGGACACCGCAGGGCGTCCTCACGATCAGCACACTAGAAGCACCATCCCCTGGGGCCGCCGCATCAAATATCCAACCCGCAGCTACTTTTGAACTGCAGCCTGAACCTGCTGCAGTCTTTCCCTCCTCTCAGCCCCACTCAAAACCAGCAGCTTTCCAAGTCATCCGATAAATGGGCAGATGAGAGTATGCTCTCTGAAAATGCAAGGAGGCCCACCAAGTGCTGTACTTCTTTCTCGTGCTCTGCGCTATAAGATGCTATAACTTGCCCTTTAATTCTGATCTGCTCCAGCATGTCCAGGACTGCTGGACTCCGAAAAATTTCACTGATGTGACAGGTGGACCCTGAATATTCGTGGGGCTTCTTTCCCAGTCTTTAGGGTAAATATGACTCACAAAGGCATCCAGAGTAAGGCATCCAGAGTTCTACTTCAAGTTTCCATGTTCAAATAAATGCTGAAGGCAAGATTTCTAGCTGAGGCCAAGTGATAAAATCAGCAAATATAGCTGCCTAAAAGTAACTAGAAATTTGGACAAAATTGATGACACCACAGTGCTCTGGAAATTGACTAAAGGCAAATAACAATCTATGAATCTCTTATGCCTGAAGAATTTCTAAATTTCAGGGAAAAAACAATTCGAATTTGTGTCTCTCTGGCCTGAGGGTGCTTGTCCACTCTGCTTCCAGCTTGGCAATGCCAAATTTCTGCCAGGGAAGCACATACAGTGAGTCCAAGATTCTTCTGGTTAACTGGGGCAGCCTCATCTTTAAGGAGTGAGTGATGGCCATGCCCATCAGCTGCATTCTTGGCAGTGACTTCTTGGAGGTGGGCAAGAGGTGGGGGGTGCTAAATGCTGGGCTCTCTTAGCCTGAGGTTACCATCTCAGCTAGAGCAAGCATCGTCCTGGTTAAGGTTGAGCGCGTGCACAGCCAAACCAGACAGAGACCAAACTATTATGCATTCCTGGCCAAACGTGAGCACCCTGCATGAGCAAAGAGAACTGAAGGGGCCCAGGGCAAATTAAGACTGAGCATCCATTGCACAGACTTTGGCTTCTCGTATCATTTTACAAGAAGGAAACAAGAATTCTTTTAGGAGTGGCTTATTCAAGGGCTGGGGCAGAGAATGTACAAGATGAGCCTGAGACACCAGAATTAAAGGAAGGGCTCAAAAAAAAAAAAATACAATAATGGGTGTATGTCAAGGGACAACGGATCCAACTGAAAGAGCTCCCAATGGACACAGCTAGAACAACCATGAAATAAAAAATGTATTCTTGAATGGTCACCTGAAATAAGAAATAAATACCCATGAGTCCATAGTGATACAAAAGTGGTAAATAAGTAAATAGCTGAGAGAGAAGAGACAAATTTCCCATTCAGAGTTTCAAATTATGTGTGTAGATACTCTGCCCTCAAGGTGGTGGAGCATAACTCCTTACCTCTTAAGTGTTGGGGGCATGTAGTGACTTCCTTTCAAAGTTTACACAGTAGAAAAGGACAAGAAGTGGAGAAATCTGTCAGGCACACTCTCAGGTTTTAGGTCAACATAAGGCATGTTGATAGCATGCCCTCATGGGATGATGTGATGTGCAATGTGCTCCATTTCTGTGTTCTTCCTCCCCAAGACCCATAACCCATATTTAACCAAGCAAACCTGTATTAAAGGATGTTATATATACTAGCTGACTGGTAGTCCTCAAAATGGTCAAGGTCACTGAAAACAAGGAAAATTTGGGATACTCTCACTATCTAGAGGAGCTGAGGAGCGTTGGTAGTTAAATGTACTGTCATATTCTGCATGGGATCCCGGAACAGGTAAAAACCATGGGTATTTGAAAAAAGTGAGTCCTTTTGTTAGTAATGTGTCAGTATTGGCCTATTAATTATGAAAAATATAATTTATTATAATGTCAGGTGTTAATGATATAGGAAACAGGGTAGGAAGTATATAGGAATTCTTGTACTACCTTTCAACATTATTTAAACTTGAAACTACTCTAAAAAGTTTATTTAATAAGTCAATAATTGTTTGAGAAACAAGACAAAGGATCATAGGGGAAGGGAGGGAAAAATGAAACAAGACGAAACCAGAGAGGGAGGCAAACCATCAGAGACTCTTAATCTCAGGAAACAAACTGAGGGTTGCTGGAGTGGTGGGGGGTGGGAGGGATGGGGTGGCTGGGTGATGGACACTGGGGAGGGTATGTGCTATGGTGAGCGCTGTGAATTGTGTAAGACTGTTGAATCACAGGCTTGTACCTCTGAAACAAAACACTATATGTTAATAAAAAAAAATTAAAAATAAGAAAAATAAAAATAAAAAGTTTATTTAAAAAGATAAAGAAAGAAAGAAAGACATGGGGCAGACCTGAGAGCATCTTGTTTTGAATACCTTCCTTACTCATGAACACTTCCATCCATGGAGGTTGGAAGAATTTCATCCTGTCATTAGCTCACTCTCAAAAATTGAGACAGAAAATTAAAGATAAAAATATATAAAATCAAATAACAAAACCTGAGTGGAAACATTAGGCTGCTTATTACAGGAAATACAGATTTCATTGACTCAGTCCAGACAAGTACTATACAAACAAAAAGCAGCGGCAACAATCTTCAGGGACAATTAGCAGACTGCTTCTTACGTCCCTCCTGCCCTTCCTTCCTTCTCTCTGCTTTCCCCCTTCCATTTACTTTCCCTTCTATTCTGTCTTTCCTACAATACTCCTTATGAGCCAACTATGTACCCATTATAGAATTGAGAATTTAAAAAGAAAATGAGTAAGTGGGGCGCCTGGTTGCCTCAGTCAGTTAAGTGTCTGACTGTTGATTTCGGCTCAGGTCATGATCTGAGTCATGAGATCGAGCCCCACACTGGGCTCCCCACTCAGTGAAGAGTCTGCTTGAGCCTCTCCCTCTCTCTCTCTTTTTGCCCCTCTCCCTGCTCTCTTTCAAATAAATAAATAAAATCTTTAAAAAAATGAGTAAGAATCTTAGACAAAGCTAGAGTGTTTTATTTTTTCTGTAAATGAGAATTCATTTACATAGAGAAATAGACTATTGGAATATAAAAATATGAAAGGCAGCTTTAAGGTTGCCTTTCATTCCCCTTAACCTGCTGGACAAGTTGGAGGAGCATGCCTGGCCCAGGGTTTGATGAAGGCTCGGCGTTTACCAGCCTAGCAAAGCCATAGCAGAGGCTGAAGTTAGAGAAGAGTCTAAATGACAATCTAACAGCTCAAATCAACCACACTCTGTCATTTCAAACAGAAAGTGCAGCTCAAATTAAACTGGCACATTGCAGTCAAGTGCTGCATTTTAATTTAAGGCCTGGGGCATTAGCTAATTTAGATGGGTGTTAACCAATGTGATAAAGTCTGATTACAAAATGGCAGATGTACCAATGACATACAACTGTGCCCCCAAGGACCTTACATCTAATAGTAAAAGAAGTGTGTGAAGTGACCAGAATACAATAGGGTCATGGAACATTCCTAAGGGCTATGCAACACAGAAATGAATGGTTGCTTGATGGGTGCTTGGGCTTTGACCTCAGTTCGAGCACAACCTAAGTTACTAACATGGAGGCACTGTAACTGCTTGTAGAAATACAAAGGGCCATACATAAATAATCAAGAAGTAGTAATTTCTACTTGCAGGAGGGATGATTAGACACCCTACTATTTGCCGAACTCAGAGCTTTCATGCCCATTTGCTTATTGTGATAATTCTGTATCTGGTTATCACTAAACACATTTGTCACACATGAAGAGAAGTACTGCTTCAAGAAGTGCAAGAAGCAAGCTAAGTGTCCCAGGTCACATGGCAGGGAGGAAATGGATTTGAACCCATGTCTGAGAGACCCTAATGTGGAGTCCCCTGCCACTGAACCACCATTATTGGCAACCGGCACAACTATTCAGTAGAGCCCAAGGAACACACAAAGGTTTATCTATAGGACGCCTGCCTAGCTGTATCAGTCAGGGTCCAATTAGGACACTGAATCCACACCAGTTGTTTTAACAGAATTGAGAAAGAATTCAACCTCCAAATAATTGCTACCCAGCTTTTGAGATCTGAAAAGACAAAAAGGCAACACTGAGATGTCTTGTGGCTGTGCAGTGGGCAGCTACTTCTTAAAAAGTTTAAGAATAAAGGGTAAGAATTGCCATAATTAGAATTTTGAACTCTGAAAAATGGCCCCTTTATGTGGGATACAGATGTCTAAGGACAGCTCTATCTGCCCACGACCCTCATTCAGGAGCTCACAGGAGGGAACCCCATACATCTGCCAAGGAATAATGTGGTTTCAAGAGGCCAACCCTGTGTCACAAAGTAGTCTACCAGAATGGGTTTGAAACAGAGAGACAGAAGTTTAATAACCAAAAGCTGTATTTCCAGAAACCCAGATACCTTTTTTTGCAACTTTCAGAAATTCTTCTCATAGCTGCAACTGCTTATGAGTCACCGCCATTACTGAAATTAACTAATATCAGGAGCTGCTATTAAGTAAGTATTTTGTTCTCAAAATGCCATAATTTAACAAAAAGAATTCAGAACTTAATTGATTTGATATATAATTCATGTTAAATTTTATTTATAAAATGATAGTTAATTTTAAGTTGCATTTCAAAATTAGTGCAGGAGTGTTGGTATTTTTATCATAGACTCACGACTAAATATAGTTCCTCTGCTGCAAACTTACATACAATATTTACTTAAGCATAATTATACCACAAAAGCTTATTCAAATGCCAGTCTCCTTTAGGAGATTTTCACAGTTGTCTTAAATCTAGACAGGTTGGTTAATCATGGCATAATTACTCTGACCTTAAGCCACATATATCTTTTTATATATCATGCTATTTATAATGCATTTTGGCAGATTAGCCTTTCAAATGCATAGGAACCTATTTAGTAAAATGAGTCATCATTATTGTCATCAAGAACACATAGACATCCATGAGAGATAGCAACTGGACTCCACCTAGATGCACAGTGCTCTTCTGGAGACACAAAGGACTATAAAGAAGATTTCAGGCACGCCGTGAATTTACATTTGTGTGGAAGATAAGTCATGCACACGTGAAAACTACATTACTCATAGTATGTCATTAGAACCAAATGTATGCTATAATCTATAAGTGTTAAAAATTGAAAGCAGAGAAAGAAATTCCCTGTGGGACTCAATGAAGTAGAATGAAGTAGAATTTGAGTTTGACCTTGAAGAATCATTGGTCTCTGCTGTCATGCACCACCCACGCTGAGCACTGTATTAGCACTTCACTCACCCCATGTTAGCTGTCTCTCCCATCAGTCTCTTGAGCTCTGCAGCAGGGATTTTGCCCTTGTTGGGCCCTGAATATCTAGTTTGTTTTAATAAGCATAATCCAAACATTATGTTGTAAAGGCCTGGATTACCCATTAATGAAGAGAGGTCAACAGCCCCTATTCTTGTTCAGAGTCTCCCCAGGAAAGCAGGCATGTCAATGAAAAGGACTTGCTACCCAGAAAGGCAGATAATCCATCTATAGCCAAGAGAGAAGTAATGATGTACTAGGCAGAATAAACAGCCACATATAATATCAATTCAATAAGTCTTTATAGGTGTTTCACCCAGAAAACCACCACTGTGATCAAGATGCAGAATACTTCCATCACCCCTCAAAGATTCCTTAGGCCCCTTGGCAGTCTGCCCTCCCTCTGCCCCCAGCCATAGGCAACCACTGTTTTGTTTTCTGTTATTATAGATGAGTTTATATTTCATAAAAATGGTATCATACATATCATACAGATTCTTTGCCTCCTTGGTTAGATTTATTCCTGGGTATCTTATGGTTTTGGGTGCAATTATAAATGAGATCAACTCCTTGATTTCTCTTTCTTCTGTCTTATTGTTGGTGTATATAAAAGCAACTGATTTCTGTACATTGATTTTATATCCTGCCACTTTACTGAATTCCTGTATGAGTTCTAGCAGTTTTGGGGTGGAGTCTTTTGGGTTTCCACATAAAGTATCATATCATCTGCAAAGAGTGAGAGTTTGACTTCTTCTTTGCCAATTCAGATGACTTTATTTCTTTTTGTTGTCTGATTGCTGTGGCTAGGACTTCTAGTACTATGTTGAATAACAGTGGTGATAGTGGACATCCCTGCCGCGTTCCTGACCTTAGGGGGAAAGCTCTCAGTTTTTCCCCATTGAGCATGATATTCACTGTGGGTTTTTCATAGATGGCTTTTATGATATTGAGGTATGTACCCTCTATCCCTACACTATGAAGAGTTTTAATCAAGAAAGGATGCTGTACTTTGTCAAATGCTTTTTCTGCATCTATTGAGAGGATCATATGGTTCATGTTCTTTCTTTTATTAATGTATTGTATCACATTGATTGATTTGCAGATGTTGAACCAACCTTGCAGCCCAGGAATAAATCCCACTTGGTCATGGTGAATAATCCTTTTAATGTACTGTTGGATCCTACTGGCTAGTATTTTGGTGAGAAGTTTTACATCCATGTTCATCAGGGATATTGGTGTGTAATTCTCCTTTTTGATGGGGTCTTTGTCTGATTTTGGGATCAAGGTAATGCTGGCCTCATAAAATGAGTTTGGAAGTTTTCCTTCCATTTCTATTTTTTGGGACAGTTTCAGAAGAATAGGTATTAATTCTTCTTTAAATGTTTGGTACAATTCCCCTGGGAAGCCATCTGGCCCTGGGCTCTTGTTTGTTGGGAGATTTTTGATGACTGCTTCAATTTCCTTAGTGGTTATAGGTCTGTTTAGGTTTTCTATTTCTTCCTGGTTCAGTTTTGGTAGTTTATACATCTGTAGGAATGCATCCATTTCTTCCAGATTATCTAATTTGCTGGCATATAGTTGCTCATCATATATTCTTATAATTGTTTATATTTCTTTGGTGTTGTTTGTGATCTCTCCTATTTCATTCATGATTTTATTTATTTGGGTCATTTCTCTTTTCTTTTTGATAAGTCTGGCCAGGTGTTTATCAATCTCATTAATTCTTTCAAGAAACCAACTCTTAGTTTTGTTGATCTGTCCTACTGTTCTTTTGGTTTCTATTTCATTGATTTCTGCTCTGATTTTTATTAATTCTCTTCTCCTGCTGGGTTTAGGCTTTCTTTGCTATTCTTTCTCCAGCTCCTTTAGGTGTAGGGTTAGGCTGTATTTGAGACCTTTCTTGTTTCTTGAGGAAGGCTTGTATTGCTATATACTTTCCTCTCAGGACTGCCTTTGCTGCATCCCAAAGATTTTGAACAGTTGTGTTTACATTTTCATTTGTTTCCATGAATTTTTAAAATTCTTCTTTAATTTCCTGTTTGACCCATTCATTCTTTAGGAGGATGCTCTTTAGCCTCAATGTATTTGAGTTCTTTCCAACTTTCCTTTTGTGATTGAATTCTAGTTTCAAAGCATTGTGGTCCGAAAATATGCAGGGAATGATCCCAATCTTTTGGTACCTGTTGAGACCTGATTTGACACCCAGGATGTGATCTATTCTGGAGGATGTTCCATGGGCACTAGAGAAGAATGTGTATTCTAATGCTTTGGGATGGACTGTTCTGAATATATCTGTGAAGTCCATTTGGTCCAGTGTGTCATTTAAAGTCTTTATTTCCTTGTTGATCTTTTGCTTAGATGATCTGTCCATCTCAGTGAAGGGGGTGTTAAAGTCCCCCACTATTATTGTATTGTTGTCAATGTGTTTCTTTGCTTTTGTTATTAATTGCCTTATATAATTGGCTGCTCCCATGTTCGGGGCATAGATATTTACAATTGTTAGATCTTCTTGTTGGATAGACCCTTTAAGTAGGATATAGTGTCCTTCCTCATCTCTTATTATAGTCTTTGGTTTAAAATCTAATTTGTCTGATATAAGGATTGCCACCCCAGCTTTCTTTGGGTGCCCATTACCATGGTAAGTGGTTTTCCCCCTAACTTTCAATCTGAGGGTGTCTTTGGTTCTAAAATGAGTCTCTGGCAGACAGCATATCGATGGGTCTTGTTTTCTAATCCAACCTGATAGCCTGTGTCTTTTGATTGGGGCATTTAGCCCACTCACATTCAGGGTAACTATTGAAAGATATGAATTTACCGTCATTGTATTGCCTGTAAGGTGACTGTTACTGTATATTGTCTGTGTTCCTTTCTGATCTATGCTGCTTTTAGGCTCTCTCTTTGCTTAGAGGGCCCCTTTCAATATTTCTTGGAGGGCTGGTTTCGTGTTTGCAAATTCCTTTAGTTTTTGTTTGTCCTGGAAGCTTTTTATCTCTCCTTCTATTTTCAATGACAGCCTAGATGGATATAGTATTCTTGGCTGCATATTTTTCTTGTTTAACTGCTCTGAAGATATCATGCCAGTCCTTTCTGGCCTGCCAGGTCTCTGTGGATAGATAGGTCTGTTGCCAGTCTAATGTTTCTACCATTGTAGGTTACAGATCTCTTCTCCCGAGCTGCTTTTAGGATTTTCTCTTTTTCTCTGAGACTCGTAAGTTTTACTATTAGTTGTCGGGGTGTTGACCTATTTTTATTGATCTTGAGAGGGGTTCTCTGTGCCTCCTGGATTTTGATGCCTGTTTCCTTCCCCAAATTAGGGAAGTTCTCTGCTATAATTTGCTCCAGTATACCTTCTGCCCCTCTCTCTCTTTCTTCTTCTTCTGGGATCCCAATTATTCTAATATTGTTTCATCCTATGATATCGCTTATCTCTCGAATTCTGCCCTCGTGATCCAGTAGTTGTTTATCTCTCTTTTTCTCAACTTTTTTATTTTCCATCATTTGGTCTTCTATATCACTGATTCTCTCTTCTGCCTTATTTATCCTAGCAGTTAGTGCCCCCATTTTTGATTGCCCCTCATTAATAGCCTTTTTGATTTCAACTTGGTTAGATTTTAGTTCTTTTATTTCTCCAGAAAGGTTTCTCTAATAATTTCCATGATCTTTTCAAGCCCAGCTGGTATCTTTAAAGTCATGATTCTGAACTCTAGGTCCAACATTGTACTAATGTCCATATTGAGTAGGTCCCTGGCAGTCGGTACTACCTCTTGTTCTTTTTGTTGAAGTGATTTTTCCGTCTTGTCATTTTGTCCAGAGGCGAATAGCTGAATGAGAGAATAAAATGCTAACAGGGTAACAACGTCCCCAGAAAATATACTCTAAACAAATCAGAAAAGACCTGAAACCAGGGGAAAAAAAGGGAAAGAAAGAAAAAAGAAAGAGAAAAAAAAAAGAAAAAGGAAAAGAAGTGAGGAGACTATCTGCTGTGAGGAAACTCTCCATCCGTGATGATTTACATTCTAGGAAACAGCCTTCAGTGTGTTCAGTCAATAGCAGCTATTTGTACAGAGCGCAAGCACGGCTTGCTCTGAGACCTGAAAATCCGAGTTCCTTCTATTGAACTCCACATAAACTCAGCTTTTACCTTTCCTTTTGGAAAAAAAAAAAAGTAAGAGAAAAAGGAAATCAAAGTTTAAAAGGACAGAAGGCACCTCACATGGGGGAACCGCTATCTCCAGGAAGTTTCTATCTGTGGGCCAGAGTCTGGTCTGCCAGAACTAAGTGATGGAATGACTATAACTTACTGGCAGTGCTCAGTAGGCATAATTGATGTAAGATTCACATGTCCCATCTCCTGAGCTTATCTAAGCCTTTTATGCCTCTGGAGCTGATGTTTCTGGTGTCTACAAGTGGGCCAAGATTTCCAATGGATCAAACCTCTGAGTGGTTTACAACCACTTGAGTCAAGTTGCTTTCACCTCATCATGAAAGGAAAGGAAAAGAGGCAGCCTCAAGTCATTGCTGTGTGTGTCTAGCTATCTGAGGGGACCAAAATGCAAGGAAAGCCAGTATTTTAGTCTATAGATGGAATTTTGGCAATGATGAATTATTAATTCAAGAACAAATAACCCATCAATCTTCATACTATTAAATGATCTGATAGCTATTTTATTTTATTTATCTATTTATTTAAATATTTTATTTGTTTATTTATTTGAGAGAGAGAGAGAGAGAGCTTGAGTTGGGGGAAGGAGAGGGAGAGAATTCCCATCAGACTCCACGCTGCTCGAAGAGCCTGATGCGGGACTCAATCCCACGACCCTGAGATCATGACTTGAGTGGAAATCAAGAGTCAGACGCTAAACCTACTGAGTCACCCAGGCATCCCTTGATACATATTTTAAGCTCTCTTTTATTTACATTATTCCAGACTATGCAAGCTAATGAACTTAAATGATAACTCAGAATGAGAAAGGGATTGAAATCAGGGAAGAGATGCATCTCTTCATGGGAAAATACCATTGCTGACCACCATGACTAGGCCCCTAAATGGTACTAAAGGGAAAGTTAAAGCTTCTGCTGCTGAAATATGGACGTACATCAGCATGTTCCCTTGAAACGGGTAATGAGAAGAGTGGATCCACATTCATTCTTCACTAATGTAGGGATGGAGAAGTTATTCTTTATAAAATAAATTCACTTAAAATAATAAAGATGAAAACATTTCAGAATGATTAAGTGCTATATAAATGTAGGAAATTTATTATAAACCTACGACAGATTACAGATATTTAACAGAAATCAAACAAGAATAAAAATATGCTCTTTTCTTTCCTGTTTCCTAATCTCCACTTCCATTCTGAATTATATGACAAGTTAAACATCATGCTTGGCCTTGAAAAGTGTGAATAAAAAGGAGTTTAAAATAGCTATCAAATCATTTGTAAGTATAGAGATTGATGGGCTATTGGTTCTTGAGTTAATTATTCACCATTGCCTAAAATTCCATCTATAAATGGAATGTCAGTTTTCTTTGCTTTTCAATTAAATTTTTTCTTGAATTACACAGATTATAATTTCTTTAGTTTTTGGAACTATTAAAAAACCTTTTACTTCACTGACAATATTGATTTTAATATTCTTCCCTTAGAATTATAACTTTGTGGGCAGTGGATAATGCTCACAGTTGCAAAAACCAATAATTTATTGATAAATACATAGAACTCTTCAAAGTGTAATTAATACATCAGCAAAATAGCATTTACATCCTTGTATCAGAATATTAATACTAAAATGCTGAATTATAGAATGGGCATTTATTTTAAGGTTTTCTATACAGTGACAGAGAAAAGTATAAATACTGAACCCCCCAAAATTAAACTTTGATCTAAATTAGCCAGTATGTGCTGAACTTGTAAAGCTTGAATATTTGTTCAATACTTATTGAGGGGCTATTATGTACAATATTTTGATACTCTATTCAAAAAAGTAAGTGATTTGGGGGCACCTGAGTGTCTCAGTCAATAGAACATCCAACTCTTGGTTTTGGCTCAGGTCATGATCTCATGGGTCCTGGGATCCAGGCATGTGTAGGGCTCTGTGCTCAGTGGGGAGTCTGCTTGAGATTCTCTCTCCCTCTGCCCCTCCCCTACTTGCATGCACGTGCATGCTCTCTCTCTCAAATAAATAAATAAATCTTTATAAAAACAAAAAATCATAAAATAAATGACTATATAGGGAGAAAACAGTTTAGGTTGGGGAAACACTTTAAAAGTGATATTTAGGAATTATGAGAGGGGAGAAAAATTGCACAGTAAGGAAACCACATCTGAGCATGTCGGATTCAAGTTGCATCTTAATGAAAACTAAAATTTGGATGAAAGATGAAGAGAAGAAAATTCTAGTGGTTCGAACAAAATAAGGAGTGGTTCGAACAAAATATGGAAATAAAAGAGATCATAGCCTGGGCCTGCCACATTTGGACAACCTATTTGGCCAGAAAATGGATTTCACTTGGGAGCATTGAGAGAAATGAAGCTGGAACGTTATGTTATATGCACTTATTTTTAATTATAGGAAGATTCTCCTGGCATCATACAAAACAACCTATTTCTCTGCATAGCTGCAAGGCCATTTTGGAGGCTAACACGAAAGCACTTTGTCCTTGAACCACCCAGTCTCTCCTTCTCATTTACTTCTTCCTGGGTAACAGAGCGCTGGTGGTGCAAAGAATAGCCATAGCAATACGACTGGGCTGAGGTGTGGAATAATGGTTTCTCAAGTCCAAGGATCAATGCCAGAAAAGAGAAGGTATTTTTATGACATTTTAGTCTAAATGACATTTGTTCTGCGTAAATTTCTCTGTCTGTTGGCACCCCAGGTTCCTGTCTTTCTATGCATGCTCTTGGAACTTCCATCATGACAATGATCCTGATGTGCTGGGTCATTGTCTTTCCTTGTCTGTGTGTCTTCGTGGGTGTCACAAAAGCCACAAAATATAAGTGGTGTGAAAAGGAGAAAAGTAAGTTTTTGTTCAACATCTGAAAAGAAGAAAAAAGGAATTAGGAACAGTGAGAAAGGCTCTGCTTCTCAAAGCCCCTATTTGCTTCTTCACATTTCCCTGGCCTTCCTGGAAGTTGTGACCGATTTGGGAAATAGGTTGTGCATAGTGATGCTGTCATTTTAGGGCCGAGATATTAAAAATCCGGTGTGTTTCCACTGTTTCTCTTCTCTTTCAGCAGTGCCTGTAAGAAGTCTCGGGACAAGGAGATAATGAGTCTTAAGATAAAAATAACCCAAATATCTGTGAAAAGTGCCGGACCCACACAGGACTTTGTACGAGAAATAAGCACTGTTGTGTTTACCCAATGAGATTTTGTGGTTTAAATGTTGCAGCAGCCAACATTAATTATTCTGAAGGAAATGCATATGTTCCTAACCCACTTAATTCTTGTTTCTCATGCTTCATACCGAAGAGTATTTAGAATCTTGTTTAGGGCCAAAATAATGGTTTGCTAAAATGTAACATTGCTGGAGAAATTAATGTTGAAACTTCAAGTAACACCTCAACTTCAATGGCAGGAAGAGAATAATTATAATCAAAGATATCTTAAATTTAAAGGCCAAGGTAAAAATATAAACCCATCTGAGGAGACATTTACATGAAGATCATATAGCCAATATCATATGGATAATTTGAGATCTTGAACTTGTAATATTCTGCACATGTCACATAAGTAAATAACAAATAAATCAGTACTTCAATAATTCATTATGCAGCAATTACAGTTGATTTATTCTATGAGGGCTGAAAATATTTTTTGACATAAATTTAGCTGTTATCCATAATATAGATCACTACTTTTTTTTTCACAAAAGCCCTTGAATAGAGTTATTGCATTTGAATTGGACCTTTTAAATAATTTCTGCAAGTATACACAAAGAAGAAATTATTTCTTTTTTTAAAGATTTTATTTATTTATTCGAGAGAGAGAATGAGAGATAGAGAGCACGAGAGGGAAGAAGGTCAGAGGGAGAAGCAGACTCCCCGCCGAGCAGGGAGCCCGACGCGGGACTCGATCCCAGGACTCCAGGATCATGACCTGAGCCGAAGGCAGTCGCTTAACCAACTGAGCCACCCAGGCGCCCAGAAGGAATTATTTTTTAAACCCGAAGGGTTTTACCCATGCAGCTGAATTACTTTTGAGTAAATTATTTTTGAGTAGATTTGCTTTTGAGAAAAATTGGGTTGTTAGTGCTGTGTGAAGGAAAATATTATTGCTGTATTTTACTAATGAAAACAAAAAGCAAACACCCACTCCTCCCCACCCCCACCCCCCAAAAAAACAAACAAACAAAAAAACCCCCCAACCAACCAAACAAGCAAAAAACTTGTTCTCTGGGGTAACATTAAGAAATTCTCTAAAATCATATGAGGAAATTACTATTGTTTCTCCACCATTATGTTAATTGATAGACCTGTAATCACTAAGTATGATTCCCATGTGAATTTACCTTAAATCGCAAGTAGAAAAAGACTGCAAGATAGAAGGGACTGGGCAGAAAAAGTTAACACAACAGGGTTAGCAGGGTCCTCTGAGAGGCTTGCTCATAGGTTGACCCTTGGCTGGTGTCTGGGAAGATGGATTTCAGCAAAGTTCCCACCATTTCTCAATAAGGGTGGCTCACTATACCTAATTTTTTTTTTATGCAAGTAACATGTCTTATGCTGAAACTGTTTTCCTTCCGAGAATCTGGGATTTTGGCACATGCTAGCAAGGGCATCTACATGACCAATCCCCAGTAGCCACCATGGGTGCCAAGTCTCTAATGAGCTTCCCTTTTAGGCATCACATGTACTGTCTCATCTCAAGGCTGAGAGGTTCAGTGCATCTTGTGTGATTTTACAGGGAGAGGACTCTTGGAGCCTGGCACCTGGTTTCTCCCTGATTTTGTCCCATGTGCTTTTTCCCTTTGTTGATACTGTTTTGTGTCTTTTCACTGTAATAAATCATAACCATGGATATGATGATATATGGAGTCCTATGACCCCCCAAGACCCTCCCAACACATAATGAAAATTACCAAAATTATGCATTTGTCTGTGGAGACCTTTCAATACAAGCTTATTTTTTTAAGATTTTTATTTATTTGAGAGAGAGAGAGAGAGAGAACAGGAGGTCGGAGGGGAGAAGAAGACTCCCCACTCAGCAGGGAGCTCGAGGGGCTAGATCCCAGGACCCTGAGAGCATGACCTGAGCCAAAGGCAGATGCTTAATCAACTGAACCACCCAGGTGCCCCTGAGCTTTTTTTTAAAATTACATATAATGTATTATTTGTTTCAGGAGTACAGGTCTGTGATTCATTAGCTTCCTTTTTATAAGCACATTCCCCTGAGCTCTTGTGTCCTCACTCAGCTGGAAATAGAGGGAAGTTCTGTGAACAGGACTGGAGCTTCTACAGGAAAATAAAACATAATTAATGTGAATTCTGAAAAAAATAGAACATGTACAAAACAATAAATAGAAGTCATGGTTAGGGTTCAACCTACAAATTTGTCTTTAAAATAAACATAAATGTCTTATTTCATATATCAACTTGTGGTTTTATAATTCTGCAAGCAATTACTCGGCTGAAAAAATTTTTTGTACATATCATAAGAACAAGGACTGACTTACAATTCATTTTCAAAATACCCTCACGTATGCAGGCAATTTCCAGGCTTTTATTTCGCCCACTTCCTCTCTTAACTTCTGTGTTCCATGGTCAACTTATTAACTATACTAAAAATTTCTTTAAATCAAAGGATCTACTCCTTATTTTGATTTCAAATGCCTTGGTATCTTCTTAGGCCTTATTTGACTATAATCTACAAATTTGGATGTTGGCTTTTGAGTATTGAAAGATGAAATATAGTAGTGTAAAAGAATTAAAAAAATGTGTTACTGATAATTTGCTTCTATCACCACATTTTCAGGAGAAAGGGACTAAATACTGACTAATATGATTGCTCTAAACCTACTCCACATTGTCATGTTTTTAGGGCTGGTTAGTTATTTTTAATTGTATGTTATAGACATTTTATTTGCATTTCAGCCATCAAGTTCTTTAAGTGCAGAACTTTGATATACTTTTAAAAAATTACACAGAATTAAATTAGTAATACTCAAATACTATTTTAGGTTATTATTCTGGTAGTAACTTCATATCACATGTTCCAAGGGCTCTCAGAACTGCTGACCATGAGAAATTGGATGAAATATAGTAGTGTAAGAGCATAACCCTGCAGAGTGTGACACTCTCTTGTAAGAGTAATGTAGGTGGACAAGGGGTGGGTTTGTAGAAGAAAAATTGATGGTTGCTGTTATTAAACCCACTCTGAAAAACTCCTGAAAATTTCCTCTATCTTCCTTCTGGTGCTCATGTTACTTTGATTTCTGCATTTCCATGTTCTTTTATGAGTGATCAACCCACTGTAGTGACTCTGGACCACTTCTTGAACTTTGAAACCACTTTTCTACTTTACCTTGGCATGGCCTTCACCCAAGTAGAACCAGTGTGAGGCCCCGGACTACAGTTTGGTTTCTCAGGATTTACCCACAGCCCAGCCAGCCTCGGCAACTGAAGCAGATAGACCAGCAGTTCTGAAATCTAGGTGCCCTGGAGATTTGCATTAATTCCTACACTCTGCTCCATGTCCAGGCACTCTGATTGAATTCCTGGCTGGGTATAAGGGTTTCTAGACTCTCTCCAGATTCTGGGGATGTATCGCCAAGAGGAGTCTTGGTAAACAGGGTGATTGCAAACCTGGCTGTTCTGAATAGATTTCTCTAGTAATTGTTCCAAATATGTGTGCATGGTAGAGCAGCTTAGGGTTTAAGAGAAGAAATGAAAGAAAGGCAGATCTTCAAGCACATAGTTGCCAGTGGGAGGGCTGGGAAATGAAATAGTCTGGGCAGCAGTGAGGGGTACAGGCATGCTGGGCAGGTGCACGGCTTTTAGCTCTAACTTTGGCTTCACTCTGTGTGGGATCTTCAGACTTCAGTTCTCACATCTACCCATTAAGTAAGGATAATACTACTTTCCTCTCAGGTTTGTTGTAAGAGTTAAAAGAGATCAATAAACGTAAGTATTGGTATATAAAATAATCAGTGTCTAAACTGGAAACTATTTAGGGATGAGTATGGATGTAGCATGATGCTCTAACTCAACATTTGGCTTCAGACAACTGGAATTTGCATTCTCAGTCTGTTGCAGATTTTTCAGCATGTACCTTAGCCTCTCTACATTTCATTATTTCTTTCTACAAATGGGTATCACAGGTGTCCTATAAATAAGAACTGAGACGTGTATGCTAAGTGCTTGATACAGAGCTTCTCACATGCTACTAGCTAGGTGTGTGGAAACTGTCATTGTTATTTACCTGTGCCCATATGATGCATATAATACAGCTCCTCGCAGTATCCTAATTCCCGACAGCTTAAAGTTCAACACGCTAAAATCCAAGATTATTTTTCTGATCTTGAGAAATAAACACCATAAGAATCAAAGTAACTACTTTTCTACTTTGTTCATTTATCTAAGATTTAGTGCTCACCAAATTAAAGAGTAATGTTATTTATCTCTCTGAATACAATGTTGTAAAGTTCACAAAACTTCAGTGTGATGCTGAATGCCTGTAAATGTGAGCACATTTAGTCTGAGAAAGAAGCCTGAGCTAAGTCAGAAATCTATATCCTATAGGAGGAAATTGTATAGAGTCAAGATTAATATACCTGCAGACATTGAATTTCATTTCCTATGGTATAAAAATTTAATTTTATTTTACCAAAAACCATAAACCTCAGGTAATCTCATACAAATTATTTTTTAAAACTTGTGGTAAGAAAATGCAGGTGAATAATAAATAAGATGCTTGCTTGTTGAATTAAATATGTATGTAATACATATTTCATCAAATATGAAAAGTGGCATTTGAATATGTAAATGACACATACAAGTGAACGGCATACACAGTTCTCAATTTGTGGAGGAAATGTTACTTATCTTCTTTGGGTATGATGCCCCTACATATTTTCCAAGAAATATGATTATCTCTGAAAATACAATATTTGTATTATATTCTTTCCCTTTTTTTCCCCCCAGCTTGGTCCATCTCACAAAGCTTCAAAATACATAATTTTTATTTCAAAGTAAAAAATATATGGTTACCTATTCACCTTGTAATTATTATAAAATTATCATTTTCCCATAAATTTAAAAGCAATTACCATATACTAACACATCCTAACCATTAAGAAAGAAAAATCACTGAACAACTAGAATTTCTTTCTTAATGAAATTAATATTGCACTCTCTTTATTTTGATTATTAATCAATTAGCAGTGATTATCGAGCACTATAAAACTCAGAAAAAGCTAGTAGAAGGGAGAGAAAAATGGTACAGGCCTCTTTAGAACTGGATTTAAATCTTACTTCTATCAAAGATAAATATCAACACCCTTTAAAACAGTTGCTTTTGTGGACGTCAGTGTACATATTTGTAAAGTGTGAGAATCGACCTTGTTGTTCTGTGAAGCGGCATCCAATAAATAAATTTTTTGATGCAATTCAGAAAACACTGAATAAATTTTAGCTATTTATTAGTATAAGGCCACTAATTTAAGCTTCCTCTTCTTCATTTTCAATTGGTCAAGCAATTAGCATTAAACAATCATTCACATGTACCAAGCAATCTGATATATAAAAGGTACCTCTCTTTTAATAAGAAAAATAATTTATAATGAAAGCAACCAGCCATAAGAAATCTACTTAGTAAATTTAAGTTTTCTACGTTCTTCCTTTTTCTTATGTGCTCACAATTTTGATAAAACATATAATGGCTCTCATGTATTTGATTTCCTAAACACAAGTTATTTTTATTTTCTTGTATGTCATTACATAACATCTAATTTGCATTGTATAATGGTCTATAAAAGGTTGCCAGACTAACTCACATCATGTGATTCTGGATACATTGTTCTGGAAATGATGATCAGTTCCTACTTTCTGAATGCTAATAGAATATAGTGTTGAAAATCCTCAGCATTTTTTTCATTAATCAGCGCTCAGTAGTTGAGAGCAGTGATACCCCTGGGCATATGGATCAAATCCCTCTCAAGACTTCTAAAATTTGTCAGTCACATGGGAATTTAATGCAAGACTGTGTTATTATTTTCCTGTTTTATTACTTGCTTATATTTTCTAAAAGTGAGATTATTACATTTGGTACATAAAAAAAAGAATAAGAATAGTGGTTAATTGACCTGTCTGAGATTGTTTTATAAAACAGATATTTTAAAATTTTATCTCTGACTCTAGAAGACCAACATTTCCACCAATAACAACTAGAAGAATTGTAAAAGTGACTTTAAGAATCTGTTTAAGGGTTGGAGTGCCTGGGTGGCTCAGTGGGTCAAGCATCTGCCTTCAGCTCAGGTCATGATCCCGGAGTTCCGGGACCAAGCCCTGCATTGGGCTCCCTAGTCAGCGAGGAGTCTGCTTCTCCCTCTCTCTCTCTCTGTCCCTCACCCCACTCGAGTCTGCTTCTACCTCTGCCCTTTACCCTGCTCATGCTCTCTCTCAAATAAATAAATAAAACCTTTAAAAAAAAAAAAAAGAATCTGTTTAAGGGCATCAGAGCATGACCAAAGCAGCACTGATATTAAGGTCAATGTCATGGGGGGGGGGTCCCATCTTTGACGACCCTTTTGTCCTTGGGGTATTTGCTGATTTTAAGCAGCAACTGATACTGAGTAGAGCTTTCAGCAGTCTCAAGAAGCAGTATTGGGAGCATGGAAAAGTTGAATTCAGGATTCTCCAAGGAGCACATGCCTCAATAAGCATACCATACTTTTATTTTGGACCCAGTAATGACTAACATGAAGGAATAAAAGGAAACCTGGTAAGCCAGGTCTCATAAAAACTCAAATCTAGGTTTGAGTAGCTGAATTTTTACTTGGTACATATGATTTGCCCTTATTCTAACTGTTTGCCATAGGTATAATTCCTTCTCTGGAGGAAAATTAACATCACCTAGATTCTTAAATTATCTTTATAATTTTTCAGATACAACTATTATTCATTGGGAAATAACAATGCATAAGGAAGTCAAGAATTGACCAAAATAAAATAAAAATAAATGAGAAAAAGGCCCACAGGCCATCACAATATTGCAATTAGCCAGCAATAATTTTAAAATAACCATGAGTGATCTAGAATATCAGGAGAGAATAAAACACTACGCAAGATGATCAGGAGAAATTCTACAAGTGAAAAAAATATATAAAAACATAAATTAAGTCAATCAATAGTTTTAACATTAGTTTAGACACACTTGGAGAGAAGAATAGTAAACTGGAGATAAGTCAGAAGAAAATATATACATTGAGGTATGGAGATAAAAGCCTGAAATATACAGAAACAAATGAAAGACAAAAATGAAATATAACCAAAAAGTCTGAAACAACTGTGCTTGGAATTTGAGAAAAGAGGAGAGAGAAGAAAAATGAGATCAAAGCAATATTTGGAGATTTAATAGTTGAGGTTTTCCCCCCCACATATTAAAATCTTCAATATGAAGCTCTATAACTCCAAGCAGGGAAGTATAAAGAAAACCACACAAGCATATCATAGTAAAACTGTTAAATTTAAGACAAAGAATCTTAAAAGCATCCAGAGAAATACTGCCTTCAAAGACATAGATGATTTTTCAACAAATGAAGATAGGGAACTGAAGAAAACAGATCAAAGTACAAGACAAAAATGTTGTCAATTCAGAGGTCTATATGTAGCAAATATGTCCTTAAAAAAGGAAATAAAAATGAGGATTAATGAAGAGCACACTTGCATTAAAATAAATAATCCTCAGACAGAAGTAAAATGATCCCAGTTGGAGGTATGGATAGGAAACAAGGAATACTAAGCCCTACTAAAGGAAATCCATGGATATAAATGAATATTGATGGACTAAAATAATAATGATAAAATCTTGGGTATGTAAATGTATATAAAAGTCAAAAAGTTGACTCCAATGGCACCAAAAACTATAAGTTGTTTTGGGGAATAAAGTAAGAGTTAAAGTATTTTAAGTTCCTTGCCATTTCTAAGTTAAAAACCTACTGTACATTGGATTTTAATAAGTCTAATGATGCATTTTGTAATTTTCAGATTAAATACTAAAAATTAGTGAAATAACCTATAATACAGGAAAAATATACAATAAAATACAATTTAATTATTTGAAAATTAAAAGGAGAAAAGAAAGTATAGAACAGGCAGGACAAAAAGGGGCATACATAATATGGCTGATTTACACAAATTTATAACAGTGGTCACATTAAATATAAATCAAATTATCCAATTAAAATTCTAGCCTTATCAGACTAAAATTTATAATGTATCTACTATAAGCTTCTTACAAAATGTATCTTTTAAGTATAAAGCTATACTTTGAAAATAGACATATCGCAAAATACATTAAGTTGCAAATATGAACCAAAGGGAAGTTGGGAATAATATACAAAAAACAGACTCAGTATTCTTTAAGAGAAGATATATTATTGAGACAGAGACATTTCAAAATGTGAAAGGATCAATACATTAGAAACATATAAAACATCTAAATGTGTTTGAATCCAATAATACAGCCTCCTGAGGTTAAAGGTATCAGAACAAGTGATACATCAATTTTAAAATGGAATTTTGTATAATTTGTGCTAAACTACTTTTTAACTAAATCTCATTTAATATTATAGGAAAAGAATAATTTGTCAGTTTCAGTGATTGTCAGCCAATTAAACAACTTGAGAAAATCGAAATCAAGAAGTTAATATCATTTCTCATTCCATTCTATGTTTTCTCCTCTGTGCAGAGATTTTCATTTTGTCATCATTTTAAGAACACAGAGATGCTTTCTATGGGAAGTAGAATCTTTACTACTATCGTTTCCAATTTAAAAAATAACTAATATTAAAGATAACATAAAATTAAAAGCAATTTCTATACTGTGTCTTTATATTTTCAATAATGGGGAGTTTTTGAAGATATCATTTTTTTAGATTTATTTATTTATTTATTTATTTGAGAGAGAGACATCACAGAGGGAAAGGAAGAGAGCACAGAGGGAGAGGGAGAAGCAGACTCCCCACTGAGCAGAGAGCCCCAAGCAGGGCTCCATCCCAGGACCCCGGGATCATGACCTGAGCTAAAGGTAGATGCTTAACCACCTGAGCCACCCAGGCACCCCTTGAAGAGATTTTTAAAAATTACTAGTGGGGTGGTTGTGTCTTTAAACTTTGTCAAGGATGATTTATTGTAATTCCAAAAAGATTTCAATCAAGAAGCTATGAACGGTTATGAATACTGTGGATTGCTAGTATTTATCAAAGGCAATAGTGAAAGCATATGGACATTTCCAATTGGTGTCTCTTGTTCCTTATTGCATACAGATCTTAGTGCCACAATGGGCTCCGGTCAATGGTGTTGGGCTGTCAAGACTTCCGCCCTATGCCATCTGGACTTGCCTGGACCTCAGACTTTTGCCTCCTCTCTTCCATCACCAACTCATGCGTTCTCATGCTTCTGAATCTGGATAGGTAGTTCCATAGCTTGCATATTAACAGTGGCTTTTTGGAGGCTTGTAGGTTTGTAAACTACTTTCCAAGTTATAATTTCAAGTATTAACTATTCTACCCACTGAAAATAGTGATTAATAAAGAAAATAAAGATAAAAATGTTGTTTAAGTTAAAGTATTACCAGATTTCTCACATCCAGGACCTTGCGCTCACAACAATTTTTATTATTTTATTTTTTTTACTTTCTTTTAAATTTTATTTTATTATGTTATGTTAGTCACCATACATTACATCATTAGTTTTTTTTTAAATTTTTTATTGTTATGTTAATCACCATATATTACATCATTAGTTTTTGATGTAGTGTTCCATGATTCATTGTTTGTTCATAACACCCAGTGCTCCATTCAATACATATCCTCCTTAATACCCATCACCCCCGCCCCCCTCCCCTCTAAAACCCTGTTTGTTTCTCAGAGTCCTTAGTCTCTCATGGTTCGTCTCCCCCTCCGATTCCCCCCCCTTCATTTTTCCCTTCCTACTATCTTCTTTTTTTTTTTTAACATATAATATGTTATTTGTTTCAGAGGTACAGGTCTGTGATTTATCAGTCTTGCACAATTCACAGCGCTCATCATAGCACACACCCTCCCCAATGTCTATCGCCCAGCCACCCCATCTCTCCCACCCCCCACCACTTTTAAATAGATATTCATTGATTTCGGTTAGTGGTGGTATCACTTCATTGTCTGTTATTTCTGCTTATGAATAAAATGTTGTTTTCCATTAATATGTTGATATATTATCATTTTTTTTTTTGCTAGGCATTGAAAGAAATAAACATGAGAGGGAAAAATGAATGAGCACTTGACTTGGCACAAACAAATAAAAGGCAGTCCTCCCATAGATATGCTTTGATTACTGTGTAATGTCATTAATTGAACTTTTCAGAAGTTATTTTGGAATATGACAGAAATGTTGCATTTCTACACTGCCAAAATAGGAGTGGAAATTCTTTCTTTGCTTATTTGTTTATTACAGAGAATGGGTGGTAACATATCTTGTATGATTTTAACCAAAAATATCTCACCTTCTTTCTTTTTCTTGGATATTCCTGTAGATTAATGCCTCATTCCTTTGTTTAAGGATTTCAAATTCTCTATAGAAAGTAGTCTTTGTGTGTGTGTGTGTGTGTGTGTGTGTGTGTGTGTGGTGTGATTCAGACAAAGAGAAAAAGAGATGTCATATATTCTTTATATACACTAAATTTAATTTGAGATGAGGTAACATATACAGGCATTGCTTCTCAAAATTCTGACTGGGTATCTCCAGTATATCTGGGGACTCTAGGCCATAAGAACTTATGAGAAAAAAAAAAAAAAGACCACAGAATTTATTTGCATGCCTTGATTTCATCATAAAATTAGTGAGAATTTTCTATTGCTTTGATACCTTTTATTATCCATTACACATACACATATTTTCTCTTTTCCACAGATTTGAGAAGAGCTCAATATTATTTTTTCAGTCCTGGAAAGAAAAGAGACCATAAATGTAATGACTATCAGCTTGTAAAAGTCTAAGTCTAGTGCTTTGTGGAGTCAACTTTACATGTATAATATTTATTTATTAATGGGTTTATTTATTTTGGGCTGAATTTCATTTGGGGAGAATTCTGAGCAAATTAAAACTGGTACACTTTAATATGAAAGATATAGCCAGATGGAAGACAACCATTCAAAATGACTCATGATCAATTATAACAAGAATGAGCCACATAGTCCTGCTTTCAAAAAGCTAACAGGATTATTTTCTAAGTTGGGGTATTTGAAACTAAAATGGAAGAAGTGTGGAAAAGAAGTGAATGGGTGCTTTTGCTGAGATAGATTTCAACCTATCATTAAAGAGTTTTATAGGGGCTGATTTGGATGCCATAGTGCAGAACCCAACTTAGAATCAGTCTGCGGCTCTCTCTTCACTAAGCATGTAAGTGAGTTGCTCTGGGTTCTTTGCTGATGCTGATGTCCATGTAGCTACAGAATGATGAAAGAATGGTGGCTGTCACAGCAACTGTTCTGAGTTTTTACTCTTACTCAGTTGGAATGTGAGAGCTCTTTCAGTCCACATCACCTGCTACTAGCCACAATTCTTTTTGTGGCCATACGCGATAAAAACAGAGCAGAAAACTCACAGATGCTTTCCTCTTTTTTTCCAGAAACATCATCACCTTGTAGAAGTCTGTACATTCAAAGCCATGAATCGTCATTTTTTTTCTAAGAATGCCATAAAATACATCAAGTTACATTACAATGCTAACTCTATTCGACTAATGGTGACACCAAAAGAAGATCATATTGACGATAATGCTAAGAATAAATCTACCAAGACCAAGATCAAGTGCTATAGTTGACCTCATATCATCTAAATACATGTTAAATAATTTATACTGAGTGCCTCCTACCTTTAGGTAGAGGGGATGCAAGTGTTATCAAGATGTATTCCCTATAAAGGAGAACAGTTTTCAATTATGCCATTACAAAGCTGTCATCAAGACTATGGAAGGAGCCTACAGGCTTCAGAAGACATAAATAAGAGAATGTTCTCTAAAGAAAGTTAACTTTAAGAAAGAGTATTCATGAAGAATAGTAATTAGCCGAGTGAAGAAGGTAAGGGTGGGGCTGGAACCGAGTGAGAGTCTGGTAAAAGTTTTAGAATAGCATTAATGATAACAATATGTACCACCTACAATATATACTGGGTGTTGTTTTAAGCACTTTTCTTAAATTATCTCACATAGTGCTCATGACAACTTTAGGAGAGAAGTTCTATTACTACATCCATACTGTAGATAAGAAGCTGAAGCAGAGATGTTAGTTAACTTCCACAAATCACACAGCCAATAATTGATGGAGACAGGTAATCTGTCTCCTGAGTCTTACTATGGCCATTGTCTTAAGGAAGAAACCTTTCTGGAGTGTCAAAAGACCCTTTAATCAAAACACATGTATATCCCTCCTTTCTCATTAAAAGGTGTATTTCCAACAAAATTTTGCTTTTTATGCCATTTTCAAACATTCCATATATTTATATTATTTTTATTATCTGTATACAGATAATAATTATAATGATACACAAATTGAGAAGAAAACATTAATAATATAGAGTCAAAGGACATTTTAATTTATGTATATATAATATATATTTATACACAAATACATATAGAGAGATATTATGGATGTTCAGTGCAATATTTTAAAAAACCAAAGCATACTATATTAGGATGGGAAACTGTGGGGAAGGTGAAATGCAAGTAGAGGTTCAGAGAGGAAGATGCAACAGTATAAAATTCACAACTTAAGAAGAGTATTTCTTTTTTTAAAATGGACTCTGGTGGGTACTGAATGACGTTGGTGTTTATAATCTGTGGCATGTATTTAGGTGAGATCACATAGTTGTAGTTCATAATGTCAACATTTACAGCATTGCAAAATACAGCCTTTATAACGATTTAAACTCATGATGAAAACCTCAAAGGCTGATTTGAAACGAGAGGTGATACTCAAGAACTTAGTAAAACAAGACCTGCTCTCTCTCCAAAACCTAGAAACTGTATTCTTTCTGTCTCCTTCCTTCACACCGAAGAAAAAGAAGATACCCTCCAATGTGGCCCCATCCAAGGGAAGTTCACAAAGAACCACCCAGAAGGTATTAGGAAGTACAAATTATTGGTTAAGCTACAGAGTCTGAGAAATTCATCGATGGTGGTTAAATTACAAAACGTTTTGGATGCTTGTATCTTTGTAAGTACATTTAGGTTCTTAGGAATGATGCATGTCTGCACATGGGACATCTTAGCAAATAATTTTTGAGAAGGGAACACCCAAGAGACCTGTTCTCCCTTTTATTTTCACTCATGTTCAACAGTGGTAAGTCACTTAGGAAAAGTATTTGGCAATGTATCTTCTGAGGTTGTTAAGAGCTTTAGAATGTCTATGGTCTGGCGAGCCTCCAGGGCAGCGTTCCCAGTTCAGAATAAAACAAGTTTTGTAGAAGGAGCTAACCAAGAGTGACTTGGTAATGCTAATTATTTGAAACTGTTGGCTCCTGAGAGTTAAGAGCACTCTACAAGTACTGTCCACGTGACAAAGCTGTTTATTTCCCTTTATGCCATAATTCTAAGAGAAGTAATTGCTGCTTTCCAACAGTGGAAAACTTTGTACTGTTCCTTCAACCCCACCTGATGGCAGATGGGGGCACATCCCAAGAGAATGAAAACGCTTCTCCAAGCCACTGTCTTTTTCTTTCCTTTTTTTCTCCCCATATGTACCTTAGGTAATAACAAACAAACAAAACCAAAGATAAAAACTTCAAAGTTCAAATTTCAAACTTTCTAAAAGTAAAAGTGAGCCTCTGCCTGGCATGGAATGGATGAATGCTCTCAGAAGGAGGTGAGCAGGATCAGCATCACCTGGAACGTGTTAGAAACACAAATTCTGGAGTCTAGAATGCTGAGTTAAAGCATCTGGGGTGGGGCCCAGAAGCCAGTGTTCTCACAAGCCCTCCAAGCACTTCTGATGCACACTGAATTTTGGGAACCCCTGGCCCGGAGTAATGCCCACACTCATCTGAGCGCTCAAAGCCTGGTTTGAATCCCAGCTCTGACACTCACTGTGCACATGGCATCTGCTCATTACCTTAGCGCCTCTCGGTTTTAGTTTTGTTATCTACAAATTGCAGACAGTATTGACTAAGATGAAATTCTTATACAGAGGATGGCACCGTTTGCTTCTCAGTCACTGACACCCAAGTGCCGTACAATGGGATGATGGAAATGGAAAAGATTTCGAGCCTTAGGACAGAAGACACTGGTAGCTGAGCTAGATGAGTGCTTGCACGAGTACTGTGAGTAAAACAGTTACTCCTGCTGGCTGTTTTTAACAGAACACCACCAACCACCCCCACACCCCTCTCAGGCTCTAGGAGTCATAAACATCCTAAAATCTGATCATGGTGAGTCTTTCCCAACCTGCCAGGTACATTCCCTGGAAATGAAGTGGAGATGAATGGACCTTTACTGGGTTGTGAATATTTAATATTCACGACTCTTCACAAATGCTCATTGTCAAGAGCACTAATTCAGTTAAATTAGTGACTACGTAGGATTGGTGCATCAGTGTGGGGGTCTAACAGTTATTCACTGCTAGTTACTGTTAATTTTAAGAGCAAACACATGATGTTTTCAGAGATAAGGCACTGTGGAGTTGGGATGTCGACGGAGCACTTCCCAAATCAGCCTGACATCCCTCAGGAATCTGAGCAGCGTGCTCCGTTCGAGAAGCTTCCCCTATAATACATGCCTTCTCTCTCTAGCCCTTTCTCTCCTTTATTTTTCTTTATAACATTGATCGATATCTGACCTTTGAAATATGCATTGCTAGATGCCTGAGCTCTACAAAGAAAGGACCCTGCGTGTTTGTTCATTGCTGTATCCTCTGCACTTAGAAGTGTGCCTGATATAGTAGCTGCCCAATAAATAAATATTTGTTAGATGAATGAATCATTCTCTTTGCTATTTTCATCACTATATGCTCATCAATACACATTTTTCGATATACAATCTTTCATTAGACACTTAAATTCTGTTTTGAACAGCAATGATTCCAAAAACTTTACATTATCAGAAACCTATCACTCCAAATGCTGAAGCGGTAAGTGTCCCTTCTCAATTAGAATTTAATACCGCCGCCCATTTTCCTTTCTCTTTGAAGCACTGCAAAATAGCAATCTTAAGACGTACGCCTCTGTTTCCATGTCATCCTTTTCTTTTAATATTCAGCATGAAAAAATAGAAAGTACAAGATGCCACATGAAAATATAGGGGAAGAATATTATTTAGCCTCCTATGGTAAATCTCTATTTGGAGTAATAAAAGCAAAGGAAGTCCGCAATCCACAGATCTTGCGGGGCGGAGGGGGGCGGGGCATGACTAAGAGGAAGTGCATAGAAAAGAGTGAGACATCAATTTGGTTTTACAACCTCCCTGACAGGACAGTCAAGAATGCCAAGAGCAAAAGAGGAAGAATCTGAGCGACAGAAGAGTGCCCGAGAACTCGGAGCTCCCGAAGGAGGGCGGTGGGGGGAATCTGCCTCACAGCCGCACAGGCATGAACGTAAATCACTGGCTCCTCTAGAAACATATTCATATGGTATTTCTTGAAAAAAGAACCACCAACGATCACTGCAGTCAAGGAATTCAAGAAAGAAAAAGGAACTATCAAGGATTAGATTTATGGCTCTGCAGCTTGAGAAAAGTTGAAACTACGTTAAAGGAAAAAACTAGGAGAAAATAAAGATACGAGCTTTCTGGTTCTATGTCAAGAAAAGACCAAAAGGAGACTAATTCTCATTTCTTCTTAACATGGGTTTTGTAGAAGTTGGTACTTATCTTCTTCCCCGTTTCTACCATTATGTTTCAAGAATGCTGTCAAGAGTCTATATCCTCAGAAAGATTGGGGAGGTCTAAGGGGTGGAAGAGATACCTCTGGGCCATTGCCCACAGATTCCTATATCACCAAGAATCCTGTGTGGAATTTGGAGGACAGCTCAGGTCATCAGATCAGGGGTCTGGAGGAGGGGCATCCTGAGCTGGACAATCCCGCCCACCACCTGAGCCACTAATTTTACAGGCAAGATTGTATATTATATATTATGATCTAAAAGTCTTAATTAGGGAGCTCTTTCACATCACTTCGCTTGGACAAAATCTTGTGTGTGATTACGATGTGATATATTATCTTAAATCATGCCCTCCCTTAGAAAACAATCTGGGTTTCCACAGTGTGACCTCAGACCTTCACAGACTAATCAGTCGCCAGCAAAAGCCCTATTATACACACTGCCGTGCATGAACTGTATTTTATTATGGAAGCTTTTATACACCCTTTTCATTGACAAATCCTTCAATTAAATTTAAACAGTGTTTAGATTGGCAGATGCTTTGAATGTAGCAAGCTTAATTAACAATCCTATTTATTCTCAGTTTCAACTGGTTTGAGAATCTTTATTTGTCTGAAAAGGAATAATTTGAATGTGATATTCCATCCTTTCATTCCTAAGCAAGTAGGAAGCAATCATGCTCCATTCATGGTGCTGAATAAAGTAGATTCATACAAGAAAAGTTGACACAATATCTAAAAACTTGTGAAGGTCTTTAGGCAGAATGTCATATATGAGCCGATCATCTATGGAGCCTATGGGCAAAATAAATACAAACCAACACATAAACCCCTACCAATCATAATTCTGTTTGATTTTTTTAAATTTGTATGAAAGTAGCAAAATATATGTTAAATAAAAACTACCATTATATGTACAGGCAGACAATTCACATTGGGGAATTAATACTCAAGAAATAATAATCAAGATCTTTGTTAGTAAAATGGAAATTCAGTGAAAACTTAGATGTTTTAGAAATATTTTCTCAAAGGGAGGAGAAAAGTGAGAACACAAAATATCTTTCAAAGTAAAATTTTATTAGGTCTAGATATCTAATATTGACTTTGAATATTCTCTATTACTCTCCTTCAACACCATCTTAATATCCACTCCCAATAACATTTGAGTTAATAACGAGAAGTACCTCCTGGGGGAATAAACGTAAACTGGTATCCTACACTATTATTGCAAATGATTTTCGATTCTGACATTTGGTCTACAGGGTCATATTTATCTGAATATTAGGTTTCAGTATAAATACTATAACATGGTCATTTCAATCTATGGGGGAAAGATGGATTATTCAATAAATACTGGGATAATAAGGCAGCCAGTTAGAGAAGAATCACAATGAATCGCAAGTTTACAGCTTTTACCAAAATAAATTCCAAAGGGATTAATTATGTGAAAGAAAAACCAAATTAATCATAAAACACTAAAAGAAAATATAGATTATAAAACATTTAGAGTATGGAAAATCTTTGTAAGCATGAAACAGAAATTAAGAATCACTAAAAAAGACATAAAAAGGTTGTTACCTAAAATGTTGTGATATTCTGCATGGCAAAATGTTACCACAAATGTAAAAGAAAGTAAAGTTGAAAATGAAGAAAATCACTTGTGACAATCGTGGCACCGTAAGCCTCATATTCCTAAATACCAACAATAATAACTATAGATAAGTAAACCAATGGGAAAATGAGGAAAGGAACTGCCAGAGTTCTCTGCTAATAGGAATGACTTTTAATCGACATAAAATATTATTAATTTCATTCATCATATAAAGAAAGAAGTTGAAAGGGACAGTACAATATCATTTTTATCAAGCAGTTAGCAGAGATCAAAAAGTTTGGTAACTGTTGGCAAAATGTGAGGAAAGAGGCATTCTCATCTTCAATAATAATTATTAATTATAGATAATTAAGGAAAGTATAGATAATTATAGATAATTAAGGAAACAACCAACCAAGAAAATTTAAAAAATGCAGTGGATTTAACAAAGTAGATGCTTATTTCTCTGTTTTATCCATGGCTGCCCATCTCAGGGTCATTGTGCAACTCTTCTCCATGAGGTCATTGAAAGATCCAGGCTTATTCCATAGAACTGCTCAGCTATCCCCTAGCAAGACATCCATCCATCTCTGTATAGTGGAAGATGGATTGCTGCTAGTTCCGCATTCTGATGGAATGGAGGAGAGAAAGGCAAGTTCCAGCACTCACGATTCCCTGCCAGTCCCTGCCCAGGACTTTCCCCACTCTGTGCCAGATAAGAGGGCAGCGACAGTCATTAGAGAACCCCAGACTGACGACAGACAGGCCCAGGGACTGAATATATCTGTGCATTCACTGAAGGTAGTGAAACACTTGTCTCCACTGGAATATGTCTGGACCCCCTGGACCATAAGCAGGAGGGAAGATGGTGAGCAAGTATGATAGTCTTCTCTTCTTCTAAGCTTGAGGATTGACCCGGGGGACACCAGGAGGCATAGACTCTTAGTGCTTAGCCAGTGCGTTGGCAGTCTCCCAATGACCAGCTGCTGCTACATTACCAGAATCAGATTATCAGATTAGACTCACAGGAATCTGACATTTTACCAAAGATAAGATTAATAGTTTCAAAGACTGAACCCAAGAGTTGTGAGGAAAGATTTGAAACCATCAACTCAGCTCTCCAAGGTCCTTTCTCACCACCTTGACATCCTTTGGTCTTGAAGAACATGAAAGGTCTCTGGGCAAGCTGTGCACTTCCTATTACTTACACGGGTGAGAGTTATTTTGTTATGAAAACATTTTATACTCAATTGCACAACTGCTGTAAGCTTATGTGATATTTTCAAGGAGCCATGCTCTACCAACCCTCAGAATGCAGACTTATTTGTTGTAAGTAATTCTAGACAACCAGGTATATCCTGCTGCAAGGACTCCATAGATAAGCGGTCTTGCTAGCAAACACTGTTATCTTCTTGCAAGAATATCTGATAATAGGATGTTTACAAGCAAAGAGTTCACTCACCTTTTTTTTCCTTCTTGGGGGCTTCCCAATGGTAATGGGAGAGAGGAAAGCACAGAATTATTACTTAATCCTTTCCATCCCAGGGGCCTATATTTAAATATGACAAACTGTCTCAAAAACACCCCTCTGCAATATTCTTTTCCTCATGAGCCACACATGACATTTAGTTTTCATGTCTCTTTATTTTACCCAACTCCATAGAAGTCCCTGAGATTTTGTCTTTTATGAGAATAACATCTTTTTGAAGTCTAGATTGCTTATCCTGCAGAATCCCCTACATCCTAAATTTCTCGGCTTTGTCCTTTCTTTCTCATTTTTAGAACACAAGTAAAACATCGTTGGCAAGAAAACTACACAATACTACATATATTATGCTATGTACATTTTTATTTTTTATCCCCAAATTATTTAGTACCAGCTATTATTGATAGGATGCACAGTAAGTGCTACTCACCAACTGATGAGTTAAATTGTTAACACCATGAATTAATTGTGCCTTAAGAGATCAGACACTAGTACAAAAATATCGAAGGAAGGTGGCTTTCACATGCATCTAAATGCTTCATCAAAAACATGGTTACTTAGATATGCAGCTTTTCTCAGAACCAGGAATTGTTGCCTCTGTGACTCTAAACAGCCTCTAGATTGATAAAGGAATGGAAAAATGACCTACTTAGGGTGAGTATTGACGCAGCAGGTGCCGTTCAAAGTTTGATTTTCATCTTCTGTTTTCAAGAAGGTAAACAAATGATTATTGGCTTATTTCTTAACTATATAGATGTTGGGCCCTAAAATCTAGATCAAGATTCGGGTAACCTTCAGTAGAACACTGTATTGATTCTGTGAGCATGTTGGGTACGTGGGGGTGTCATGAATTGCTGTTTTATCACCTTATCATTTTACTAAACTCTCAGATAATTTTCTTGGTGATATTTATATCTTAACTATCCCTCTTCATAAAAAAAAATTTTTTTATTGAAATTTCATCATGCATTCTTAAATTGAATGTGAATCCCATCGATTTTTTTTTCTCAGGGAACTCTTCAGTGTAGAGTGCTGGGTAATTTCTTCTTATGACTATAATTTTTGTTCATTCTATTGTCTTTGTACATAATACCAGGAGACACCAATTTGATATTGAATGGTTTTTCATGTTTGTAAATTTAACAATATTTTCCACTGGAAAATGTCAGCATCTCACACTCATATTTCAGGAGGGTCCTTTATCCTCAATATTACTGAGCTCTTAAACTTCTCAGGAGTGTATCCAACATGCTCTTATAATACGTCATGTTTTCTCAATATGAAACCAAAACTGCAAAGTCCTTGATGATACCCATGTATCTTTCCGTGTCAAATCATCATTTTCTGAGAATTAAAAATGAATAAAAAATATTGGGTACTATAATGACATTACTTTTAGTCATACATACAGGTGACAAGACATTAGATGATTATCAATTCCAACGATAATAATTGTTTTGTAACAAAGAGTGAATTTGCATAGTTGGAATAGGTACTGGGTATCCTTCTGTTGAAATGCAACAAAAAGAATTATTTGGGAGAAATATAATTATTTTAAGCTATAGGAAATGAAATGCTGGAAAATCATATTTTGATAGTTTTAGAGAGAATGATCCTTCTTAGTTAAGACCACTCTCTCAAAACGTGTTTTACTGTCATTTAAAAAAAAATAAAAGGTGATCAGCTAGAAAAACATTTCTGGAAATAAGTGACATCTTGCTTATTTCCACATTAGCATCCACTGAAAAGGACTTGCAATGTAGGCAGCTTCCAAGAATCGAGAAGTCTACTGGTAGGGGATGGTAGGAGGTGATGGAGATAGGGAAGCATTAGAAGAATGTGAATATAATTCCTATTTTGAGAATAATCTACAGAATGAAGAATGACTCTCTCTCCTAAGGGTTAAAGAATGGAGTATTTTTGGACTTGCAACCAAAGGAAAAATGTCCACTTGAATCTCATAGTCCTTGACATTATTACAGGTGATGGTCACAGTATAATTTAATAGCCAACACTCTCAAGATTATGTCTAGGCACATACACTCTTTAGGGACAAGATAAGTAAAATTATATGATTAGATTATTTTGTCGTTAGCATAACTAATTAAGTTTATTCCATTCCATTTTTATTTTCTAAGACTTATTAATCGACACACATTTAGCATCTAAAAGCCAGGCATGAAACTTAATGAAATAAAGAATATCATATAGGTCATATTTTTAATTTGATTAATATTTGATTCAGTCCCATACGCTCTTCTGTTTGAAATCAATTGTCACAGGATTAAGTTAATCACAATAGGTTAACCTCATTTTTGTTTAATTTTTCCAACACTTGAGTTTGATTCAATTTCTACTTTTTAAGATCAAGTATTCCATCGGAAAATATCATAAATCTGAATTCCATTTCAGACTTAAAACTATGTGATTTGTGACAAATGCATTAATTTCTCCTATTAATAGCCTCTTAAATACAACATTGTAATTGATGATGCAATGTAGTTAGGTGGTAAACTTCAGCCAGAAAAAAGGATTGCATCCAAAGACTTATAAAGGTTTAGCATATTTGAACAAGTTCAATGAGTTTTAGTAATAACTTTCTTTAGGAGATTAATGCATAAAATGAAAGTGAAGTCAGTTTCTGACTTTACAGTTAAAGTATGTCAAAGATTTCTTTCATTTGATTACTATGTGAGACTAAAGTAAAGCTCCGTGCAATTCCACCTCTTCAAAGTTAATGTCTGAGAAAAAATTGCCCCTAAAAAATCGTGATTTTTTTTTCCCCGTAACTAAATCATAAACTATCTCCTTTTTGATCTGGTTGCCAGGAAACTTAAGTGTATGTGTGTGTATTAAAATAATTAGAATATATATGTAATTTTACTGATGTGATGTATGTATTCTGTAAAATTTTATGATTCATTTACTTAGATATTTGTGATATATATTTATGTTAATATTTAATTGATATATTTTATATGCTATTTCTTATCACATGTATTCACTATACATTAGCTAAAATATATTTTTCCTAAATCAAAATATTGCTTATTATAAAATAAATCTTATAATCTGAAACTTCTGTTCTCTGGCTCTCCAAATAAAACTGGCAGGACTCGTGATTGCAAGCCCCACTGAGTAACAGAGCCAAACCATCCAAGGGACCTGTCCCTTGGGCGGCAGCCAGATGCCGTGGTGAAAATTTATGCAGGGTGGACATGTCCTTTCTCAGACTGACTAGGTTTTTGATTTGAGGATAGGTTTCTAGTCACTAAAACTCCCACCATGTTCCTTATTAAAGAAGACATTCTGTTCTTTTCAAAAACCAGGCACCATCAATTTCTGGGCTGAACGGGGTTTGCCACAACCTTTGGAAATTTCTCCTGATCATATTGATTGTTCCTCATAGATGGTCTCTTCACAACTTTCCTACAACCTCTTGTCCAATCTAAATTCCGTCCGTTTTCCTGCCTCTTCTCTGCGGCAGATTTCTAAGTTTTAAGATCTCTACGTCATCAACTTGAAATATAATAAATATATGGATTGAGTAATAGCAGATAGTGGAGTTTACTAGACAAACAAGCATTTTATAGATTGCTGCTCGAGATGTGCAGGCACCAGCCAGATGGGTTCTGTCCTTGACTGTTTATTGTAATATTTTATCATTTACTTGCTAGGATATAAAATACCAGTTAAACAAATATATCAATAGTGCAAAGCGAGGAGACTGTCATGAAGAATGGCAACAGCAGAATTTACAATGGACTTTGAAAAACTATAATGAAAGCCTGAAACAAGAAATACAAAATGTCATAGGGAAAAAAATGTCCAGTCTTGTATGTAGGTGTGTTTAAGGAAGAAGGATTGCAGGATTAAAGGAAGTAGATTCTGGAGTTAGATAGAACTGGGATCAATCAATGAAATATCGCTATTTCTTTTGTGACTTTGGTCAATTATTTATTTCCTAAGATTCAGTTTCCTTTTTCCTAAATGGAAATATGAGGATTAAACAAGATAATATGCATAAGATGCTTAGCATGGTACATGACACTAGGTAATCACTCTAGAAATATCAGTTGTTGTTATGACCATTATCATCGCGTGGGAGAGACTGAAATTAAAATCAATTCATTAAGAAAAGCCTGGATTAAGAGTTAATCACAAGCATAATATGAGCTGCAGGAAAAGGTTAAGTCTGTTGTGCCCTACATTATCAGAATAAACATAGCTACCTCAAGGTTAGTAAACAACCTTTGTTAGCTCATGGCCCAGCACTTCTTGAACTTGAAAGTGCACGTGAATCACCTGGGAATCGTGTCACATCAGATGCTTCTGGAGATGTGGGTGAATTCTGAGAGTCATCATGCCAATTTCCGGGCGGATGCTGCTGCTGCTGAGTGTGTTCATTAGCAAGAACTAATCTAGAGTGTATGTTTCATGCGAGGCGCTAAATATGAGGAATATTGACAATCTTTTGAGGACATTCTTTTAAAGAAATAATGAAGAAAATGAAAGATCAAAAACTTGTTCGTATTACAGGATAGATAATAGAAGGCACTGGGTATAATAGCATAGAAGCTAACTTTCTTCGGGCGCCTGGGTGGCTCAGTTATTAAGCGTCTGCCTTTGGCTCAGGTCATGATCCCAGGGTCCTGGGATCGAGTCCCACATCGGGCTCCCTGCTCGGCAGGAAGCCTGCTTCTCCCTCTCCCACTCCCCCTACTTGTGTTCCCTCTCTCGCTGTGTTTCTCTCTGTCGAATAAATAAATAAAATCTTAAAAAAAAAGAAGTTAATTTTCTTCAAGTTATATAAAAAGCATTACAAATAATTTATTAAATCTTTTTTAAGAAGTGCTTTTTTCCCATCTCCCACATTTTTGAGGAGTAGGAAACTTACAGGCACTTTAAAATACTAACTTGGGATACTTAGCAAAGGTTATGTACAAAGGTGCCAAAAATAATTATTATACGCTCAATTTTGCTAAAGTCATCTTGTTAAAGGTCTAAAGTTAATTTTAAATATTTATTAAAAACTTATGATATATACCTCATTGTACTTTGTTTGGAAATTCTATGAAACATTCTGCATTGGAAAATTCACACAGAAGTAGGTGAGACACATATATAAATATCTACTTATCATCTGATAAATAAAGCAAAAGCAAATACAAATCAATTTATGAAACAGCTACCATAATAGATAAACTGAGTGTTCTAGAAGAACAAAGATACAAAATGTGTTAGATTTTGCATCAGCAAACTAAATTGAAAAAATTCCATAAGATTCTAAGAGTCAGATATACAGCCAAGTTCTACATCATATTTAATTCATTTTTCTGAATAATATGTCATGCTTAATTTCTAAAATAATCTTAGCTATTTTTATTATTATAATTTATTGTGGTTATACATCTATGAAATTAAGGCTATAACTGAAAGTCGCGGTTTATAAACAAATGACCATCTGATAACCCCTCATTCTTTTAAATTGTTCTAAATGAAAAACACCAAATTTCAAGATAGTTGGCTTATTCTAATGTTACCTCATGTTCATATTGGTTTTCTGCTTCTTTGCCAGAATCACTATTAAATAGATTGCAAGTAGCACTAATAATAGTACTTTCCTTTAGCGACTGATTTGTCAAAGTTACAGACTGTATGTATTAATTTAAAAATATGGGGACCCAAGTGTGTGTGTGTGGGGGGGCGTGCATGTGTGTGTGTGTGTGTGTGTGTGTGTTGAGTTAGATTTTCTTAAAATATTTCCATATTGCCAGCATTATTCAGATTTAAATGTGGGCAGGTGGCAGGGACAAGAATCTTTGCCCACGGTCAGCATTCTCTATTTCCAGAAACTGTGGCCAAAATAAAAGCACAGGAAGAATGTGAAGGGAGAAGCATTTGAAGAGCTTGAAATGTGTAGGCATCATGCTGTGCATGATATGTTAGACATAAAACATCAACTTATGTTGAATTTTAAATTTTAAATCAGATATCAGATTAAGTAGTGATGCTCTAATTATCTAAGGAAGCAATTCTAAAAATGGCCCTGAGTGTCCATGAGCTGTGGTATAGACTGGGCACCCTAGTCTAGGTAGTATTACCACATGCAAGACTGCATCCTAGACCTGGTCACTGGCTGAGGTAATGTGGTAGCCCTGTACAAAGGGTGGAAATTAGGAAAGCAAGAACTTTAAATGTTCTCTGTGAAATGGAATCTTTCAATTCTGGATGATACTGAAGCTCTTGGAGAATATGACATTTAAGGAGGAATAACTGCACACGAATTATGACCTTCATAGCTTCCTACTGACCAAAGTAGGTTGGCTGGTTTTCTGTTTTGTTTTGTGTGCTTTGTTTTTATTTTGATACAAGGCTATAGACAAATTCGTCTCCTTTTCTTGGCCTTCATAGTTCATGATTCTGGAGTCAGATGAATCACTGTGGTCTGTCTCAGCTTTGGTTAGTGGCTTAAAGCCTGAAATGATCATTTTGTCAAAGAAAGACTTGTGACCGCACAGGGAGAGCCAAGGCCAAAAGGACGTTGCTGTGAACCCAGGTTTATCATGGGATGTATCCTAGGACTCTGGAAAGGTAGGAATGCACGCTTTAAAAACACATTAGTCTCCTCAAATGTACATGTGGTGGCATTAATACAGGGAGGCTCATGCAGCAGACTGCCAATAGCCAGTTTAAAAGAAACACGTAAGAAAGGAAATAATGGCGCTCTCCAGGATCAGTGAAAGATGAGAAGAGAAAATCTCCTGACTCCCGTGTTCCAGAGCATCTTTTGAAGTGTAAAGACAACTTGGGTAAGCCTTCTTTTCAAATAATGCCCTCTCGGGAAAATCTGGAGGGGCCAGATAAATGAGGTGGCAGTGTGGTACAATGGAAATCACACAAATGTTTCTATTTCTCATAGTGTCAAAGAAAAGTGGAAGTGCAGTGATTGATTGATCGACAGTCCTGCGGATTATTTGAAGAGAATGAGTATGACACCTTTAAGAACAATATAACTCACCCTTAAACACGCTGCTATACGCAGAGAGACGTCACTAAAAATTTACCTTTTTCATCATACAAAGTGGATAAACTGCGCACTGCTACTTTGATGAGCCCTTGGTCCTTCCCATTAACACAAGCTTAGGAAACCCCTCTGTTCTCAACTTAGATGGAATTCTGCAGTCAGGTTGAATGATGAGAACATAATTTATCCTTTTGTATAATATTTGAAAGGCCAATTTATTGCAATACAATTTTCACACCAGCTTTTTGCGAGTAGAGACTGTGTTTCCATTTAGGTTTCTCAAAAGTAAAAAGGTTTTGCTTCGAAAACATGCAAGTTTTGTAATGAGTAGCACGAGTATGTGATTTTTGCTTGACTGTTGCCTCCCTTTGAATATTAAGCTGTGACTATTACTTTTGTGCAGTAGAAAGTGCTATGCAGTAAAATTGCTTTGTTTCTTAAAAATACAGTTGTTATTTTGTAGGTCAAACAACTGAATTTTCTTCTGTATCTCACAGACTTTCCAAAATCATGTCTTAGATTTCATATCAAAATATTTATTGATAAGATGAAAAAATATTAAAAGGGAAATGTGAAAGACATGATAAATGATAAAAGTTAAACCTATTAGAGAGATTTTTAAAATTTTTAGGAACTATTTGAAGACTGTTCCTTGAAGTCTTAAATTTAGACAGTCTAATATTTCCCCTCTGTTCTGTTTTATTTAAATTTCTATATAATATTATCATGTTGGTAGATAATTTCATGAATATACACACCTTTTAAACTCAATTGCAGGAACTTATCAAAAATCATAATGTTCCAAATGCAGGGTGGTGTCCTGGATTGAGTCCTGGAAGGAAAAATAAAAGGTGTTAATGGGAGGAAAATCCTAAAGTGCAAATTCAGTGTGGACTGGAGTTGGCAGTAGTGAGACAGTGCTGGTTTCTTGGCTGTCACAAGTGTGCCTGGTACTGTCTACATCACTGGACGCTGGACGGGGCCTTACATGACTCCATTACCTTTGCAGCTTTTCTGTAAATCTAAAATTATTCCAAAGTAAAATTTTTATTTTAAAACTATAAAACCTCGATCATGTATTTCTATGCCTCTATAGTGGAAATTACAGGTAATAATCTGCCCTTGTTTTTGATCATTTGTAGGAGAGAAAATATTAATTACAATTAAAATCTGCTTGTAACATTTCCCTAAAAAATTCATGGTAAAGGTTAGAGTTTATTTTCTTGTCCTGGTAAATTGTGCCATGCTCCTGGTGGTAATGAAGATGAGTTTATTAATGATGATGAGTCATTTTCATACTTTCATCTGTTGAGCAAATTGCATTTTCTATTTAATGCATTTTTTAATCTTTACTTTTTTAAAGATTTTATTTATTTGTCAGAGAGAAAAAGAGAAAGAGAGAGAGAGAGAGCACAAGCAGGGGGAGGGGCTGAGGGAGAGGCAAGCTCCCCACTGAGCAAGGAGCCCCATGCAGGACTCAATCCCAGGACCCCGGGATCATGACCTGAGCCAAGGGTGGAGGTTAACCAACTGAGCCACCCAGGCATCCCCCTATTTAATGCATTTTAGAATAATTTTTTGGATCCATAAGACAGTGAGCCATTAAAAGTTAATAAATGAAAAAATATTCTCTGTGACAATAGACTACCTCCTACATCAGACTCTAGGGTTGTGATCATTGACTCACGTTTCCCAGGTATATGAAGGATTACAAAGATTGCTCCTTTAGATGAAATATTGCTACCACAGAACGGATACACATACAGTGCTACTTCCAGCCACCAGACAAATAAAAAATTAGCAACATTTGTCACAGATAATGCACTCTGTTTACCAGAAGCTAAAGAGAGAAATCCACTCACCTAATTTTGGAATTGATAATAACCATCTCATATTAAACTCACAGCCTGGCAGGAAATAGACACAGAGTTGAAGTTCAGTGAATCTACAGCCAAAACCCAAGAGGCTCATCTACTTTTACTGATAGCATTCCCCGAATTCTAAGGATAACTGACAGATACTTACTTAAGATGAGGACTGGGCAGTAATCAGATAAGAACTGAAAGCTTGAGGAACTAGGACATTTTTTTTAAACTTGTATAAAAGTGTTTATAACAGCCCAAATGTACATCCACATGTCAATGAGGAAACACATTGTAGGACATTCACACGCTGGAACTAGGACCTCGTCATGAAGGTTTAAACTGCCCTGAGGCAGAAAATAGTGATGTCACTAACAAAAAAGGAGGAATAAGTTTGGGATGGAGGAGAAAGATGAAATTTGTCAGACAATTCAAAGCAGAGTAAAGACAAAGAATATGATCCCTGCCCTCACTGTTTAGTGGAAACCAGGTCTATAAAGAAGCTTATCCTTGGGGCGCCTGGGTGGCTCAGTCGGTTAAGCATCTGCTTTCAGCTCAGGTCATGGTCCCCGGGTCCTGGGATCGAGCCCCACATCGGGCTCCCTGCTCCGCGGGAAGCCTGCTTCTCCCTCTCCCACTCCCCCTGCTTGTGTTCCCTCTCTCGCTGTGTCTCTCTCTGTCAAATAAATAAAGAAAATCTTAAAAAAAATAAAGAAGCTTATCCTCTAGGTGTATTAGTTATATTAGTTTAAAAAAATAATATAGTCTTTAAAATGACTTTCTCATGGCCAGCAACCTCTTAGTAAGTGCAGTGTAGTAAGGAGCAATCCATTAGTATTTATAATTGTTTTAATTAAAACAACACTTTGGGACGCCTGGGTGGCTCAGTCAGTGAAGCATCTGCCTTCAGCTCAGGTCATGATCCCAGGGTCCTGGGATCAAGTCCCACATCGAGCTCCTTGCTCAGCGGGGAGTTGGCCTCTCCCTCTGTCTGCCGCTCCCCCGGCTTGTGCTCACTCTCTGTCTCTCTCTGACAAATAAATAAATAAAATCTTAAAAAAATAAAATTAAAACAACACTTTATTCCAGATCTCAGAAGTAATTTGTTGTACTGTTTCTTCATTTTATTAGCATACTTTTTGATCCATAAGAAAAGTGCATAAAACTAAATGCTATTTACTTTAGTTCACTTATGCAGAATATATTGAGTAGATTGGATTGTACTTGTGCACTTAAACATAAAAATCGTAACATCAAAATCTGTATATTTGAATCTAAACTAAAGATGGCATAGAAAGTATTGGTAGAAAGATATCCAGCTTCCTCTAACATTAACAGTTTAATGATGCTAAATTTTCTCTGGCCCGGGACTTAGAATATCATTAACTCTCTATTGCAAATGTCCTCCTTTGGAGTAAAGAACACTCCATCTGTGAGCAAGCATCTTCAATGTTACAAAGAATTTTCAAAACTTACAGTTTCATGAACTCACATTTGAGCCAAATGAATGTTTTCTATTCTATATTTACAAAAAGTCAGGTTTTCCTCTTTCGCAAGCTAATGTTATTAAAATTACATGAATACTCTACGCTTCACTTTATTGTATTAGGTAAAATATGCTCTATGGTAACTGAATTCTGAATGTTTTCATTGACACTCTATCCTTTTAAATGTTCAACCTTATGTAAACATAAGTAATTTAATTAGAGTCCTGACCTGTAGGCTACCGAAAGTCTTATTCATAGAATAAACATATTTAGAACTAAATTTCTCTTAAGGGAAGCAGCTCTTACATATACTTGATACATTTAAAAATACTTGAAATAACTACATCAATTTCGATAATGTTGATTCCTGTCAAAATTTGCATTATAATCTTCATGAATGCATGTCACTGTCACATGTGTTATGTGATATAATGCCACGAACTCAAGGAAGTTATTGAATTTAATTATCAATATTTACATAGTCGGGTTTTTGACAAATGCCTAGAGTTGTAGTGTCTATTATGTTTAGAGACAAAGAGTATAGGATAGATTTGCTTTATATTCTGATAATGTTTGCTATTGTTTTTAAGACTATCCTGTTTCCATAGTTACAGCAAGAAGCTCAAAAATCCTTTTTTCTTTGTAAAATGCTAAAGGATAACTTTATAATACCCTCATAGAGTAAAACATTCACTAAACATACTATCTTTTAAATACAGCTTTTATTTTATTGTCAGACCCCACCATATCAAAAGTGAAATTATGGGCAGGAATTTTGGATACTGAATATGAATAATGCTTACGAGGTTTGGGCTTCTCATCAGAACAAGCTAAAGGAAGGGGAGAGACATCAAATGATTTTTAGCTTACTTGATTTTGTTATATTACTACAATTATGCAGTTTCATTTTTATTCATGGTACTCTAAGGCACCTGTTTGTCTCTCCAAATCAATGTTTGAAAATTAGAGTATAATTTGCAGTGTCTCACATCGGTCGAGGCCAACTGTGCCTCTGAAGCAGTAAACGTTTGACAGAAGCTTCTGGTGCGGAGGTCCTCTCCCCTCACTTTCACATCTGAAGTCCATGAACTGTCCTCCACTCTCCCTTCATCACCTCACTCTGTTTCTCATGATCACGTCACTTCTCTGAGCAGTCCTTTCTTTGCACCCTGTGAGGACAAAGCTGACAGAGAAGGATGCTTGGCCTCGCCCCGGAGAGATGGGGAGATGAGCGATACAGGAGCTGTGGCAGTGCCCAAAGCTTCCCGTGCGGAGAGAAGTGTGAGCTTTGCAAAAGCATGATTCTAGCACCTTGCAGCTTCTCTGTTTATTTTCAGGAATGCTTCCATGAGAGGGGCAAGGGTAAAACCTAGCAAACAAAGGTAAAGAAACACATTTGCTCAAATGGCGATTGCTGAGAATTATTTTTCCTCAACTTTCTGGTTTCTGTTTTGCACATGCAGCTTTAGAGCAAGGTGAGCACCTGTGCCTGTCCGAGATCACCTCCCTGGCTCAGCGTCTAATGGCTTAAATACACCCATCATCTGTTGTGCTGTGAAGGTCTATGAACGGATTCAACATGATTTCTCATGTCGGAAAAAAGAAATATGGTCTCTATTTACTCCTTTCATTTTCCTCGAGGAGATTTTGTTCTCAATTTAAAACCAAATACTGTTATCAATATCCCTTGGAAATTCTACTTAATTAAAACGCTCTAGTCATAAAATCCGCCAAATAAAAACTTAGTTAGGTTTTTCAATTAACTGCATTTAATTAGAACTATATAATATGGAGTAGATCTGCCTGTGTACCTTATCCTAATCAAAGAGGTTTGGGTTTGGTCAAAACAAAGAGAACATTGAAAAAGTAATGGATATCCATAGGATAAAATGTTGTTCATTCCAAATTAAGCTCTCCTCTGGCTGACACAACAAAGGGAAAAAGCCTCCCATTCTTGCATTGTGTTTGTCAGGAACGCGTTCCCAGGACTCCGGCCTGCTGGCGCTCAGACCACGGGGCAGTTCTGTGTCTGCATCCAGTACAGACCCACGTTACCAGACCGAGTTAATGGCATGGACTTGGGGGAAAAAAAAAACAAAAAAACTGGCAGGTAAATCATTCAACTTATACATTTTATTTTCTTCAGTTCAAAAAGACAAAATAATTTCTACTAGCATTCAATAACAATTGGGACAAGATCCTACTCGCCCCCCCTTTAAGGTGATGGCAATTATTTTCAATACATGGACAATAGCCACGTAAGACCATCATCCTGAGTTGAACGCCTGCTTCTTTCCAAGCAAATCACATTTGTGACAAAACATACGGGAATGGAATGTCCTGAAGTCAGCTGCGACATTCCACATTTCCAGTCATAGTCATAGATTAAGATTTATGAATTTGCATTAGGAAACCTTTCATGCTCATAAAATCATGATTCGGGGGGTAAAGAGCTTCTTTTGATGTTGTTCAAACTGTAGTGAGAAGAACAGAAGCATGTATTTTAGATTTGGAGACTTCTAGGGTGTGCTTGGTCTTAACCACAGGCAATCCGGTGAATCGGGGCATTTTACAGGAAGAGAGAATGCAGCTCAGCCAAGCTCATGGCTTGACCTCGGTCAAAGGGACAACAACAGATGTCGACACCTGCAGCCTGAGGGGTTCACTACTTTGACTTAACTGGGCAAGACATTTATTTGTTTGCTCGCTTTTTGATTTATTCCTATTACTTCTTCAATTGAATTAATACATTATAAGCCTTCCTATTAAGGTCATGCCAACTGCTATAATTCAAAGCAAGATTGGTTAGAAGGGAAAGACAAAGAGCAATGTAGATTCCCTAGAGCCTCAGCCCACCCCATGGGGCACTCTGGAGCAAAACCTGCTGGCCGGAGTTTGCCTGCATCTTTTATTGGCTGCAGGCTACCCAGTGAGGCCGCTAGTGAGGGGCTCCTGAAGGGGCTGAGCCCTGGATATTGTCTGCTGACAGCATCCTCTCTTCTGATGGAACAGAAAATCATCTATTTGACAGATGGTACATAACTGAGGCCCTAGCAATGGGGGTCAATATATCATCATCCTCCAGAACCTGCCCTTTTTCTATAGGGACCAGAGTGGTTAGTAGTCATTCAACGGCAAAATACTGGGGCTCTGAATCATTTAGATCAGGAAGGCAGAGTGTTTCTGTAAAGGATCAGATAGTAAATATTTTAGGCTTTTTGAACCACCTCTGATCTCTGTGACATATCTTCTTCTTGTTTGGTTTTAGGATCTTTTGAGACCATAAAAACTATTTTTAGCTTATGAGCCATGCAATAATGGCGTGCAGCCTGCATTTGGCCTACAGGCTGTAGTTTGCTTACCCCTGATTTATATTCTTAAAGGTGACTCTGATTTCTATCATGCTTACCTCCCCTCCAATCCAATGTAGTTTGGATTCACTACTTTGGCTGAGGTGAAGGGACAGTTCCACAGGCTTCTGCTTGGCCCTCCCACAATGAGTGACCTTTGTGACCTGACTCCCATGTGCCCCCGTTCAAACAAGGGTCATGATTATATGTGGGGTGTTTAGATACTAAGGTCAACCTAGACTTTGTGCTCAAAAGTGCTCAAAATGGTTTGACATACCCTTTCCTCGGTGTTATGGATTGAATTGTGTCACCCTAGTATTGATAGGTTGAAATACTAACCCCCAGTACCTCGAATGTGACCTTATTTGGAAACAGGCCATTGCAGATGCAATTCTTAAGATGAGGTTATACTGCAATGGGTGGGCCCTAATCTGACTGGTGTCCTTGCAGAACAAGATTTGGACACGGACATAACACAGAATGAACTTTTCGCGTACATGAAGGAAGAGCTTGGGGTGAGGTTTCTACAAGCCAAAGAACACCAAAAATTGCCAGCAAGCTACCAGAAGCTCAGGGAAAGCCCTGGAGCAGATTCTCCCTCCCAGCCTCAGAAGGAGCCAACCCCGCTGACACCATGGTCTCAGATTTACAGCCTCCCGAACTGTGAGAGAAGACATTTATTGTGTGCAAGCTGCCTAGTTACCTAAAGCAGCCTTTAGAAACTGGTATGCTCAGTACACATTCACCCAAGGACATGACTGTAGGGCCCTTGGTGGGGGACAGAGGCTGCCTTGCCAAAGACTACGGCCGCATTGTTGAGTCCTTCCTTCTGGGAACATGGCCTCCTCTTCAGTTGGTAGGCTCCAGTTCAGAAAGCTGGCTCAGGTCCAGAAATGGAACAAAAGATTTTGACATTTTGCGGGGGGAGGGGGGGCTTAGCATCCTGGGCATATCTCCTTGATTTATTCTGGTAGTACAAACCCTGCCGACTTCCCATCTATGTTGTTCTTAGGGTCGCTGTGTTCTATTAATTATCCCCATAATTTTCACTGAATTAGCCTTCTTTCCTGCTCTCATTCCAACATGATAATGGTGACACTCTACCCACTTGGTTTCTTTTGTTTTAGGGTCCTGTCATGCCCATTGCTATCGGTGTGCCTAATTCTGTAATGACCTCTCTTGCCATATGCCCTGGCGTAGGAGGTGGGCCATCACTAAACACTTGGAGATGCTGGTGCTCTTGTCACCAGCTCATTCCTCATGATGATAGTTAATGGTAGGTCCTTTGGACTTTATTGTGGATAGTAATCCTCTGCACATCTTATACAGTATACCCACCCTAGCATGCCCACTTACCCCAGCTTGTCCATCCCTCAGCCACTGTCTGCTATGCAATTCTGGCATTTCAACTTCCCTTAGTCCTGGAGATGCAAGATACAAAGGAGGGTGGACATTCATCCAGGTTGAAAAGAGGACAATTAGCTGAAAATCCTTATATAATTTGTAGACTGTCATATCCTGCCTTCATGCACAGAATTTTGCATGTCTGGCATCTGTCCTTCCCCCCATTCCCCAGGCAGGAGATCCAAGCTTTCATCCCTGGGGAAATTTAACTTTCTTAATAGAAGAGCAATCCATAACATAGAATTTGGTTGTCTCTCAACATATTACATCTAGCTTGTTTCCAATCATTCTTAAGCAAATCTGACAATAGACAAGTCTTATAAATGTACCCTAATTTCCCACTATCTTTTAATCACATTATTCTTTAAAAATAAAACAAAGTATAGACAAACAGATACTTGGGAAAGCCTCCAACTTGAAGTACACATTGAGGCTCCTCTCAAGATGAATAAGAACAAAACTGACTAAGTATACCAAGGTGAAATCTCAGAAAATTTAAGATAATCAGGAATAATGACAATATGCTGAATGCTTCCAGAATTAAAAATGTAGTTAAATTACACAGGAAAGAGTTTCAGAATTTTTTTCTTTTACTTCTTATCCTTAGTCAGTACCTGACTCTAAATACTTTCAAATACGAAGGGAAAACATATTTTCAATCCATTTCAGAATTTTTTTTTCTTTTACTTCTTATTCTCAGTACCAGACTCTAAATGCTCTCAAAATACCACGGGAAAAAAATATTTTCAATCTAAAATGTTACACCTCACAAAGCTATCAATTAAATGAAAGTCAAATAAAAGAACTTTCAGTCATGGAAGAACTCAGAATACCTTCTTCCTCTTGTAAGCTTTTCGCAGGAGATTATATGACAGTGCATTTCATTCAAAGAGAATATTAAACAAAAAAAATGTTAGATCTGATGTATCATTTAGGTCACTTTTCACTTTGAATACCTGAAAACCAATAAAAACTATCATGTGCAAATAAGAACAACAATATGAGGTGGGTATCCTTTACTTATTTGCATAACTGTTTAAGGGCGAGGTTGGTGTTAGTCTCAAACAATGCTATCCACCATTAATGACCTCCACCAGGTGACTCAACTCTCTCTTCTTTTGACTGCAAGTGAATGCAGGGGATCAGACACACCCTCTCAGCCTCCTGTTCCTAAGAGAAAAGAGAGCCTTTTTTCTACCAAAAGTGAGATATCTGAGAGTGGGATAAGGTGATTCCCCCAAAAGATTTCATGGATGTTGACAGATGCCAAATACCCAATATACTGAAGAAACACAGAACAGTGCATTAAAAAAACAAAGGAACGAATGAATATCCCTGCGTTTATAACCTAGAGGACAACTAGATCAGATGGGAGCTGGAAGAGAGAACATTCAGGTTAGAGATTACCAAGGAAAAAAAATGTAGTTCCCCGAGAACACTTGCTAGGTTAAACTTTTTAAAAAACAGTTTAGTATGAGGGGGACGTTACATAGGAAAAAAAAGTCTAAAACTCCAGTAAAAAAGCAAAATTTCTAAGTGAAAGAAATATAATCATGTTCCACCTTTTGACTTTGAACACTGTTTACATGATCGCGTTGTTATATACACTGAATATTCATTTTTTATTGAAGTAAATATACTACAAATCTCGTGAAAGGATGAAGCCGGGGCGGGGTTGGGGTAGTGTGCCGTGAACAGGAGGTAAATCTTTAGCCGTCATAACGGGAAGTAAACAGGCCGTGTCTCACTCTGAGAACTCAGGATACGGTGGTCAAATAACTTCACAGATATGGGTGTTAGCACCCAAATAAAAAGCTGCAGGATGAATGACCTATTGCCTTGGAGGGAGAAAGAAAGGGAAGGAGGAGGAGGTAGTTGTTTTTCATTAAAAGTTTTTCAAAAGGGGCGCCTCCGTGGCGCAGTTGGCTAAGCATCTGCTTTCGGCTCCGGTCATGATCCCGGAGTCCTGGGGCGGAGCCCCTCATCGGAGTCCCTGCTCAGCGGGAAGCCTGCTTCTCCCTCTTCCTCTGCCCCTCCCCGACTCGTGTGCGCGCGCGCGCGCGCGCGCGCGCTCTCTCTCTCTCACCCTCAAATAAATAATAAAATCTTAAAAAAAAAGGCTTTCACGATTATGTTATTTCTGTCTATGCTCATGTTATTTGGGAAAAATTAATTTCGTAAAGAGAAACTCAAGGCATCTCTGTTGGGCCAATGCCAACTCCAGAACCATAGGCTCTTTCAAGGTAAGAAGTTACTTCAAGTTTGCAATAATTTGTAACTTTTTGTTTTTCCTTAGACTTGTCTGAACAAAATATAGCCAAGAACTAATTTGGAAACAAAATGGCCATTTTCCTTCTTGCATTCCACTAACACCAACTTCTTACTACCGGATGGTATTATCACTAGTCCAAAGTTAGTACAACCCAAGTTCTGATGAATTGGATCAACCACTGGGCATCTGAAATTGGATGGGTAAGTGGGGGTGTGAGCCATCATATGCATGCGGTCCGTGTGTGGCTGCTTCTCTCGGCTACGAAATGACATATCCAGCCTTGTCATTCACCTTCTCACCAGACACTAGAACTTGTCTTTAGGTAACAGTGACAGAAAAAGAAAACAAAAAAGATCGAGAGTAGTTTATCTGTTCATCTGTCTACAATTTAAATGTATCTTCAAACGAGCAAAACCAGCAACCTTGAATGAGAAAGTAGGAATGTATTATGTTAGGAAAAGAAGCCTACAGCTTGTGAGTGGATATAAAAGAAAGGGGAGAGAGAAGGAGTGTCTTGCAGCTTGTTGCCATCCCACCTGCTTCTGGTGAGCACGCATCTGTGAATACCACAGCCAGTCTTAGTCCTGCCTGGTGGGTCCCTGCTCTTTCTCCACCTGCTCCGCATCTCCGGGCACCCGGTTCCTCTTCCACCAAGTCTCTACCACACACAACTTGTGGCAAGGACTATATGCACAGTGACATCTTCGCTATTTGATAATCCTTGAAACTGACTCAGCAAAAGGGAGTGGATGAAGGATGATATGACTCTTGGTGTTACTATAGCTGCAAATTATACATTCAGTGCTTTGTTTTTCTGATACCTAACCCTTTTTATAATGAGTGTCATGGGGTGCTTCTGACGGGACCAATATTCTTGAAATGGTTTTTCATCACAGATGCTGAATTTTAATACAAACAAATTTAAACACAGGTTTAAAAGCTGTATAATCAAAATCTAAATTTCAGTGTGTGTTAGAGAAAATTATTGTGCATTTTTTTGAAAACTAAAATGACAAACAATCATGGTATCGATTATTCACTTACTGGAAATTCTGGAGGTAATTTCAACAGCCAAGTGCTATCATCAAATAGCCTCTCTCAATCTTTTCAAATCACCATCTTCAGTAAATTGGCATTAGTCGTAAGCTTGTCCCCTCGTGGTCAAAGTGGCTATGTGACCATCTCTTCGCACATCCCCAGGAAATATCCTTGTAAAGATTTATATGAGAATGCTTACAATTGCTGTAAGTTTGCCTCTAGGCTGATATAATAGTTTAAAAAATAATAGATTATATTATCTTATTTCTCAATATGGGGTCCTATAAAACAAAGTATCCATAGCCAACTAAGACATAGAGATGATATTTTATCTTTTAATTTTTTTTAAAGATTTTATTTATTTATTTGACAGAGAGGAAGAGCACAAGCAGGGGGAGCAGCAGAGGGAGAGGGAGAAGGAGAAGCAGGCTCCTTGCTGAGCAGGGAGCCCGATGTGGGATTCGATCCCAGAACCCTGAGATCATGACCTGAGCCAAAGATAGACACTTAAACCAACTGAGCCACCCAAGCACCCCATGTTTTATCTCTTAAAATAAATAAATAATAGAAATTCTTTCTCACATACAGAATATTTTGGTTAGTTCAATTTTCCAAACTTAGGTCTTCTTCCTAAAATATTTCTAAATGGCAATTCTAGTAATTTCTTATCATGTCAATACTCTGTTCATTAACTTAACCATACATTAGTTCATTAATACACATTAATATTTACTCAATTGAACAAATAATATCATAGTGGAGAGACAACATGATCTAATGTTTCAATGTATGGATTTTGCAGGAAACTGCCTATGTTTGAATCCACTCTTGGTATATAATTCAATCTCCGGGCACCTGACTGACTCAGTAGGTGAAGCGTCTACCTTCGGCTTGGGTCGTGATCTCCAGGTCCTGGAATCGAGCCCTGCATCTGGCTCCCTGCTCAGCGGGGGTCCTGCTTCTCTCTCTGCCTCCCTCTGCCCTTCCCCCCATTCATTCTCTCTCTCTCTGTTAAATAAATAAATAAATAAATAAATAAATAAATAAATAAATAAAATCTTTTATAATTCAATCTCACTGTGCCCTAGTTTTTCTATCTGGAAAAAATGAATAAAATGCATATACTTTATGAGGTTATCCTTTTTATTTGAGTTACCATATGTAAATTGCTTACGAGAATGCATGGCTCTCAATAATGACTAAATAATCATCATTATTTAGACTAAATAATCTAAATAAATTTATGCAAATAAACAAATGTGTATTATTGAAGGAAAAGATATACTGTTTTCATAATTGCCATATTTAATTGTTTCTGTATGATAGAAAAGCCATCAAAAGGGAAAATAGACCAGTGGGAGTACACCAACCTGGAAAGCTTCTGTACAGCAAAGGAAACAGTCAGCAGCATGAAAAGGCAAACCTATGAAATAGAAAATCTTTGCAACCATATATCAGATAAAGGGTTAATATTCGAAATACATAAGGAACTCCTACACTCAACAGCAAATGAACAAATAAACAACAACAACAAAACCTACAACCAAACAAATAATCTGATTAAAGTGGGCAAAAAACTTAAATAGACATTTCTCCAAAGAAGACATACAAATATCAAACATTACACTATCAAACAAACAAAGAAAAATTAGAAAATAAGAAGCATGGTAAGGATGGGGAGAAACTGAAACTTTCGTACATTGTTGGTGGGAATAAGAAATGGTGCCACCCTTATGGAAAACAGGATGGAGGAAAAATAAAGAATTGAACTATTATATGATCCACCCATCTAACTTTTGGGTATTTATCCAAAAGGACTGAGATCCAAGATCTTGAAGAAATACTTGCACCCCCATGTTCATTGCAACATTATTCACGATAGTGAAAACCACCTACATGTCCATGGATGGATAACTTGATAAAGACAATGTGGTATATACACACAATGGAACATTAGTCGGCCTTAAAAAAAGGAGTACACCTTGCCATATGTGCTAACATACTGAAATTTGAGGACATTATGCTAAATGAAATCAACCAGGGAGGGACAAATACTGCATAATTTCATTGACATGAGGTTCCTAAAATAGTCACTGTCCCAAAAGCAGAGAGGATAATTGTGGATGTCAGGGGATGGGGGAGGGAGATGGGGAGGAGCTGTTCAGCAGGCATTGAGTATCAGTCATGCAAGATGAAAAAGTTCTTGAGATTTGCCCTGCAACAATGTGCATATAAATAACAACATTGCGCCGTTCACTTAAAACTTTGTTAAAGGGTAGATTTCATGTTATGTGTTTTTACCACAATTAAAAAAAAAAATCAGTTCAATCAATTCAAACCCCAAAAACCTGGGTTTGTTTTGGGTGCATATCCCACACAATCCAACAACCAGCTGAAGACCTGTATTGTCCATTTGCTGCGTTTACTCGGTGGGACACCACCTCAAGAGCCTAGGTTCTCAGCTGCTGTCCCTGCTGTCCGACCTGACCAGAGCAGGATTTCGTCAGACAAAATTGCTTTAAATTGTATTGTATCAATTTGGACTCCTTTCCTGTACAAATGACAATAAATCAATGTAAACTGACTTTTGCCAGACTAGACTTACTGACTCATAAAACTGAAAAACCCAGGAGTAGTACTTTAGACACAATTTAATCCAGAAGCTCAAATTATTCGGAATAATTTGTTTCTGTCCTGCTATTTTATTTAAAAAAAATTTTTTTTTTTTTGCTATTGGCTTTTTTTCTGAGATTCCTCTTTATTCTCAGGCTCACGTCTTCCTCTCTGGTAGCTGTCCCACCCTGAAAGCTTGCATTGCTTCTTTGCTACTGCATCCATATTATCCTGTGTAATAGAGGTAGGTAGTATACTGGTATAAAATTACCATTCCTGAGTAAGCTCAATAATATTCAACAGACAGCATAGCTGTATTCGTAAAGCCCTAAGGTAAACATTCATTTGGCTTCTGTTATATGGAGATACGTGGACCAATGGACTCTACCTGAATATTTGACAGAAAGACTGTCATTATATCTCATTGTCTTGATCACATGTTCATTCCTGACCAGTCACTCTGGCCATAGAATTTCCTGCATTATTTGACTGACCCTAAATCATCCTGTAACTCTAGAGGCAGGAGTGGAACAATATATTTTTTATATTTCATATTGTTTAAGCAAAGCCCAGACTTCTTAGATTTTAATAATCCCTTTGAAAACTGTGTTCCATCTTTCATTTCTAGTCTCCAAATTCTGCTTTCAGTGATGGGCTTTTATTTTCCATTCAGTATTCCAGAAGAGCAGATTTTCTTTTCAAGCACCTCTATCCATATGTATGTAGTTACGAATCCTGAGTTGTGTGCCTAAAATAAAAGAATATGAGTCAAAGGTATATACTAAGAATAAATCATAAAAAATCCTTATTGTTGAGGGTAGCAAGAACAATATGTTCCATCTTCAAATTAATATATAGATTGTCTAAGGAAAGGCAAATCCATCATTTCAAAAAGATGGATAGTATGGTACTTGAAAGTAAATTCTCAATAGATAAAAATAAGGTATTAAATTCTGACATGAATATTTATTTTCTATCATCTATCTGTCTATCTATCTACCTATTATCTATCTATCTATCATCTCCCTATCATCTATCATCATCATCTATTTCCCTATCTATTTAGCCAATCTATTTTCATTTATTGAATGCTTTCTTCCTATTCTGGAGGGTCAAAATTATAACTCAGTCTTTTTAAGGGTAATATATACTCTTGGCATCACTGCCTATTTCATTTAGCCTAGGTTTTGCAAAACATACCCTTTGGCTGTGTAAGAAGTGTTACTCCAGCTCAGCACACCACCTCTTCATGAATCAATCTGACCTTCTCTCACTGCCTGGCAAATCTACTCTCTGTTTATTCAATACAGAATCTTCTTGCAAAGGAAAATAAAAACGCAAAGAGAAGAGACTTTATATAAGAACTTTGCTCTTTCCTTGAGGACTTTGTCATTTGAAAAAAAAAATTAGGGAGAAATTCCAAAAACAAACAAAAAGATTAATTGTTGCGACCACAAATTTGCACAAATAATATATTTGACATTAATTTGACTAGCACCCTGAATTCTCACGAATCATCCTTAATATGTGCTGTAGACTCCTACAGCTGCTACATCTATTTCAGATATTTTTCCCTTTTTCAGTTTTGAGAAAAATTTTTGTATTGAGTGTAAGATTTCAGGTGGAATCTCCTTGGTAGCTATATGCATGTCATGAGAAATGCTTCAGTCAAGTTTGGAAATAAATTTGTTTTCCAGAGCAAAGGGAGACAGCCCGGTGTAAATCGAGCAGATTATGTCCTCGGTGAACAAAAATATGACTAGCTCTATTTTCTTAATTCTGAACTCAGTCTAACCCTCAAACTCTAATATTTGCTCAAATATAGGAAAACAGTTATTTTCCATACTGAAGATAACATGATCACTTATGATTTAAAACTCCTTCCCTCCTTCCCCTCGTTGATTCTAGACCAATGACGAGGTTTGAGGATCAGCATGTCCCAATTGGAGAAATCCCGTTACTGTTTTGAGAGGAACAGAATTAGTAGCAGGAACTGGTGCCAGGCTGGGGACAAAATATAAATATCAATAAGGCAATTTTGATATGGGGGAACTTTCCCATGACTCAGAATTTAATGATTTGACAAGGACACCTGAAGCAGGTACTGATAATAAACTACTGGAATGTTTCCTTGAAGCCTTCAGAAAACAAAGGCTTACAATGAATCATCTGGAGATGCTGCTTCCAAGGGTATGTAGCCCCTTCAAGATCCACTCCGAGATTCTGCTGATCATCTCTTTTGTCTCAGAATAGATAGGACTTCCCCAGTTAAGCCACCCTGAGAACTTAACCTAGTAATTAGTCTAGAATCAATGAAGGGAGATGAGGTCAGACCTTGAGAAAGTAATTGTCAACCTCATGGGATTTGCCTGGGGGTAGGGAATTACACAGTTTTGAGACAAGGGGAGGCTTCTCTAGCAGGTGTAGACGAGACACTTGTGCTGGCCCAGAGGCATTAAGGGTATCTGAATATTCACAGTTCTCAGGCACCGGCCACCACCACCTCACAGGTCTCAGGGTCCCACTTCCTCCCCGTCACAGCCTGACTTTCATATAGACACAGTCGTGACTGGCGAATGCCAGGGCACCCTGTTCTAACTATTTTTCTATGCCAACTTTCCATAGACAAAAGCCTTAGCAATTGTGATCTTATAGCATGCTGGGGGCATCAAGATTCCAATATCCCCATCAATGGGGAATTTGTTACTATGTTTTGCCAGTAAATGATTCAAATACAGAATCCCATCCCAAGGATCTGCATCCTAGGAATGCTTTGGGTACCAAATCAATTGTTTTCTTTGCCTTTCCCTCGGAGAAAACCAAAACCAAACCAAACAAACACAAACACAAACAAAACACGCAAACCGAAAACAACCTCTGGGATAAGAATCTGTATATTAAGTGGTTCTTCTAGGAAGTATTATTAGGGTATTGGGCACCAAGGTTAGGAAGGGGACCAGCCGTGTATGTGTGTGTTATCCAACAAGCCACTGCTGGGGGCAGCTCCTTCTTAATCCTGTTTGGAAGTCTGGATCAGGGTCAAGCATGTACGTGGGGATTGCACTAGAGGGTGGGTGAGGCACACGAGAGCTCCTAACAGTCATTGTTTGAAGGTTGCTTGCAGTTTTCCCTGCTGAGAGCTACTCAAGGGTGCCCCCTTCTCCCCCAGAGCCTGTAGAAAACCCTTTGTGGGTGGAAGAGTAAGCCAATGTGAATTGACAGGGTAAGGCCCAAGAGGACTGCATGCTTATTCTTTTAATTTTCCAGTTTTGTTTTTTTGCACAGGATGTATTTATTTTTAATAAATGCTTACTAGGAGTTTAAAATATGTTTATTTTTGTTGAATTTAAATTTCTGCTTATGATCTTGTATCCATGTGTTCTCAATCTTTGCTAATTTTAGATATATTTAATCAGTTTCTGAGAGGAATGCATTAAGAATTTTAAACTATACCTATTATTTAATATAATGCTCTATTTTTTCATTTATCCTTTTTTTAGATAAAATGTTAATCTGAGGCTAAATTTTAGCTGCATTTATGTTCAGGAACGTTCTTTCTGTTTGCCATATTCCTTTTTCTACAAATATATGACAACGTCTTTTCCTTCATGATGTTTATTTTGCTTTGATTCTATTTGGTTAATATTAAAGTTGTCATTTGGGTATACAAGTTTGGCTGGGATGCCTTTTGCTAATCATTTATTCTATGTCTGTAGACTATGTTAAATATTTCCCTTACAGATATCTTGTTGATGGATTTAATTTTAGTTGATAACATTTGATATTGAATCAGAAACACTCCTTTCATTGATACATTTAACCTTTACATGTTCATAGCAAATTAAATTATAATTTAAATAATTATTGTAGATCTATTATAATTACAGTTTTTTATTGCTTCCTTGCTTTATTTATTTAGTAATTTATCTGTTTTTACTTGCATCTTCTATTGGATGGGTTGAATATTTCTTTTTTTTTTTTCTCTAAGATTTTACTTATTTGTCAGAGAGAGAGAGAAAGCATGAACAGAGGGGAGCGGCAAAGGGAAAGGGAGAAGGAGACTCCGCACTGAGCAAGGAGCCCCATGCAGGGCTCCATCCCCCAGGACCCAGGGATCATGACCTCAGCCTAAGGCAAACACTTAACAGACTGAGCCACCCAGGTGTCCTGGGTGGGTTGAATATTTCTTAACTGACATGAACATTTTACATTGTTCTACTCATATAGTGATTGCCTCTAATTTATTTATATAGCGTAATGCTTGCGTTCCCTACTAATGGCTTGTGATAGTCAATATTTATATTTTTTATCCAAACCAGACAGGAAACTTAGAACACACTCATCCTCTCTGTTCCTGCCACCCTCCCCCATACACAATATATGTCAATTGCTCATTTAGAGAACAATAAATTTTCCTAAGATTTTCCTCACCTTTACTTCCATACTGCACTATATTCTCCTGAAATCCTTATTCTTGTTGCTATAACACATCTAAGCATTCTTTAAAATCGGGTGTGCTGAAAGTATTTTTCGTTTCCCTCTTGAATTTAAGCAACAGGTTATATGCAGTGTTTTCCTTTAACACTGACAATACAGTTTTATTGGCTTTTTGTGCCCAGGAGATCTCTGTGAATATAATTCTACATTTCAGAAGATCTCTGTGAATATAATTCTACTTTGCTGAGGTGATCTATGTTGGGCTGTGGTTTTTATTGTTTTCTTTCTCCTTTCCTCACAACCTTTCAGAGTTTTCTCTTACTTTTGATTATATTAAATGTTATTATTGAGATTCAAGTTGTTTATTTTTTCTCCAAAATATGCTGCTCAGTACTCATACGTGTTTTTGGCTTGAGATCTGATAAGATTCTTTAATTATGTTATTATTAACTTAATATTTCTCATATTTTGTCATTTTTAACCTTTCTGTCATTCTGAGAAGTATGCATAATCTTATATGTCTAGCCTCCATATCTATTAACATTTTCTTGATGCCTTCTGGGAAAGTACTTTCATTAATTTTTTAACATTTCAACACTGATCATTCTGATACCCAACATTTCCAATGTCTCCTCCTGTGTCAGTTATCTACTACTACAAAATAAACCAACTCAAAATCGAGTGGCCTAAAACAATAATCAATTTATTAACTCAGGATTTGGTGGTTAGCAGTTTGTACTGTGTTCAGCTGGGTGGCTTTTTAGCTGGTCTTATCTGAAGTCGTTCGTTCAACAGTAGTCATTAGTGGTTCAACTAATGTTGGATCATCTAAGATTATCTCACACAGATGTCTTGCAGACAGTGATGACACTTGGCTGGGAGTTTGTTGTTCTAGGAGGCTTCACTGGGAGCGTTCATCTATGTTCCAGATAGTATCATCCTTCAAGAGGCTGTCCGTTTTCTCCGATGATGATGGAAGATTTCTTATCATCAGGAAGTTGAGTCCAATTTGTAAACACTTGCTAAGTCTCTGCTTATATCATGTTTGCTATTGTTTCATTGGCCTAAGTAAGTCACCAGATTTAGATGGTAGAGAAGTGAACTCTAGCATCTTTATGGGGAGAGCATCAATGTCATATTGTGAAGGACTATGCAGAGAGGGAAGTAGGAATTATTGTAGCCATGTATGAGAATGCTCTGCGACATCTTTGTAACTTCTTAAAATTTTCAATAACCTTTCTTTGTGGTGAGTATTTTTTATTATGCTTGTATAGGTATTATGCCTTGTTTTCCTTTCAGAGTGTTACTCTCTTGGGCCTAGCCACTGTCTTGATATGATGCTTATATAAAGGAAAAACAAAAATCCAAATCCTAGTTTGTTCTTCTCCACCTAAGTTTAGGGGATGGGAGTTTGGAGTGTGTCTCAGGATAAGAAAGCTCTAACATTTTCATCTTGATTTCCCCATCCTTTGCCCACTTCATAATAACACTGTCCCAGGTACTACTCTTGTTCCAGGGCATCCAAAGTCTTTAGTGATTGCTTGACCCAAGAAGGATTGGATATGTTTTAAAAGAAAAGATGTCGGTAACTGCACTATATCAATAGCTCCCCACTATAGTCACACTCCTGGTCTCCCTGGATATTGATTGCTGTCAGCCTCACACTCACCCTGATGCATTCTAGCCCGAGGATGTCAGTGGGGTGGGTACAGCAGATTATATTTTTCAAAGATGGCTTTCATCATATCTCCCATCCCACATGCTCTTCTGCAATGCAACCATGTCATTCCCCTGCTGAGAGGTGGATTCTAATTGTCTATCTCCTGGAAACTGAGTGGACCCCATAACTGCTTTGACCAACAGAAGATGACAGAAATGATAATGCGCCACATGAGGCGAACACTTTCCCTGGCCCTGCAGTTTTCATTCCCTATTGAATCAGAAAGCACTGTGAGAAGTGCAGGTGATCTTGAGAGTACCACAGTGTGAGAAGCCCCAGCCATGTGGAAACACCAGAGGAGGAGACATCTTCAAGGAGAGGGAGAGAGGAAGAGCGTCAAGGCATCAGAATTGCTAGTAAGGGAGTTTTCTGGAAGTTGAGCCTCAATTCTGGCCACCTCAGCTGATACCAACTACATGGAGCAGAACCAAGCCACCCTTCCACACTCTTCCTGACGGTTTGTTTTCAAACAAAGCCTTGGAGCAGTTTGTCACACAGAACAGAATTCGTGCCTAGAAGAGAAGGTGCTGCTGTGAGAAAAGACTGAAACAAACGGCGCAGTCTTTGGGACTGAGCAGACGTCGGAGGCCTCGGGCCCCTGAGGAAACTGTTTGTCGGAGCTGAAAAGACAATGTGTAAATTGTTGCCAGAGACAGGAGAAAAGTTGGCAGGTGCTGTGTTGTGATAGAAAGTGTAACACGACTGTCACCTGCATTAATGTAGAAAATAGAAAATATACCTAATGATGGAATGAATTTGGCCCAGGGGCTTACTGAGAACATGCCAACAGGCTTCTTCTAGCTGTGTGCAGTAAGACACAATTGGAGAAGGAGCAGCTGTAGGTGGAACCACAGTTCCACCTTTAAAGCAGAATTTAGAGGAAATAGGAACCAGAACTTGCTACATCAAAAAAAAAAACAAAGCTTTTTGTCATTCTCAGCCTTCCTGGATAGCAAAATACTCTCAAATTGAAGAAATGGCTTAAAAAAAAAAAAGAAAGAAAGAAAGAAAGAAAGAAAGAAAGAAAGAAAGAAAGAAAGAAAGAAAGAAAGAAAGAAAGAAAGAAAGAAAGAAAGAAAAAGTCAGATCTGGGGCCCAGCCAGTAAAACGGCTTGAGAGGATGTTCAAATCAAAGTTGAAGTTATAAGAACCTTGGTTTAAAATTCAGAGAGAAGAAAAGGTCTCAAGAATCTTACGTGTATCTTGTAGCTCCTCTCAACTAGACCAATAGGGCAACGGATGCTCTTGAAGGCATTGTTCCACAGTGCCTAACTCTTAGCCCAATGCTGAGAGAAATCTCTCAAAGAGATTAATGAATGTAATTTATATCTGATGGAGGGGGAGCCCCTCTAATAATATCTATAGGAAACCCACAACATTTTTAATAAAAGTATATTGACAGAAGCTTCCAGAGCAATGCAAGGTATATATTTACGGCATTAATACAAACTCTCAGGCATGCCTGGGTCGCTCAGTCAGTAAAGCACCCCATTTTTGATTTCAGCTCAGGTCGTGATCCCAGGGTCCTGGGATCAAGCCCCTTGTTGGCTCCACGCTCAGAGGTGAGTCCGCTTGGGGGTTCTCTCTTTCTCCCTCTGCCCTTCCCCTTGTTCTTTCTCTCCTGTCTCAAATAAATAAATAATTTAAAAAACCCATACAAACTCTTCCTCAGCAACTCCCTACTCATAGCCCCTAGCCTGTTGTGTCTCTGCTACGAGCCCCAGTTTTCTCAACTTAGGACACCAGTATCTTCGATTTCTTGAAGAGCAGCTCACAATATTTGTATTAGTTACTGAGCATGGCTGTGATATATGCCAACCTTTCTCAGCTTAGATTGAATCAGCATTGCTACATTAAACCATAAAACCACATATGTCTTAGTGATAGAACTATATTCTAGGGATTGGTAGAGATATAAATGCCAATATAATATGGACAGAGATACAGAAATAGGTATAGACGCTATCCAAGTACTCAGGTTTTTATGAAATTGCTTCCATATACAAGACACAAAAATAGGTAGTTTTCACCACTGTGTCAATAAAAGGAGCAATATTTATTTACACATGCCTGTCAGTGTACCCAGTGCTTTCTATGTAAAACAGTTTCACCATTAAATAACTCTGTGTATTACTATTCGTGTCTTACAGGTGAGAGAAATAGGCGAAGAGAGAGTTTACGTAATTTTTATGTATTTACTAATTGACAGATCTGGCATTCTAACAAGAAATTCCTGACTCCAACCTTCTTAACTTGTACCCCTCACATTTAAACACTGTAAAAACCTTATTAAGGAATTGTCCTTTCTTCTAACAGGGATGCTATTTAGCTTGTATATATGCAATGTGGCCCCACCTGCTTTCTCCTTATGTTGCATACATGTGTCTATATGAATGAGTATGTAGTTAATTATTTATCCTAGTAAGACTTTAGGACAGCACAATGATCTCTGCCGTTCCCCACTTATACCTTCTATGTATCAAGGCCTTTCTGTTCCCTATGCTTTTTTTTTCTACAATGCACCTGCTGTTTTCTTTAATTGCTCTTTGAATTCTTTTTTTTTTTTTTTTTTTTTTTTTTTTAATACTAACCCTCATGGACACTTAAGCTCAGCGGTCCCAGCTCTGGAGGCATATACACTCTGGCCAGAAGTGAGTGGAACAATAGCAGAAAACATTAAGGTTTTCCTCGGAGCTCAAGGGAAACATTCAAGTTGAACAGCAAGGTTTGTTTTTGTTTTCTGCTGTGAGTTGGAAGATTGGATTCCAACAGTTACTATGTTACAAATAAAGTAACACTGTGGAAATTACTGCGCTTCCTTTGGCCTCATTTTCTTCATTCTTAAAATGATGGGATGGGAGAAGATCAAGTATTGCTAACTCACAGGCATATAGAGGTGAGGCAAATGAGCCTTAACAATTCTCTCTTGGGTCCCCAACGGTCAAAAATGGTGTCGTGACAGTATTGTCAGGGATGGAAAACTATGTTGGTGAAAATGGTGCAAAAGTGTGGGTATTTCCCACATTGTGTGTCAGAGTAGTGAAGGACGGCAGAGACCGTGGTGAGGGGTCATCATTTGTTTGAATTAAAAGGGCTGCTGACTTTGGGAATGTTAGTTAATTGTGGTCCACTCAGGATTTTTCAGTGAAGCAAAGATTATTAAGAATTGGACTTAATAAAATATATACCTCAAAAGCATCAGCTTATAACCTTTGACCAAAAGAACTCCTGTTGTGCTATTTAATTAGGAATTAAAATGATTTTAACTTAGTCCTCTCAGATGTTAACTCAGATGTTACTCAGTTCTCATACCCTGACCTTGTGGGACGGGTTGCTGTAATACCAAATATGCCATCCAGCTTGCAGTCTCTAAGCAAAACCTGAAAAGAAACATCTTTTCAAGAAAAGATTCAAATTTGTATCCTATGCCTATACACCGGTTCTTGCTGGTCTGTCTCATCCCTTCCCTGTCTGTTCGCTTGACAAAGGTGCACTCTGTGCAAAGGACTGTGTTAAGAGAGCTTTCAGAGTGCCCCTTAGACGGTTCGTGCTTTATATCATTTCCAACCACCTCTGCTTTCCTTCCACTTGGTTAGAGAGCATCCTTTTAGAAGGAACTGCAATTGTGACAGGAGGGTGTACTGTGCACAGCCACTCATAACCACAATAAATCCTTTATTTCCAAGAGACATACATTGAAAAATTAACTATGTGTGTCAATTAGAAAACTATGTTGAAGACTACTGTTTAAAATGATACGTTTACTAAAAAGCACTGATGGCATTTTCCCTTGATGCTTTAAAATCATCATAACTGTAACTGCTTGGCAAAAATTTTGCTGCAGGATCACTCTCTTCTGAAATTGTATTTTTTTTTTTTTTTTTTTGCACCTCGGTCTGCCTTAAAACTGGCGGAAAGAGCTATTTTCTATTTCTCTTCTTGTCTTGCAAAAGGAAATGAAAACATTTGGGATGTTTCCTGATAAGTATTAAGTATTAAAGAGGATGAACAGCCAAGGAAAGAATAGATACATGACTTTGTTATTAAAAATATTTAAAAAAACAGTATTTTCATTCAACATTCATTTCCATACACCACAGCTTGTTCACTCTTTAGAATTATTTCATGAGTCAGACATAAGTCCTGCCCTAGCCCAACATTTAGCATTATTTTCAACAAGTACATCCTGGCTTTTGCTATTTTCTAAATCATCTACTTAACACTCAATAAATCATAATAATAATATGATATATCCTAAATACACAAAGGAAGAAAATTTAGATGATGCTGTTACCTTATATAATTAAGGATAAAAATTATATCTGAGGCAGAAGCAATAGTCACATATGGGATTAAACTTGATTCTTGTATGATTTTAACCATAGCAACTTTAAGTGAAACTTTGTGTTTCTTAATGGACATTTTGTCATGAAATGTATACATTTGTTTTTCAGCTTAACTTATACTTACCAAATGTGGTAAATTCCTTTTTCAACTAGTGATTGTTTTCTCCCCAAAATCACAGTGAGTGGATGCTGTGGCCTAAGTCAGTACAGAGGTGGATCCTTTAGAGAGATCAGTGCACCTTCCTATGTCAGGATGTATCTTATAGATGTTCCTTTTGTTTATGCTGATTTCCAGAAGACTAGTTATTAAATAGGCTGGTGACTATTAAAAAAATTCTGATGTTATCTTTATAAGCCACTGTCAACTAAATATTAATCAGAAGTATAGTAAAGTTTTTCTAAATTTCCTCATAGACTGGTGGATTGTGGAGTTATTTTTATGCACCTCACATTTCCCCAAACAGAGATAATACTACATTGTTCCTGGAGCACAATTATCATTGAATATGAAACATCATGGATGATGACCACATGTCTGTAAGTACTGATGAAAACTGGTTGAATAATGTAGTGCTCTAATAATTCTTGCCCACAAGAGGCTAATATTCCTGTGATATCTAACAATACCATGTATTCATACTTCTAAGAACACCATGTTTTATTTCTCTAGTCACGTTCATAAGGTATCCTGCCTGGTTTAAATGTAAGATTTCAATGATTTTAACTATCTTCTGTGTTATGAAGATTTTCTACTCTGTCATGATATATTTACAGGTTGTGAAGGAAACGGCTTCCCACGTTGTTGGTTCAAACCAGTTTCATGTTAGAGAATTGCAGATAATTTTTAAAGACGTTCCGATATTTGGCAGCAAATTATTTATTAATAAATGTTTTTGATAAACTAATACCACGATGTGTAGATTGGTGAGTAAATAAAATGGAAAAACAACTTTATGTAACTATGTAAGTTAATGAAAACAATTGAAATGAAATGAAATTGTTTAAATGAAATGAAAACAATTATTTAAAATAAATTTAAATTTAAAATGAAATGAAAACAATTATTTAAAATAAATTTATTTAATATAGAGTTTCAGAAGCACTATTTTATTTGTTGCTTTTGTAACATCACCTGTTACAGCCACAGAAAAACAACTTTGAGGATGCCAATACTGCAGATGAATTAATGAAAGAGTCCTAGAGGATCTGGAGCTTTATACTTTTTTATACAGAGCTATGAGCGTGCAGAAATATACTACTTGCTTTTGAATCAGAAGAGCAAGTGTCCTAGCTACACCAATTCTTTTAAGGGTTTTGGGAACCTTTCTTACCATTCATCATTATAAGGTACAATGTAAAGAAACCAATGTCATCTGTTTTTTAATATTTTATTCACTTATTTGACAGAGAGAGAGAGAAAAAAAAAGAACGCACAAGCAGGGGGAGCAGCAGAGGGAGAGGGTGAAGCAGGCTCTCTGCTGAGCCCGGAGCCCGAGGTGGGGCTCAATCCCAGGACCCTGGGATCAGGACCTGAGCCTAAGGCAGAGGCTTAACCAACTGAGCCATGCAGGCACCCCATGGAAACCAATGTTACCTTAATTGGGTTCCAGGGGTTTGCATTCTGCATTATCTTCTGCAAGTAGTATCTACTTTGATGCTAATTTTGAAGAACTGTGACAGGCACCCTCTTCTGGGACAGCACATCGAACTTACAAAAGCTATCAGTTTATAACCACTCCCTTTCAAAACAATCATGTCTTGAAATCTGACCATATGTATGCATAACCTTCCTTGGAGAAGCTGAACTTTTCCCTTATGTTGGTCTTTCTCAGAAAGAGAAATCTTGTGGGTTCCCATTAGGGAGGTAGCTTTACTCAGGCAAGTGGCGGTTCTGAACTCAAAAGTGAGAAGGCAATTTGCCCAGAGAGCAGAATGTGGTGGGTAGTTTAAAGTATTTCTGCATGCCTGTGTAGGAAAATGAATAGAATTTTCAAGGAAAAGTTGCAGCCACAGCCCAGGAGGATTAGGGCAAAAGTTCAAAGCCACATCATCCATCACCTTCAGTCTCTGGGTGAGTGAGCAGAGGACCTGGTCCAGGACATGAACGCTCCTGCCCTCAGCACTGAGGTCTGAGCAAAAATGCCACCTCTCAGCCCCAGATACTGCCCTGGAGAGCACTGGGGTTCATAAATCAAAGAGGCCCCTATGTCTGAGAATTTGAATTCCAACACAGACATATAGAGCCACTAGGTTATGGTGGAGCAGTGAGGAAATGAATAAAAAGTTTATATCACCCCCCTTTTTTTTTTCTTCTGGGATTTCCTTCCTGCATTTCCTATAAGAAGGACTCGCAGCAAAATTTAGGTGGCCACTTCCTTGGCCCAGTAACACAATCTGCATGCTGGGAAACTGACCTGGGCAAAGAGGAGGAAACATGTTAGACATACTTGAGTGGGTAGATTTAGCAAAGTCCAAGTTTGTATTCTCTTATCTTCAAATGGCAACTGAGAAATGTAGTAATTTCCCTTAAGATAATTTTTAACGTGTTACTGTTGAATGGCTTCATCATTTTCCTAAAGAAGACATATTTTTTTTCTGGATGTAAAACATAATTACCATCCAGTTTCAAAAGTTTCAACATCCCACTATCAACATTTGGTGTTGACCATTTTTCAAGGACCCTTCCTCCCCCCTTGGGGACCTGCCTCTTTGTCATGTATTCACACATCTACTAGCCACTCTAAAGGTCTGCTAACCACCCTCTGGTCCCTCGTGCTTCTTTGCAGCTGGGGCATTTCTTCCTCGTCCCCACTCCCATCCAACCCCAACGCCGCTGGCACAAGAATCACTCGTGGGTCCCACGACTCCTGCGGGACTTTCTGCCTACTTCTCCTCTCCACCCTTTTACAAGTACAAACGTGGCCGGATACACACCGGTTTTCTGGGGCGCTCCTCCTCTGGCTTTCCATCCATCCACTCATCCCTTGATCTTTCCTGGAGCTCTTAGCTCCTCTCTCCCCAGTTCGGGTGGAGTTGGTTCTCTGCGGTGCGCAGTCTCTGTCCGTCTGTCCCTCTAGCTCTTCCTTCCGTCCTGCCCCATCTACCCGCCTTTCATTAAATGGATGGAAGACACACACACACACACACACACACACACACACACACACACACACACACACACACACACACACACACACACACACACACACACACACACACACACACACACACAGAGCCCCTCTACCCTCTACCTGGTCACTTTTACCCACGTCGAGAACTTGCAGCTACCTGGAATGCAGGAACCAAAAGCTCAGTGGAAGGAGTCTTGGAGGTTGTGTCTGGACTCGGGGATCCCCCACCCCGGCCTTGGGGGTTGCGTCAGTGTTCCTCTTGTCACATGACGGGCGGGAGCCCCCCACCCTTCGCGGCAGCGGTGCCAGGGGAAGGCAGGCAGCGCGCGAGCACCGCCACCCGCACGCACGCCCCCACGTGGGCGGCCCCGCGCCGCAGCTGCAGGTGCAGCGAGGTGGAAGCCAGGCGGGGAGCTCGGCGGCGGCCGCAGCCCCGCGCAAACACTCTCTCGTCCCCTCTCACGGCCCTCTCCTCTCTCCTCGGCCTTCGGAGGGGATCCTAGGCTTCGCGACACCGCTCCTCTCCGCTGTCTGCCTCCTGAGTCTTCCCTACCCCCGAATAATCACCACCATCGTCCCCACCCCGAGCCCCAGGCCGCGCTCGGAAGCGGGGGGCGGGCCTGGGGTCCAGGACCACTGAGGCGGTGGCCGGGGGTCGCAGGCCTCGGGGTAGCCGCGAGGTCCGGACGGCGGCCGTGGTGGCGCCGGCAGTCCGCAGCGGCCGGGGAGGGCGGGACGGGGCCCGGGGGGGGGGGGGAGGTGCTGCTGCAGCGGCCGGGGAGGGACTCCCCCTTACTCCCGCGCGCTCCGGCCCTCCGCGGGGCCGCCCGCTCTTTATTGTTCCTTCCTATTCGTTTATTCGCATCTTACACGCTGGGGCTTTTCCGGGCTGTTTCCCCAGCAACTCTTTTTTTTCCTCCCCTCCCCTCCTGAGTTTAACGCGCTGCGCCCGCGCGTGTCTGTGCGTGTAGAGGTGGGGTAGGAGGTGTTCTGTGTTTGCCTTGGGGGTTTTAAATATCTTGGGGAAGATGAAGGAGTCTTCGCAGAAGCAGTTTGGTGGGGGCGACCTAAACATCAGGCCAGGCGATTAACCGCGAAACTTTTACCGCTGCCTTTGCCTCCCGCGCGCCCCTGCCTGGTCTTCCCAGCCTGAGAGCGCAGTAAATGGCAAAGCCTTCCCCGCCCCACAAGCCCCGATAAGAGAGAGAACACGCTTCCTCTAGACAGATGCAATGTAAGGGGTGGGAGACAGATCGACCGCAATCTCTAACCCGTAAAAAGTGAAAACTGAACCCCAAAGGGAAATTTCACGCGATGGCCCCTCCCCCTTGCTCGCCTTTTATCGGGCATCGGGATCCAGCTCCGGATTTGCCTGCTCCCTTCGGGCCCCCTCAGCCCGGGCTGGCCGAGTGACGGATACCAGCCTGGTCCTCACCCCCTCCCCCTTCCCTCCCCCCAGGATCCGAGCGGGTGTGATGTCCTTGCAGCCGCCGCCGCCGCCCCATTCCGCCGCGCACCAGCCCCGGGGGCGCCGGCCGCGCCGCGCTGCCCAATTTCGCCCGGGCTCCGGGCTTCCTGGAGGGTCGTGCAGCCTACGGCTATGACTCAGGCGCCCACTTGGTAACTCTGCCATCTTCCTGCTCCTTCCCCCTCCCTCCGTTCCCCGCCCCCTCGGCCACCCCCGTTCCCCTCCGCCACCCTCAGGCCCTCCTCCCAGACGCCCACCCACCCGCTCCTCTTTCCGCAAGATCGCAGAGGTGGCGCGGAGCCCGGCGAGCTGATGACGGACCCCTTCCTCCTGTCTTCAATGCCTCAGCGGAAGATCCCCAAGGGCTGGAGAGAGGAGGGCTGCTGCTGGACATCCTCCCGGAGAGGTTGCTCCGACCTGCTGCTCGTGGTGTATGAAACTGGGGACTGAGCGAGCCCCCGCCGCCGCCGCCGCCGCCACCGCCGCCCGCCCGCCCCGTCGCGGCCGTCGGTCTGGACTGGCCCCCGCCTCGCCGCGCCCTCCTCCCGGCCCCGGCCCCGGCCCCGGCCCCGGTCCGGGCGCCCCGGGGCTCGCCCCGCGCCCGCCGCCGCCCGCGCGCCGACTGCCCGCGCGTCCTGCTGACAGCTGCGCCGGCGGCGGTGATGCAAAGGAGGAGGGTGCTGCCGCCGGCGGCGCTGATGGTGGCGATCGGCGCCCGGGCGTGATGCGAGCGTCACGGTGGGGATGCTGGCTTCGCGGCGGTGAGAGAGCGAGCGAGAGCGAGCCAGGGGCGGAGGACGCCAGGGATCTTGCGGCTGTGTGGGCTCGGATCTCTCTTTCTCCCCTCTCTGTCCCCCCTTCGTTTGCTTCTTGGTTTGCACATTTAAAAGCCCCCGACTCCGTCCTCCCCCACCGCTGGAAGTCTTCCCGTCTCTAAATGGAATTAGTGGGGATCGGAGCCTCTGGTGTAACGAACAGACATGATCTATGGACGCAGTTTGTTTCACAGTGAGTACCTTTCCCGCCGCGCGGGTCCACTCGCGGCGCCTCCTCCCTCCTTCCCTCCTCCCTCGTGGCGGAACGCGCAGGGAAAAGCCTCGCCGCCGCGCTCCAACCGGACCCCGCAGTCCCCGCGCGTCCCGGCACCTGTAAACTTTCTGGGTTGCAGCATAATCGATCGAGGCGTGGGGGCGGCGCCGGGTCAGTGGTCGCTGGGTCTCGGAATCTGCGGGGGACCGTCTTGGGGCCGGAAGCGAGCACGTGCGGGAGCCGCTGGCTGTGGGCCCGGGTGCGGACGCAGGTGGAAAGAGGGAGAGCGCGGGGCTGACAGTTTGCGGGATGCAGGGAATGGCCCTCTTTCGGGGGCTTTCGGAGCTCCGCGGGCCCACATTTTCACTCCAGAAGGGAGTTTAGGGCGCACCTGAACGCCACGCTTGCGGGGAGGGCGAGTGCCAACCTCAACTCTTGAGTGCTGCGTTATATAGGTGTGTGGTAGCGCGTGCCGTTGAGAGGAAAATGGCTTCAGAAGTCATCAAGTAAAAGGCAGCATAAGAAAATGTGTGGTGGAAATTTCACATCAAAAAGCTAGGATTCCAGGGTTAATCCTGTGCCACGCAGTTAAAAGACCGGCTTTGTGGATGTGTTAGTCATATAGTACTTGTTCCATCGTGTGATTCTATCAAAACAGGAAAAGCAGAGTAAAGACAACAGCACGCGGACGTCCTGGTATTGATGACCGTGTACCTGTGTGTTTGTGTGTGTCTAGAATCCTGGCAAGTTAAAACAAGATTTTTTTTTTTTTCCTGTTTAAACACAGACGACAACAGCTAATGTTTTCATCCAAAAGCAGATGATCAGGACAAAGTAATATAACTGATATACTTTCTCAAATGCTAGTTTAAGGCCCGCATTCTTTTCTTAGAATAATCGGAAAACATAAATTTCTAAACTCCTGCCGTGAGCTTCAGTTTAGGAAATCACTGTGAATTATACCTTCCCTTTTCCAAATTAATTTTAAGGGGAAATATAATTGCACATCTAATGGAAGTTAGGGATTTTAGGGAATTGGGCAACAAAATAAATAACAGATTAATTAGAAGAGGAAAAACCAGTACTTATGAAGACTAGATTGTTTTATTACTCTTCTAGTTTCAGGTTTTATAAAAAAAAAATCAAGATACGAAAGTAAAGCAGAAGTTCCGGTTGCAATGGTCTTTGCAGATTTACTCTTGTTAGAGATCAAGGTCTTTTTTTGATACTGAAAAATTGGCTCAAGGAAATGCTCACAGAAATCGCCTTTCTCAAAGTAAGAATCTATTTCTGGATAACACTAAATATTAAGTCAAAGTTAAGGTTAGAAGAAATCAATTGCATAGCTTAGGAAGTGCTGAGGACAGGGGTTACTTGGTAACAGAGTACCTTTTTATAAGAAACGTTTTTGTAGTGCTGCTTAATGCCTCCAGTCCCCGTTTATCTGTTTTTCTCCTGTTCCCTTCCCACAACCGCCATAAGATTTGCCTAAGGATTTGTTTTCTCAACTACAACTACAAGGGCAGTGCCTTAGGGTCAGTCACGGAGTCCTTCCTCATTGTTTGCCTTTTCAGCCTTTCGCCTGGCTCACTCTTCCTTCAGAGATGCTAGCAAAGCCTTTCCCTAAGGGCGGTTAGAAACAATACAGGTCCTGAAATCCTACTATAATGTGACAGGAGTAGATGACAGTATTGCCTCTGAAGTTTTGAGGTACGCATTTGCAGTTCTGGGGTCTCATCCAACCTTAACTTGCATTACTTCCTGAAGGGATTCCTAAATTTTCCTGATTTGTACATTTTTAACGAGTTTTGGCACGTTCTGAGTTAACTTGGAACGGTTAACAATAATACAATTAATCTGCTTTGATACTATCTTATCTTTATGGCATTACAGAATGTGATCATTTCAGTGTATATTAATATGATCTCTTTCTAATTTTTCTTTTCTGTTTCAGTTGTAGCAAGTTTAATCATCTTCCATTTGTCTGGGGCAACCAAGAAAGGAACAGGTGTGTTTCTTTGGGAAAATGCAGTGGAAGACCTCTAATTATTTACATTTTCCTATTTTCCCCATATTCTTAATATTCCAGAATATCTGAAAATTTTATAGTGTGTATAATTGATTGATTTTGACTAACACAACATTTCAAAATTAATTTACTAATGGATATTATAAGAATGTCCTCTCTATTTTTAGTCTTTTAGAAAATTGGATGATGGCTCTTGCTTTTATTTTTTTCAGAAAAGCAAACCACCTCGGAAACTCAGAAGTCAGTGCAGTGTGGAACTTGGACAAAACATGCAGAGGGAGGTATCTTTACCTCTCCCAACTACCCCAGCAAGTACCCTCCTGACCGAGAGTGCATCTACATCATAGAAGGTAAGGGGGAGAGAGCCCTGGCTGGAGAAAGCTCCAAGCCAAACCTGGCCATCGCTATGCTTTGGATGGGCAGTGTGCGTATGGACATTACAAAAATTCGTTTTGGAGACCATGCACAGAAATATCTCTTAATGAATCAAATAACTAAAATTTGGAATCAGGCTAATTATTGAAATTATTAGCAATGCGTTATGAATAAGTAAATTCAGGCAAATAAAAGCAAATTGGTAACAGTTTATTTTGCAGTTGACTTCATTGATTTAGAATGCTAAATTAATGGAATGGACGCATAGTTGGCATAATATTACCTAATGTATAACGATTTTAGAAACTAGTATTTTATTGGTTAACAGTTAGTAGAAAAACATATACATTTTTTTATTTTTCTTTAATAATATAAAGTACACAAATGCATGTTAATGTTAAAAATAAATCTGTAATCATGTTTCCAAACAATCTGAATGATAGTTGCCTTAATTTGCACTAACAAGTGACATTATCATACTTTAATGCCAAAGTCAGGATTCCAAATTATGATGCTTCTTTTCATCATTTTCTTTCCTAACTGAAAAGAAAAAAATAGTGCTGAAAAAGAGATTCATTTCCCTTTGAACATTTCCAATTTCCATTACCCTTGTAGACGGCACTCGATTACATACAGCTTTCTGGACTGAATGATCATTTCACCTAGTGAGGAAGATTTTAATATTATAGATGCTAATACCTAAAAAGCCCCAAACCTGCA